>NW_026712321.1:7765136-8365136 GCF_030504385.1 Musca domestica | reverse complement strand
GTATATTTTACCATATTCTCCTTGTCTGCTACCAGGACATTTTCTCTTTCATGACGCTTCATGTTTTTTTATTTTTTGGCACAACAATACTACAGAACGCAAAAAAAACAAACCAGGACTTAACTATTCAAGAAACAAATTACAAATGATAACTATCTTTATCCTTGTTAGGAGGTGAGCGTGAGTGTATTTCTATTTGCTTCAAAGGCGCGCACTTTTTGAACACCAAAATGAAAGACGTTCCAATCGAAAAAATAAAAAGGCAACACATAATGCGCCGATGAAAAATAAACAGAAAACAAAATCCCCGATAACACTGATGTTTACGAATGGGACATGAGGACAACGCAATCCGCTGCATTGCAATTAGTAGTTAAGTAACGCATATTTTATTACTGTACAGTACGTGTGCCGTACTAATTCCCAGCCCCTTGAATTAAGAATAATTTACTTAAATGTGGTCTGTTTCAGAAATGCAAGAATGTAAAAGTTGTCATGTATAGAATTTTTTGGAACCGTCAATCAATAGTTAATTTTGCTCATTTTTATACCCTCCATCATAGTATGAAGGGTATATTAAGTTTGTCATTCCGTTTGTAACACCTCGAAATATACATATTAGACACCACAAAGTATATATATTCTTGATCGGCATAAAATTCTATGTCGATTTAGCGATGTCTGTCCGTCTGTGAAAATCACTCTAGCTTCCGAACGAAATGAAGCAGGTTGATAAAATTATACTCAAATGTGTATTATGTCTGCAGAGCTTTTGATATTGAAAATGGATAATGTAGGTTCACGTTTTGATATAGCCCCCATATAATGGTATCTCACTTTTTTTCGATATTTTGGTGATTTAAGCGACTTTATTCACCGGAAATGTTTCAAATTGGGTATTTGAAATTCGTAATGGGTACTACAGCCTATGACAGAAAATTGGCTGTGCAGGTCCACGTCTTCGTATAGCCCCCATATAACGGTACCTCCCGATATTCGGTATTTTGATGATTTTAGCTGCATTATTTACCAAAATCGTTTCAAATTAGGTGTTTGAAGTTCGTAACGGATGCTACTGCCTATGTCTGTGCAGATCCACGTCTTCGTATACCCCCAATATAACTGTACCTCCCGATATTCGGAATTTTGATGATTTTAGCTACATTATTCACCGAATTTTTTATTCAAGTTTCGCATTGTACGTCTACGTCTACTTCGGTATTTATAAGATTTTAACAGAATTTTTAAGGGCTTTTATATTTTTTTATTTTTTGAAAATTTCCAAAATCTTTCCAATTGGTGAAAGGTATTCAAAGATAGGCCCGGCTGAACTTACAGCTTTTTTACTTGTTTTTGATAATTTGTTTTAATGTTTAATTTTAAATAAGACTTGTATATGGTCTGTTCCAGAAACTGCAAGAACTTATTAATTTTGCAATTATCTCAAACCAATAAAGGAAAAATCGGTTATTATAGTGAAATTTTTACATTCTTGCAGCTTCTGAAACTGCTACAGTTCCAGAACCTGCAAGTTTGTTCTCTGTTCCTGCAGGAATTTCCATATCCTGCAGGGAAAATCAATTTTTTCCTCTGTTCCAAAAAATACAAAAATCTAATACTTTTTAATTTTTTGTGATATCTGCTCTGTTCCAGAACTTGCAAGAATCTACTAGTTTTGCAATTTTTTCGATATAATAAAGAAAAAATCGGTTATCGTGGCGAAATTTTTTTCATTCTTGCAGTTCTGGAACAAAACATTTACTGACATAAATAATTTTCTTTATGAGAAAAAAAATGCTTCTCAATGCAAGTTGCTTCTCTGGCAAAAGACTATATATACAGGTCAAAGGGGCAGTCCAAATATAGTGGGATTTCCAGACATTAAATATATTAAAGATTTTATCCACATTCTTTAATATTTTTTAAAATTTGCATTTAAACGTTGTTGTTGTTGTAGCAGTAGTACATGTGTGTGTTTGTGTTCTGCTAATCTGGTTCCAGCTCCAGGTTTAGAAATTCGGCTACTTTAACGGGCTGTAGCCAGAGATCCTCTGGAGTGAGTTGGGTAGGTTTGGCTGAGCAATTAAAAAGGTGTAGCGTATTGTGCGGGCCTGTATCACACGCCGGGCAGGCGTCACGCACATCTTCATCAATTCGTGCCCAATACGAATTGAGGCGACTACACCATCCTGAACGTAATTGCGCCAAAACTACCCTGGTTTGTCTAGGCAGCTGACGTTCTTCGGCTGCAATGGATGGGGGGTGGACTCCGAGGACGGCATTCACTTTGTAACTGCTAATAGCATCCGCGACTGCATCGGTGTGAATGCCACTCAGACCTGCCTGATAGGCTTCTTGATCTAGAGGCTCTCTCTTGTAGCGCTGGACCTCCCTCTCTAGATCATGTATGTCCTTCCTGACACGCCTGGGTGGGGGAGAGTTATCCACCATGTGATGGTTGGGATGGCTCTCACGGTAACACCCAAGCAGGTACTGCAACGAAAGCATATGATTATGCTGACGTAAGGGAAGGACTTTCGCCTCCTCATGTAGATGGTCCACTGGTGTCATGAGGAGGCACCCTGTCGCAGTTCTCAGGGCAGCGTTCTGGCAGGTCTGGATATTCTTCCACTGCGTAGCACTAGTATTCGCAGACCACACTGGAGCCGCATAGTTGACCACAGACCGACCTATCGCGTTATAAGAGGTCAACAAGGTTTCTTTGTCCGCACCCCAAGAGCTGCCGGCTAGCGCCTTGAGGACCTTGTTCCTACTTTTCATCTTGTCGCAGATAGCTGTGGCTTGCGCGGACGACTTGAACATGCTGTCGAACGTTACCCCAAGAATCTTGGGGTAGTTCGTGGTCGGTATTAAATTCCCCTCGACCTGAACATTCAGCTGTGTTCTCATCTCCGCAGACCATGTGGTAAAGAGTGTGGCCGTTGATTTCGTGGCGGATATTTTCATATTCCTCGCGTGGAAGTATGCGGCAAGCTCCGCGAGATAGGGGTTCAACCTTTCGCATATGTCATCGACCACTGGACCCGACGCCATGATCGTACAATCATCCGCATACGTTACGATCTCAATGCCGTCTGGAGGGCGAGGAATTCCGGAAAGGTAGAGGTTAAACAGTTCCGGAGATATCACCCCACCTTGGGGAACTCCCTGTTTCACTCTACGGGCTTTGGACTTCTTGTTCCGGAATTCCACGTACGACTGGCGTCCACACATATAGTTGATTATCCAACGTTTCAAACTTGGCCGGAGGGTAGTTCTCTGTACGTCCTCAAACAGTGTGGCATGATTGACCGTATCAAATGCCTTTGATAGGTCAAGGGCTACCAACACTGTTCTGTCACACGGCCTGTTCTGGTTTAGTCCTCTACTAATATGTGTGGAAATGGCGTGTAATGCTGTTGTGGTACTATGTTGTGGACGGAATCCATGCTGGTGGTTGGCAACTGCATAGCTTCCTCTAATGCTGGGGAGGAGTAAAGCCTCAAGAGTCTTTGCTACTGGCGACAAAAGCGAAATCGGCCTGTACGATTCGCCTTTACTGGCATCCTTGCCTGGCTTCAGTAGCGGGACCACCCGGCCCATTTTCCAGGTTTCGGGCACTATGTAGGTGGCTAGCGACAAATTGAGAACTTTTGTTAAGTACTCGACTCCCGGCGTATCCAGCTGCTTCAACATTACCATTGAGATTCCGTCCGGGCCCAACGCTTTGGATGACTTAGCGTTACGGATGACATTTGCAACATCACCCATCGTAAACTGTGGTGGTTCCTCCTCGGCGGGAAGAGATCTGATACGACGTAGTACTCTTCGCTTCGCCCTATCACTCTCGGGGTGCTCGACAAATTGTCGGTTAAAATATTCCGCGCACCTCTTCGGATCAGTCACCGTTACGTCGTTAAAAGTGACTGAGGTCCTATCATCCTTTTTTCCAGGGTTCGAGAGCGACTTAACCGTTACCCACAGCTTACTCATATCGGTTCCAATGTTGCAGCACTTCAGATGGTCTAGCCACTTTTTCCTCTTATGCTCCTGCACCAACCGGTTGACTTCCACTGTCAAATCACTGATTCTAGGATCAGTAGGGTTGGTACGACGGAGATCATCACGCTCGTTTGCTAATCCCGCTGCCTCTGCTGGGAAGTTTGGTCTTATCTCGGGTATTCGACCAGCAGGTATATAGCGAGCGGCTGCAGCTCTGATGATGTTTCGGAAAATCCTTTCTGCTACCCGAACATCAGAAGGGTTGGGCAGTTCTCTGAAGCGGCGGTTGGTGAATTCTCTGAACTCTGGCCAGTGAGCTTTCCCATGGTTAAGGAAAGTGCGGCGTTCAGAGGTTATGAAATCGGGCGACCTGCTTATGGAGACGATTATCGGGAGATGGTCTGAGCCAAGAGAAATGACGGGTTGCCAAGTCACGTCATTTATCAGACCGGGTGACACTATGGTTAAATCTGGCGAACTGTGACACTCTCCTCTTATTCGGGTGGGGGCATCCTCGTTAACCGTGCAGAATGTGGAGCAGTCAATCTGCTCTGCCAGCGCTGATCCCCTCTGGTCATTACCTAGGACGGAATGCCACAACTCATGGTGGGCATTAAAATCCCCTAGTACCAGGCGGTTATTGCCTACCAATAATGGGCTAATATCAGGCAAATAACGTGGTTCACAGCTATTAATCGGCGGGATATACACATTAAGCACCTCTACCTCGGCAGTTCCACACTTGACTGCTACCCCCATACATTCCATGTATGGGTCACTAGAGACTAGCTCAAGCGAGATAGGTCTGTACTGAACAGAATGGTGTAACAGGAACGCTAATCCCCCACCTCCACTTCTGGTGCGATCCTTCCTTAGTACGTTGTAACCATAACAACGTTGTAGGCTGCAATTTTCATTCAGCTTGGTTTCCTGCACCGCTGCGATCTTAATATTCCTCCGACTCATAAATTCCACTATCTCATCTATTTTGCCTCGAAGTCCGTTGCAATTGAATTGCAAGAATGATGCACAATCCGGAGTTGGAACAGCAACATGTGGCGTTAGGTGCTGCGGTGTTGGTTGCTGTTCTGGAGACTGCGGTGGAGTGCCATACTCCGACGACGTCTCTGACGAGGACGACGAAGAAGAGGACTCGCTGGGGACTACGTTACTGCAGCAAGTCGCAACATAATCCCTTTCGCTGTAGTCTCGCAAACGCCTTAATCCGGAACAGTTCTTGAAGTGCACCCACTCTCTGCATCCATTACATCGCACCGAGACAGATCTGTGGTGGATGACGTTCTGACAAACCGAGCAGAACCAAGGTCCGGGGTTTTCCTCAATCCCGGCACGGACCAATAAAATCCGGAGCAAGCATTCCGGGATATGCTGCTCCCAATGCAGAAAAATAAACAAACACAAACATGTACATACTGGGTTGGCAGCCGCTGGCCGAAACAGGAAACTTGTTGTTTCGGGTCAATCCGGTATCGTAGAACCCGCTGCCGTGGGATTGCATTTAAACGTTCGTGATGGTTACTTCCCCCTTTGTGAATATGCCTCGTCGTTTGAATACTGGATCTCGGCTCTTAAATCAGTCAAATTTAACGGATTTTTGGATTTTTTTTAGCATTGTTCCCAAAGTTCCTGAAACTCTACAAATAAAATGAACTCGATACTTCTTGTATAAAAATTAATATCAGTATGTTTATTTCAACAAATGCATTTTTGTTTTAAAGCTTTTTATGCCCTCCCTGGGGCATCTACTTCATCTCTTCACTTCTTAAGTTTAATGAACTTTGATGCAAATTCATAGATACCCACAGAATTGCCATTCTTTTCATCATAGTCTACCCAATCATCTTCAGACAGGTCAATATTGTCAAAGGTCTGACCGCCATCGACTGCCTTGGCAATCCAACCGGCACGGGGCGAGAATTCTACAGGCTCTGCACCACGGCAATCGAATATGACAATAGTCTTGAACTTGCCACTGTCATCTTGGGTGTATGTTTCTGAAAATTTTGCAAAATGGAAGTGGTTTTTATAAAATAGAACTTTAAAAAAATTGTAAACACTACCCACCATTCGATTTTTCCACAATATCCAAGGAATTTTCTCGACCACACATTTTACATTTTATATAAAAATTCACACCATCCGCATTCCGTGTATCATGTTGGGTTCTTTCCGATTCGGTAATATCATGCCATTTATCGGATGTCTCGCCGCAATTTGTGCAGGTTATTTTCACGAAAAATGCATAGTCCGGATGACAGGTTTTCAATTCTTCAATATTTTCTAAATTTGCGGAAATCTGAAGGCCTACGCGTACCATTTTTCTAGAGTAATCCCAACTAAATAGAGGTGGTAAACAATGGATGTCAATATCGATACTTCATTTTAACGGGAGATATCGATTGACAGTTTAATAGAGTTATTCACCGGAGGGAACTTTTTGCACTAGTTCATTTGGGTTACTCAGTGTTCTCGACAGAAAAAATGCCGGCATAAAGTACCAATTACCAACTGTTTGTGCAAAATAAAAACCAAGACAGGGTTACCAAGGCACCTATTTTAAAAAGGGGAAATAAAACTTATGATGGGATTATAATTAATTTATGGAATTCGGTGTTTTCTTTTCTCGTGTAAGCAATGGAATTGTAATGAAAATTGAAAATGGAAAAAAGCTGTTATGTGTTGAGTAAGGTATGTAATTATAGAGAGGTATAAGTGACAATCAGCTGTTTTTTTTTAATGGATTTAACCCGAGTTAAACAGAAATGATAACAATAAAAGATTTTTTTTTTTTAAAAATACATTTTCATTTATTTTAAAATATAGGTCTTTCTGGTGTTAAAAATAGATATTATGTGGATTTATTAACTCATGTTTAGGCTTATTTATATTATCAGTTTTTTTGTTTATATAATTTCTTTTTGAACTTTTAAAAGTTTTTTGTTTCAAAACAATATGCAGTTAACATGCATATATAAAATTTTTACCACTTTCAAATATATTAAAGAATGACATCAATGAAATCTGCTGTGAGATATTAATTTATACAAATGAAAACAAATACCTGAAATAAATAAAAATAATAAAAAATATATATATTTGTTTTTTTTTTTTTTTTATAAAAACTACCACACTTTACTTAATATAAACATAAAAAATATAAACGAAAAGAAAAAAAAAATAATTAAATATGTATTTGAAATCACTGGTTCTTGATAGAAAGGAAAAACCATTATTTTATATTTAGTAGGTTTTTAGGAATCTAGTAATAGAATAAAATTATACTTAATAGTTAAGACCTTATACAACAACTATGTATAATTTGCAAGTCTAAAATCTCTAAATGTTTACCACAAACATATGTTTTTTTATAATGTTCAGAAAAACAAAAAAAAAAAGGATTTTTAAATATTGTTAAACAATAGAAGGCCTTTTTTGCAAGATAGTAAAATAAAACACGAAACAAGCAATTCTTTTAATTGAAATTGGACGTCGTCTAATGGCGACTCTTTTATATTCTACACCACTTTTAGTTATGGAAAATTGCAAGATCCCAAGGCCACAGACTTGGCATTCATTTGGAAACATTGGCCTAAAAGTCTTTTGGGTTTTATTTTTGTATAAATTAAAATTTGACTTTGGTAACTATTCAAATGGTCTGTGGACCATCATATTTTAAATAAATCATAACAAATATCTTTGTCATCATAATTACTTTGTATGCTTTAAGCCAAAAAAGTGGTGTAAAATATAAAACAATACGATTACAAACTAAGTTTAAATGGTCATGCCGTATTGTAAATAAAGATGTCTGGCTGATGTTAAAGCTATAAATGAATATATATATATAGACATTATACATATATATGTATTATGATACAAAAACAAATTAATTATCTAACTCTACAAAAAGGACAGCTGCTATAAAAATTAGCTTTTTTCATTAATCAGTTCATGGATTCCATTTCAGTAAAAAAAGTGTAGAGAAGCAGATGAGTGAGTGTGTGTATGCATGAATCTAGGATGTAAATTACGATGAATGTGTTATGTAATGCATATGTATGTGTCCTAAATCCTAATTAGATTTATCTCCAACTATGGGGAATCGCACAACACGTATTTCATTGCCATAGTCACAGACTACTGAATCGTACGCCAACATCATAACCTTTGGACATAAATGTAAATTGGAGAAATCTAGTTTAACTTCTCTGGCCGGTTCACCAGTTCGTACATCCCAAACAATAAGAGATCCTACATAGAGAAGAAGAAGAAATGTAAATAATAAAAAGCAACCAACATTTAACACCACATTCACACAACTTACCCATTTTGCTTGTCACCAATAGGGATGGTGTGAGCATTAACAGACTTGAATACGCATTTGATATATTTATTGTGGTTAGTAAATTTCCCTGGAATCGTTCCCATACACAAATACGTTCATCGGTACCGAGCGATATAACATAGCTAGGGGCACAGGCCAAACAACTGACCGCACCATCATGTGCTTGTATGTTATACATACAGGCACCCGTATAGAGATCCCATACACACAGTTGGCCATCTTGTGACCCCGAGCCACCTGTACCCGGTTGCCATCGATCCACAAAGAGACAGGTAATGGGTCCACAATGACCATGTAGGGTATACTCGATATCGGTGTTATTTAAACTGTAAACCTGTGGGAAAGGGAGATACATATTAGAGGGGATTGAAAAGGCAAAGGATTTAAGAATCAATGGATGGACGAATGTGAAAAGAAACTCCTGGTTTTCAGTGTAAGAACTTATAATTTCCTGCAAAATAATCTAATCTAGATTGCTATGAAATAATAATTCTATTCTTTTTAGTGGGAGATTTGTGGTCTATTCCTTAATGGAAGTACGAATGTGAAAAGAAACTCCTGGTTATCAGTGCATGAAGACCTTCTAGTTTCCTGCAAAAATCTAAATCGAAAATCTAAATCTAATCTAGATTATTATAAAATAATAACTCTATTCTTTCCATAGTGGGAGATTTATGGTCTATTGCTCTGGAAGATGGAAGTTCTACTGTGTGTTTTTTTTTATCAAAAGCCTTGTTTGGAGCATTATTAGACCAATAGACCTCCTCCTACTTGGTACTCTGTAGGTATAGTTTTTTGACGATCGGTTTCGGTCCTATATGAAAAAAGGCCTTCTATTTAAAAAACACCATGTTTGTGCAAAAATGTTTTCAATAGAATATAAATTAGGTCTTTTCTGCCTATCCTATGATCTTTGGTGGAAGCTGACATTATGATCCTGTGAACTTCCTACAGAAAACCCATAGGTTTTTTATGCATCAAGGGTTTTTACATCAACAAGGGGTTTTTATGGAAAAGAACTTCTGCTTTTCTATGGTAGAAGTAGGCCTCGTGGTTTTCAATGGAAGAAGTAAGCCTTGTGGTCTTCTGCGGTAAAAGAAAACCTCATGGTCTTCCGTAGAAAAACAAGGCCTTGTGATATTCAATGGTAAAACAAGGCTTTGTGACATTTTTTGATAAATGATGGCCTTATAGTTTTCTATTAAAGAAGAGTACCTCATGGTCTTCTAAAGTAACATAAAACATTGTTATCTCTTAATAAAGGAGAAGCTGTCGTTGTCTTCTATGGAAGGAGCTCTAGTGGTCTTTTATTAAAGTATAAGCATTCGTCGAATTCTATGAAAAAACATTTTGGTCTCCTATGGAAGTAAAAGCCTTTTCGTGATCTTCAATGAGAGATGCTTTTTCTCTATGGAACAAGAAGCCATTGCGGTCCTCTACGTCTTCGGCGGAAGACGTCTTCGTTGTGTTTTCGTATTCTATGGGAGAAAACCTCTTCTTGTTCTATGGAAGAACCAGTCAAGTTTCCCCCCCTAAAAATGAAGACCTAGTAAACTACTATGGAATAAGACCAAGTGGTCTTCTTTTGGTCTTCTACGGAAGAAACAAGAAATCATTCTTGTCATCAAAAGCAAATGACCATTCGATTTTCAAAAGATATCGTTCTGCTTCAGTTGGTGTTCTAAAAAACATTTTAACTTCTAAAGAAGGAGAGCTTCTTATAAGAAGAAGACCATCTGTTCTTTCACAGAATAATGCCGAAGGTCTGGTCTTCTATGGATAAAATGTTCTGGTCTTCTAGGATAAAATGTTTTCTATGAATAAAATAATTTTTACTCATTTTCCGTGAACTGAAGACATTTTTAGGCCTTTTTGAAATTGGAAAACTTCTGGCAGAAAACTTTGGAGGTCTTCTGTGTAGTGCAACGACTATTTCGAAACATAAAAAAATCAAATAACCGTTAATGAGCTTTATCTTCAATATATGGAAAACAAAGGGCTCTTGGTCCTCCATGAAAGAAAATCTTTTTGTACCCTTTAAAAGAAAACCTCCTGATCATTAGATTATAGGGACGACTAACGAAGAAGGCATGCTGACATGCTACAAAAGAATACCTAGGCAACGCATTGTTTAAGCCTTCTACAGATATGTAAAGGTGTAAGTATATAAGAAGCTTGAGGTCATTGCTAGGCATAATTTTTGACATTTCATAAAGGGATTGTAGAGCTGCCGTCGTTTTCCATTATAATTTGACATTAATATGCTTAGCCATGACTTCAAGCTTTCTATATACTTACACCTTAAGACCTTCCATGAACAAATTGCATTCATCACAGCTACTATAAGGAAAAACTTTTTGACCATCAGATCTTCAAAAGATGTCTTACACATTTTGCCTTTCTAAAGAAGAATGCCTTCTATTGAAGAAACATAGGCCTTTTTAAACATTCTATGAATATATAAGGCCTTCCATAGATAAATTATTCTTTAGTCCCCGCTTAGAGGTTATCTAAGAAAACAAATAGGCTTTCTATGCCATTAACAGAATTCCAATACCCTTTAAGGAGTCATACCTTCAGTGTGTGATCCTGACTGCCGGTGAATACCATTTCGTTTACCACCTCCATACAGGTTATTGGCTGTTGATGGGCCAAACGTACACCTCTTAGCGTACATTTCATTTCTTCATTTGTTGTTCGCTCATTCGTTCGATGCTGCGACTGCTGATGATGTTGCTGTTGATGCATTAAACCAATGCTTCCCGTTGAATTTGTACGGACATGGGCTATAAAAATTGAATAAAAATATAAAAAACTAAATTTATGGGAAATATATTAATATTTATACTAACTTCTTCGATAAGCTGAAGTAAAACCCCAATCGATTTGTTTGCCTTTGTAGTAGGTCTCTAAACGATAGAAATCTAAACGTCCACATAGGCGGGCCACAATCACACGATCACCATTTAAATTTATGTGAGTTATACCCTGATTACGTTTCGAATCTTCATGATAAGTGCACTGTTGTATGGTTGGATGGGAGGGGGAGCAATAAAAATTTAATTGGTTTGTAAAAAAATAAAATAAACAATGTTTGTTTTTACCTTTAAAATACCAGATGGCATTTCCCACAATTCAATGCGACCATTGGCACAGCCCACCGCAATTAAATTGTCAAAGTAATCCAAACACCAGACGGGCGAGGAATTTAATTTTCTCACAATTACCTCACCATCTTCGCGGTGTGTGGTCACCTGTATGTCACCCCTGTTAATGGTGGTGATGTTTTCACCACTTCTGGCATCCCACACCTTGATTTGGCCCTTCAAACAGCAGCTAATAATGTTGGCACCATCCGACACCAAACATTCAATGCGATGTTTGTGTCCGGCAATTTGTATGGGTACACCTTCAAGTATCTGTTCCGTTTTCTGGATAAACTCCGAAGATTCATTCCAGCTCGAACGCCATTCGGCATAATTACGGGTACAGATACAACGATAGAATACCACCATGGTATAGCATAAAACAAACACACTTATGCAACATAACGTAATGGCAAAGAATATCTCCATGGGACTCTTGGGAAACAGTGGTGTGCCACCAGGCATTACCATCGGCGATTCTCTATTTTCATCATCACTAAAGTCCAATGGATCCAGGGCTGCGGCCAATGCCTTCCATTGAAAGTTCTGCACCACTTTTTCATTGGGATTACGTCCTCGCACTGCCTTTTCCGGACTTATGGCATGTGATAGTTTAATGGTGGGCAGTATGGTAACATAACGTCCCCTTAGCGATACATTATACTGTTTCATAATCGTTGACCAATGGAAATTCGAAAGGAAATAATTAATTTCATAATCGGGATAGAGTAAACGTTTCAACTCCGCCTCTGTTTCATTGATGTGACCCTCAACGGGTGAGCCTTCATGACCAGCATTAAGGCCATTGCCAAAAACACTATTACCCCCATAGGGATTGTGATCATCATCGCTGTGTATGGGATCTCCACCACCGGAATTAATTGCCGAATGGACATTGGAGAAGAAATTCGATACAGCACCACGGCCAGCCATCCAATTACGTTGTATGTCATAGTTGCCATAAACACCAGCCGTGCGATTGCCATCGACCACAAACAGATTTTCCAAATAACCTGAATTATAGATAATCGAACATATCCACACACTCATCCACACCATAAAGGCGCGCTGAAAGAAGCGAGTGCGAGCCCAGAAATTAACAATTTTCAAACGTTTCGGTATATCGGGATGATGATGATGATGATGGTGATTACTGTTGGCACCCAATGCAATCGAAGACCGCTTCATTTCCTGACCCTGTGGCCCATTGGCAAAATCGCCAAAAGCCAATTTAGGATGTGATTGTGAACGATGAAAATTGCCAGCACCAAAGGGTAACTGATGTTGTTGTTGTTGTTGTGAAAAACCATTTGCCGTTGTGGAATTGCCAAAAAATCGAAAATCAGGACGTCCATTGCTGGCAAAGGGACCGCCATAGCCACCCGCCATCGCAGTGGGTGAGTGTGAGTTGTTGCCACCCGTAAACGAAAGCATCATTTTGGGTAAATGTTTGGCTTCGGTCGAGTATTCGGGCCGTTTAATGTTCATGGCCAATATCGTGGAAAATAGCAGCATTTGTAACATATAATCGGATAAGAGGCCGACAATGGCAAAGACACAAAACTCTTGAATGACCGGTACAAATGTGGCCAAACCGATGGTGAGTATGGTGATTTCGGTTAGCAAAGTTTTGGAGATGTGCCAGCCTTCCTTACTCAGGGCCTGGGCAACTCTTATCTTGACGTCGAAGGTTTCGTCGGTGGAAACTACACCTGTGGGCGAGAAGACAGAGGGAGAAAGAGAAAAAGAGAATTGAATACATAATATTAGAACATTCAATTATATGGACCGTACTATCACTTCAAATAAAGATTTTTGAAACCTCTCCAATAGCTCTTAAAAAATCCACCCCTTATCTTTACTCTTCATACTTACATTTCGTAATGACCAGGCAATTTTCCAAACCCAAAAGTATGACCAAATACGGAAAGATATCCTTCGATTGCAGGCTGATCGTTAAACCAAAAAAGAAGCACAGACCCAGTGACATAACCAAACTACCCAAAATCGTGATGGCAGCACAGACAGCCAACAAAAATCGTGAGCGTATTACATCGATTTTTCTCACAGAAAAATACACATAGGTAAAGAGCAGTACAAAGGCAATAGAGAGCGGCAGGAATTCCCACATTTTAAATTCTCCCGGATAAAAAATATAGGTTATGGACGATTTCTCGGAGAGCTGATGATGTGGCTGGTTGGGTGTCGCCGACGTACCTCCTTGCTGGATTTGTGGTGGTGGATAATATTTTAGAAGCTTCTCCTTTAGCGATTGTATATATTCCCGATCATTTTGTTTGAGAATCAATGTGATGGCATACTGGATGATGCGAGATCGTGCCCTGAGGGGATAACGTTTGAAGCCCGTGTCCTGCATGGGTAGGCCGAAGAGCATTTCCGATGTTGACACCTTGGTTTTTTGTATATTCTGAAAGATGGAGAGAGAGAGAGAGAGAAAAGAGAGAAGATGAGTAATTTAAATTGTAATTTGAAATATTCACTTTTAGAGATAACAGTTGGGAATGTACGGAAATATTTTTCTTATTTGAAAAAAATATATATTTCGAATTAGAGGTTAAAAGGTAAGAGAAGACAATTCACACTTGTATGAGTCACTATAATGTTTGGCAATTTCTGGAGATGTGTATGGTTACTTAAAATCTTTATCAAATTCAATTCGATTTCTCATAACTTATTTCTGCCTGGAAAAATATAGGCGGGAGGGGAGATAAGTAATTATTATTCTAGCTCGAGGTAGTCACTTGTAGAGATTGTAGAAATTCCGGAAACATTTATCTTCTTTATTTCAAAGATTTTATTTCAAAGAAGTGAAGCTAAGAAGAAATGATGAGTTAATTCTAACTCGAACAAGTCACTATTAGAGATAATGATTGGAATTTTCAAAGATGTTTTGTTCGATATTAAAAATTTTTATCGTTATTTTTTTATACAAGTCAGTCGGTTTTGCCGGCAGATGTATACCCCCAGCCTTGAGTTATGATCATTCAAACTGTTGACACTTTATGGGGGGAGGTTCCGAAGCAGTTGACCAATATTGACCAATTCGTATGTGACCTAAGACTGATATAAATATTACAACGTGCCAGATTTGGACAATATCGACTACTTCCTATACTTTGCAAATATGTACAAACTTTTGGAAAATGTGGCAATATGCGTGAGGCGTATAGCGGACCGAAGTATTCCATTTTTCTACTTCATCCAATACAGAAAAATAATTTAAAGGAAATCCATAAAATTCTGGCAAAGAGAAATATTTCGATATAGCAAGTAGTAAGGAATAGCCGACAAGTTATGACAGATATAAGTATTGGAAAGACCCTTTATGGATGAAGTACCAGAAGGGTTTGGCAGATGTATATCATCTTCACAAGAGATCTTGCGTTAGCAAAAATACAGTGTTGCTCATATTCGACGGATCCATGTTTGTTTTTGGGCCCATTCCAATCGATGAGGCTTGTCCGCAGGCAACATTCTTTGCGTCAATTGAATTTTGTACCGGAACAAATGCAAATTAATGCGAATAATCCGATGTAAAGTGGACCGAGCCATGCCCAACTGCTGAGAACGGCGTTTTGAGTTTTCACAATTGACTTCTTCTGTTGAATGTAAATTTCAACTATTTCAGAGCGCGTGTATTGGTTCATGGTAAAAATCAGCTTGGACTGACGCTTCAAACGCGGATGTCATTAAGCGATGTGACATATCTGTCAAAAGTTATGGCGTTGCCAGATGCGTCCGTCGAATATGGACAACCCTGTATCTGAATGTGTGAAATTTGAAAAGAGTTGGATGCTTATTTTGCTTTCTTTGAGCGTTTTGTTTTTCCAAACCTCTTGAACCCTATGTAGGGAGGTACCACAAAGCATATTCCGATCTCTACCATCTTTATAACAGAACTTGTGTTGATGGATATATTTAGATGTGCCAAGTCTAAATGGAATCAAACGTTATTGAGCTTCATGGATACTCATAATGTTGACCATTTGTGGGGAATTTACCAAAAGGAGTGGACCGATATATCTTATCTTCATACCAGACCATGGATTAATAAAAATATTATGATGTGTGTAATTTCAAGGGAACCGGATACTTATTTCGGATTTTATGATCATTTTGGTTATTCAAAATTTTGACTCATGGTGGGGAGGTACCAGAAGGAATGGTCCGATCTCTACCTTCTTTGTAACAGATCTTGTGTTGATGGAAATATTGAGATATACCAAGTCTGAATGGAATCGGATGTTAATTTCGAGTTTTATGAGCTTAATGAATATTCAAAATTTTGACCCTTTTTGTGGGGAGGTACCAGAAGGAGTGGACCGATATATTCCATCTTCACACCAGACATTGGGTTAATAAAAATATTGTGATGTGTGCAATTTGAAGGGAACCGGATGCTTATTTCGGATATATGATCATTTTGGTTATTCAAAATTTTAACCCTTTGTAGGGGAGGTACTAGATGGAATGATCCGATCTCTATCATCTTTATAACAGATATTGTGTTGATGGAAATATTTAGATGTACCTAGTCTGAATGGAATCGGATGTTAATTTCGTGTTTTATGAGCTTCATAAATATTCATCATTGCCAGATTGACTCCAAATGTCCTGAAACAGATTAGGTTCAAAGAGACCTAGGGTCTAAAATCGTTATTTCGATGAGGCACGTGTTGGCTGTATCAGTTGATATACAGGGTGAGATAAAAAAACTGCAACAAACTCAAACGCCATAACTTTTAGATTTATTTTTAAATTTAATTGAATGGAAGCAAAAAATGTCGGAAATAGCAACATATTTTACAAAAAGTTTAGATTTGTTCGAATTGGTCACCTTTGGCACGAATTATTGTCTTCAAACAGCCAATGAAACCGTAACACTCTGCCCGAATTTTGCTCTGCGGTATTTTGGCCCATTCCCGGCGAAGCGGAGATTTTGGTGGTCATTGCGCGATGGATATGAAGCGAGGAACCTCATTTTGTAACCATTCTTGGGTGGCGCGTGCTGAGTGCGATGGTGCTGAGTCCTGTTGGAATGTCCAAGGTCTGCGGCCAAAATATTTGCCCGCCCAAGGCTTTAATACACCCTCCAAAATATTTACGCGATAATAATCCGGATTTATTCTGATACCACGGTCAAATAATACGAGCGGAGAGCGAACATCGGCTGTTATGGCGGCCCACACCATCACCATGGCCGGCGCTTTTTTCAGCTAACCTCTTTGGCACGATCATTTGCTTTTTTAGAAATTGCTGGACAACAAATGTTTTCTCATCGGAGAAAATTGTTTTGAGTCTATTTTCTTTCTGTTGCCTCGGTGTAAAATCTTGGAATTTCAATGGCTTTACCCCGAGCTCATTTTTTCAATATTTGCCGAATGGAATATTGCGATATGTTCAGCTCACGAGCCATTTTTCAGCCACTGCGACGTGGGTTTCCCTCAAATAGCTTCTTTACTTTTCGAACCATTTCTGCTGATGTTGCTGTTTTCTTCCGTCCACTTCCTTGACGTCGGGCGATGGTACGAGACTCAAATGATTTATTCACATTTAAATGCTGGTGTGCTCTAACGATATCCACTTGTAGTTTTCCAGCCAAATATAAAGAAATCACACTATCACGCTTGAATTCCATCACGAATAACTTTTTTTCTGGAAAATTCTAACCAAAATGCTTTTTTACGCTTGTAAACAATATAATGAGCTGTTACTGGAATAATTTTAACAGCTGTCGGACGTGTGGCTTAAAAATGATAGCAGTCTGAAATTGGTTGCAGTTTTTTCATCTCACCCTGTACCCTATATAGATGGAAGATCTTTTAATAAGCCAACTTTAGATTATATTCTCAATTATGAATAGTTTAGAAGTTCTTAACAAGAAAAAATTTCCCTCGACTTTCTTTTGGTTTTTTTTTAAATCAATTGTGGGTTTTACGTCCTATACCAAACAAAAAATAGGTAAACATTTTCAACCGGCTAACAGTGGTTGTAACCAACAAATTGAGGTTTGTTATCTTCCATTTTATTTTTTGTTTGTCGTGTTGCGGTCTCGTACAATTTGCCAATTTTGAAAAAAGCAAAAAAAAAATGTTTACATAGCCATAAATATATTCGAACGCTTTGTTTGATGTTTGACGCGTCGAAGTCGTCTAATAGGTTGCGTGTATATGTGAATGTGGGCAAGGAAGGAGGGAACATTTTGTGTTTTTTTTTGTCTTTTGCATATTATTTCTATTCTTGACCAACCCGCCAACCAACTACCTACAACAAAATATTATCAAATATTTGCATTAAGAATAACTCATAAAACAAACATTCGGACGCTACAAATGGCGAATAAATGTGCGCGCGGCAACACGAATATATGTATGTTTGTACTCTTTGTAGGTAGGTATATGTGTATGTTCATAGGAACTAAATGGATTTGAAAGAAAAAAATTATATACCAACAAATTTGCGCCTATTTGCCATCGTTTAAAACACTTTTCATTTAGCCCAATCTTGCTAAATGTTCTGTATGATTGATTTTTTTTTTTTTTGGCACCCTATACTATGATGAGGTAGAAACATAGCGCAGAATGTGTACATTATTCAATTCAATGGGCTACTATTTGGTATTTAGGTTCTTATCGGTTTTCAATACTGTATCATAAAAATATTCAATATTTTTCCATATCCTGGCACATGACCTTGGTTATGTTGTGTACCTAACTTTCAACAAGACCTCAAAAAGTATTATATATTTTTCATGTACTGTTATATGATGATCCGAATTATGGAAATGTTAAGTATATCCGACTTGGCCATCCCATGGTGGATGATGTGTAAATGTCGATTCTTACTCTGTTTCCATTCATGTTAGTCCTATAGGGCATTGATTAGTCGCCTATATCCCCCTTTTTGATTTTTGGAAAGACCCACCAAGCTATTGAACAGAATATTCTGGCCCGCTAGATAATTTGTGAAGTGGCAACAGTTCTCTATTACCGGTTATCTATGAAATGGCCTCCAAAACAATGCTAATCTTTATTGACTAAAACAAAAAAAACTTATTTAGATTTTATCTGAAATCTGAAGTGGAGTGGTTTCCTTCATGCAGATAAAAGTGTGTTTGAGAGATTTCATATGGATAGAAGAACTATAGATGATAGTTCTATCTTGGGAATTTCTATAGATTTTTAGACAAATCAAATAACTTTTGAAGGGTTTTCGGTTGATTGAAACCTATTTTGGTGTTGCTTTGCCTGTGAAAATGTATTTTATTTTATTTATTTTTTTATACCCTACACCAGATAGTGGTAAGGGTTTTGCATTTGTTTGTAACATGGAGAAGGAAGCGAGATAGACCCATAGTTTAGAGGATCTTCATAGAATAACATTCTGAGTCGATTTATGCATGTCAGTCCGTCCGTCCGTCTTTCCAGTATTCTTGTGAACAAAATACAGGTCGTACTTGTTATCCGATTCAGATGATTTTTTCCAAACAATATTTGTTAGGCCCAAGGGCTAACCCTATTGAAATTGGTGAGAATCGGTTCAAATGTAGATATAACTCCCATATATACCTTCAACCGATTTCAGGTTAATTGTGCACCAAATGGCCAATATAAATCCAAATGGTCTGAATTTTGGCACATCCGACTGAATTCAGTCTAGAAGCAAGTACATCAAATTTGATGAAAATCGGTTCAGATATAGCTATAGCTCCCATATATATGCTCCATCCGATTTGGTGTTTAAGTCCCCCACATTCGTAATATGCATTCGACAACAATGATATTTGGTACCAGATATCTTATAGAGCTTGGAAATAACTTTGTCAAATTTTATCAAGATCGGTTCAGATTTGGATATGGCTCCCCTATATATCTTCAACCGATTTCAGGTTAATTGTGCACCAACTGGCCAATATAAGTCCAAATGGGCTGAATTTTGGTACATCCGACCGAATTCAATCTAGAAGCAAATACGTTAAATTTGGTGAAAATCGGTTCAGATATAGCTATAGCTCCCATGTATATGTTTTATCCGATTTGGTGTTCAAGTCCCTCACATTCGTAATATGCATTCGACAACAATGATATTTGGTACCAGATATCCGATACAGCCCAGAAATACATCTGCCAAATTTCATCAAGATGGGTTCAGATTTGGATATAGCTCCCACATATATCTTCAAACGATTTCGGGTTAATTGTATATCAAATCGCCAATATCAGTCCAAATGACCTGAATTTTGGCACATCCGACTGAATTCAGTCTAGAAGCAAGTACATCAAATTTGGTGAAAATCGGTTTAGGTATGGCTATAGCTCCCATGTATATGTTTCATCCGATTTGGGGTTTAAGTCCCCCACATTCGTAATATGCATTCGACAACAATGATATTTGGTACCAGATATCCGATACAGCCCAGAAATACCTCTGCCAAATTTTATCAAGATCGGTTCAGATTTGGATATAGCTCCCACATATATCTTTAACCGATTTCAGGTTAACTGTGCACCAACTGGCCAATATAAGTCCAAATGACCTGAATTTTGGCACATCCCACCGAATTCAGTCTAGAAGCAAATACATCAAATTTGGTGAAAATCGGTTCAGATATAGCTATAGCTCCCATATATATGTTTCATCCGATTTGGTTTTTAAGTCCCTTCACACTCGTAATATGCATTCGACAACAATGATATTTGGTACCAGATATCTTATAGAGCTTGGAAATACATTTGTCAAATTTTATCAAGATCGGTTCAGATTTGGATATAGCTCCTACACATATCTTCAACCGATTTCAGGTTAACTGTGCACCAACTGGCCAATATAAGTCCAAATGACCTGAATTTTGGCACATCCCACCGAATTCAGTCTAGAAGCAAGTACATCCAATTTGGTGAAAATCGGTTCAGATATAGCTATAGCTCCCATATATATGTTTCATCCGATTTGGTTTTTAAGTCCCTTCACATTCGTAATATGCATTCGACAACAATGATATTTGGTACCAGATATCTTATAGAGCTCGGAAATACCTTTGCCAAATTTTATCAAGATCGGTTCAGATTTGGATATAGCTCCCATATACATATATCCTTAATCCGATTTTAGGTTTATTGTGCAAATAATGACTAATATCAGCCCAAATAGAGTGAATTTCGGCTCCGACATATATATTTTTTAAATGTAATCCTTCTCGAAGTGATATCATACACTCTATAGCAACGTTATTCAATATAAAAGATAAAAAGATCTTCGTCAAATTTAGTGAAAATCGATTCAGAAATGGATATGCAATAACTACTCTAAAGCCAAATGTTGATAGGTGATATGATCTTCTTCAAATAAACTCTTTTCTTAGGGAGCTTTACTAAATATGCATTGTGGTGTAGGGTCGGCCACGCCAGACCTTAGACTTTTCCTCACTGATTTTTAAATGTGTAAGGTTCAGGAGGCCTGCCTCCACAACTGAAGCCTTTTTGAAACTTGTTTAAACATTAACTCAGTTAACAAAAAAAAAAAAAAGAGAAATGAAAACAAATTTAAAGATAAACAAAAGTTTTGTAGCATTTGTTCCTATCTATTGTGTTATTCATATCAAATTTTTTCTTCAACGACAAAAATTTATGACTCACCCAAAACCCGTACATGTGAAGTTAAAAGAACATAGATAGACTATAAGTTCAAAAATTTTTGTGGCATTCGCTATTTTGAAGTTATTTTTGCAACAAGAATCACTGAAAATGTTCAAAAATAAAAATAGTTTTATTTAGCACAGCCTTGAACGTATAATAACCCACACTTCATAACAACTCATGAAAAATTTGCATTTTTTTAATGAAAATATTGTTTTGACCCCCAACCCAAAAACTTTTTTCAGAATCGAAGAATTCTTAAGAAGAACCAGGTTATCGTCTAACATTTGTCACTCAATGGAAACGTGATATTCACCGGCCAAAAGTGTGGGACACCCTCAACATTGTTTATATAGCACAGAACTAAGCATGTTGTATGTATTTGTATACACATAAACATAACTACAAACTTGTCAGGAGGCAGCTTATATTTTTTTTTGTCTAGACAATTAGTATTTTTCCAAAATTAGTTGGTGGTGTTGGTGGTGCTGGCGGTTGTCTAATCAAATGCAAAATTTTCAACAGCCCATGGTATTATCAATTTTTCTAATCATATCTCTCGCCCGGCATATGAACGGCCACTGTTTTTGTTGTGTACGTTTTTTTTTTCTTCTTCTGACAAATGAGGCCTCTATAAAGATTAGCACTTGATTTAAAATATACATACACTTATGGCTTCGCTTTCCCTTTGTTTCGAGTTCTTCCACTATTTTCGATTGGCCTTGACATTGAAGACAACAATTCCCGTGCCAGTGACTTTAGAGAATTTGTATGTTACTTAGTTTGTTTCTTGGTTGTTTGTTTATAAATAATGTATTGTATTTAATGTCGTTTTTTGTACAACAAAAATAGAAATGAATACAATTTAGTCAAATTTCCTTTTGAATATGCAATTTTGGACGTAGGTCAGTACAAAAACAAAACGAGGAATAATTCAAATCCAATACTTCCTGATGGCGAGTGCATTGAAGTCACAAAAAGTCATCTAGTTAAAGAAGAGTCCACAGATCTATCCAGGAAAAAAACTTTCTTAACAAATCTGTGTTTATAGTTGCACCTGGAAAAATATTTTTAACAAATCCACGTTTGTAGAAAGGCCTTGATAAATACTTTTTACCAAATATCCACGTTTATCGATGGAGAGAAAAAAATATGTTTAACAAATCCACGTTTATGGATGGAACAAAAAATAATTTAAAAAAAAGCCATTAAAATTTAAAAATCTCCCTTTTTATACCATTAGCCATATGGTTAATTATACCCTCAGCCTTATGGCTATTATCTAGTCGAAATAACGGCTTTAGACCCTAGGTCTCTTTGGACTAAATCCGTTTCATTACATTTGAAGTCGATCTAGCGATGTCCGCTCGTCTGTCTGGTTGGCTGGTGCGCACGATAACTCTCGAAGGGAGTATCCGATTTGGTCCAAACTTGGTACATTGTAATATTTTTGTGAAACTTAGATCGAGTTCGGTCGACTCCTTCTGCCAACTCCACCACAAAAGATCGAAATTTTCAAAAATACATTTTGCTCTAACTTTGCAAATCCTAATATTTGCGTCAATTGTAGGTCAGGTCATGGACTATATCGGTCTACTCCTTCACGTACCTCCCCCACAAAGCGTCAACATTTTGAATAATTACAACTCTTATAAAATGTGATGTAAGAGTCCGATTGTCTTCAAATTTCACACATCCCAATATTTTTATTAACACAAGGTCTGGTGTTAAGATGGAATACATTGGTCCACTCCTTCTGGTACCTCTCCCACAAAAGGTCGAAATTTTCACAATATATATTTTTTGCCCAGATAGAGAAACGTTTATCCGATTTTGCTCGAGCTTTGCAAATCCTAATATTTTCGTCAGCTCTAGGTCAGGTGCGAAAATGGACAATATCTCGGTGCACTCTATCAAGTACCTCCCCCACAAAGGGTCAAAATTTTGAATAATTACAACTCTTATAAAATGAGATGTAAAATTCCGATTGTCTTCAAATTTCACACATTCCAATATTTTTATAAACCCAAGATCTGGTGTAAAGATGGTCCATTCCTTCTGGTACCTCCCCCACAAAGGGTCAAAATTTTGAATATCCATGAAGCTCATAAAACGCCATATTAATATCCGATTCCATTCAGACTTGGCACATCTTAATATTTCTCTTAACTCAAGATCTGTTATAAGTATCGGACATTTTTGTCTGGTACCTCCCCCACAAAGGGTTAAAGTTACCAAATCCGAAATAAGCTTTCGGTTCTCTTCAAATTGCACACAACTCATTTTTTTCTAACACAAGATCATCTGTGAATATGGAATATATCGGTTCACTCAATCTGGTAGCTCCCCCACAAAGGGTAAAAATTTTTAATATCCGTGAAGCTCATTTAACGCGAAATTAACATCCGATTCCATTCAGACTAGGTACATCTCATTTTTTCTATCAACAGAAGATCTGTTTTAAATATGATAGAGATCGGACCATTTCTTCAATATTTCAACCAAAAACCTGCGATGAAAATGGATTTTGTCGGAATTTTCGTAAATAAATGTTAGATTTTCTTGTAATTTTGCCCATACCAATATTTTTATCTGTATTAGGTGAAGTATGAAAATGGAATACTTCGGTCGACTATATCTGGCACCTCAGGCACATTTTAACATTTTACAAATATTATCACATATCTCATAAAAAGTAAAGGAAGTAGTCGATATAGTTGAAAACCTGCACGTCGCAAAATGTATATCATATTTATTTATGGCCGCTACGAAATAGACAAGATTGGCGAATTCCTTCGGTGCTTATTCCATAGACGTTCAATAATTTGAATAATCATAACAGAAGTCAAAATATATTTGAATAATCGAACATTGTCTAAGGGTATACATGTGTCGGCAAAACCGACTGAGACTGTTTAACTTGTTTTATTTATTTTTTTAAAGCTTTCCTTTAGCTTCTTAAAAATCATCCTTAATAAATCATCCTGGAAATACTAAAACAAAACACGTTAATAAATGGCTCTGAAAAATACATTTTTCAATATAAAAACCAACACTACATCTGGCTGGGGCCTTCAAGGACAATTTCTCTTCGTCTCGAGATCTCTGTAGATGTCATTTAAAAATTTCTAGAATGCCAATTGCAAAAACCATTATCGATAATTTGTCATTACATTGTATGTAGTTGACACCACAATGTGTAGACGTCATGATCTCAAATTTCCATTGCTTAAAGCTAATTGAAAGCCCTATTAATAGAATTAATACACAACCAGGGTGGGGGACCTTAATTATAATTAGTGCAATTATTTAGGATGGGGGGGGGGGGGGGGGGGGCAAATGCATTGCATATTATTACTTACATGATATTGAAACACGGTATTCAATATATTTGCATCACCGGTAAAATTCTGTATACTTTGGCCCCAGAGATTGGCCGGTGACAATACTAGGCAATCATATTCCGGAAAGATTTGCTCGTTCTGCGGTCGTTTCACATTATCCACACGTAAACAGATCTTATCCAAAGTGCGTTGACTACAAAAACGACAAGACAGAAAGAAAGAATGAGGGGAGGGTAAGATATTGGCTCAAATACACAAACATAAATTAAAGTACAATAATGAATGAATGAAACTGAACAGCAACAACAACAATAATAACAATGCTCATATAAATAAATATACTTTGAATAGCAACGACGACGACAACAAAAATTAATATTTGTTTGTTCGTCTGATTGATTGTGACTACCCAGTGCAATGAATGATCAGCACAATTGCCTGGCCCAGAGGAGCAGAATGTAATAGCTAGCTAACTAGCTGGCTGGCTAATGATGCCTCTATTGGATGGAAAGTGAGTTAATATGACAATAACTAAACTAAACAAGTCAAATGCAAATTCCCCTCGCCCTCGCAAATCCCTTTGATGTTTACTTACTTGTCGGCCGTTTCGTGATTTCGCACAATTTCCAATAAACGAAACACTTCATAGAGTGGCGCACGAAATGCATCCATCAGCTGCATATCCTCGGTCCAGGGTAACACACTCGATCGCAAGGTGATCTGTTGCACATAGAAATAGGGTGAATTCTGGGCCCACGGTACATGCGGTTCATACGAAACATTATTCACATTGAATATGTTCTTGACGAGCGAATAGTTCGATCGTTGTTCACCCTCGCCAAACAACGAATATTTGCCCTCGAATGGCAGGACGATTTTTGTGGGTATTGTTCCGGGCAGGGGTATGTTGATAAGGGGATAACTGCAAAGAGAGAAAGAGGGAGAGAGAAAATGAAATAAAAACAGATTAATGAAAATGTTATGGAAATTGAAAAAAAAAAAACGAATACAAAGTGTTACAAACTATAATAATGAGAGCAGAGCACGCAGAAAAAAACATTGATTTAATAATAAACGTCATTACAAAATAATATATGTACATATGTAATAAATCGTACAGATTATTTTTCTAATGTAATTGTCATAATTGTTTATCACTTTTTATTTTTTTCATTAATAATAAAGGAAGAATAATTATTGTCCATTTTCAATAATTGATTTTAAATGCATATATGCGTAGCCTATTTGTAGCGTACTTAGTCCAATATGGCAAATATATGCTTGCCATATACGACCGACCCGATGAGTAAAATAAAATAACCAGAACTGACTATATAAATATTTCCGGTTTATAATTGGAGTAATACTTGGATTGTAGGAAAAATAAAAACAAACAAGTTAAAAAGTATCAGTGGGTTTTGCCGACAGATGTATACCCCTAGCCTTGAGTTATGACTATTCCAACTGTTGACCCTCTATGGGAGAGGTTCCGAAGCTGTTGGTCATTACTGTCCAATTCGTATGTGCCATATTTGGACTATATCATCTGCTTCCTATAATTTATATGAGATATGTATTTTTTTTTTTTTTTTTTTTTTGAAAATGTTGAAATATTTGTGAGTTACCAGATATAGCAGACCGAAATATTCCACCTCGCATATAATGCATATAAAAGTATTGGTACGCGCAGAATTTAAAAGAAATCAAACTTTTATATCCAATTTTATGCGAAATCATAAATTTCGATAAAATGTTCGTACAGGTTCATATCAGATTAATGGTTAAGAGAAATATTTAGATATAACAAGTTGACATGTTTCGCAAGTTATTACAGGGTGAGATAAAAAAAACTGCAAAAGAGTCTAAAGCCATAATTTTTACATTTTTTTTTTAAATTTTTTTTTGAATGAAAGCAATAAAGGTCGAAAATAGCATCAAATTTCAGAATAAGCTTAGATTTGTTCGAATTGGTAGCCGTTGGCACGGAGTATGGCCTTCAAACGGCCAATGATACCGTCACACGCTGCCCGAATGTTGCTCAGCGGTATTTTGGCCCATTCACGGTGAAGCGCTTGAATAATTTTAACAGCTGTCGGACGAGTGGCTTAGAAATGACAGCAGCCTGAAATTGGTTTATAGGTGAGGTACCAGAATTGGTTCGCAGATATACATTATCTTCACAACAGATCTTGCGTTAGCAAAAATAATTTGAAGACAGTTACATGTTTTCGCTTTCTTGGAACTTTTTGTTTTTCAAAATCTTGAAACCTATGTGGGGGAGATACCAGAAGAAATGGTGCGATCTCTACCATCTTTATAACAGATCTTGTGTTGCTGGAAATATTAAGATGTGTCAAGTCTGAATGAAATCGGATGTTAACTTCGTGTTTTATGGGCTTCATCAATATTCAAAATTTTTAGCCTTTTGTGGGTGAGGTACCAGAAGGAGTGGACCAATATATAAAATCTTCACAGCAGATCTTGTGTTAGCAATAGGATGTGTTAAATATAAAGAGAATCTGATGCTTATTTCGGATTTTATAAACGCTTCGGTTATTCTAAATTTTGACCCTTTGTGGGGGAGGTACCAGAAGGAATGGTCCGATCTCTACCATTTTTATAACAAATCTTGCTTTAATGAAAGTATTAAGATGTGCCAAGTCTGAATGGAATCGGATGTTAACTTCGTGTTTTATGAGCTTCTTGAATATTCAAAATGTTGACCCTTTGTGGGTGGAGGTACCAGAAGGAGTGGACCGATATATTCCATCTTCACAGCAGATCTTGTGTTAGTAAAAATAATGGAATGTGTGAAATATGAAGAGAACCGGATGCTTATTTTGGATTGTATGATCGTTTTGGTTATTCGACATTTTGACCATTTGTGGGGGAGGTATCAGAAGGAATGGTCCTATCTATACCATCTTTATAACAAATCTTGTTTTGATGGAAGTATTAAGATGTGCCAAGTCTGAATGGAATCGGATGTTAACTTCGTGTTTTATGAGCTTCTTGAATATTCAAAATTTTGACCCTTTGTGGGTGAGATGTCAAAAGGAGTGGACCGATGCATTCCATCTTCACACCAGACCTTAAGTTAATAAAAATATTGAGATGTGTGAAATTTACAGACAATCGTACGTTTATATCACATTTTGTAAGAGTTATAATTATTTCAAATTTTTACCCTTTGTGGGGGAGGTACTTGAGGGAGTGGACCGATATTTTCCATTTTCGCACCTGACCTAGCAGTGATGTAAATATTAGGATGTGCAAAGTTGGAGCAAAATCGGATTATCCATTTTCTTTCTGTGCAGTTAATTATTTTCTTTAAAAATTTTGATATTTTGTAGGGGAGGTACCAGAAGAAGTGAGTCGATATTGCCCATCTCCGAACTCGATCTAAGTTTGACAATAATATTATGAAGTACCAAGTTTGGATCAAATCGGATACTACCTTCGAGAGTTATCGTGGACACCAGCCAGGCAGATGGACAGACAGACGGACAGACATCGCTAGATCGACTACAAATGCCTTGAAACGGACTTGGTCCAAAGAGACCTAGGGTCTAAAACCGTTATTTCGATGAGGCACTTTTTGACTGTATCAAATGAGGCTGAGGGTATAACTAGCCATATGGCTGAGGGTATAAACAATTGGAAAATTAGTTCTTTTTAGTTCAATTAATAGAGAGATTATCAAATCTAAACTGACATAAGAAGACATACGTATGATCCGGAGATACCGTAATTTATACTACAACCCAAAATACCATTTCCCTATGTGACAAGCAATTTTGTTTGACCTTCAGCCGTTGCAGTGCGATACCATTTAACGGTCATTCACTATTTGACCCCCCAATGAACCGCTGTAATGGGAAACAGATTCACCTTTTGTGTGCACCTTGATTGATAAAAAGTCTGCCCCTGTCTGTCGGCCCCTCTTTGCTACTGCATGCATGCATATGTAAATCAATTCGCCCTACCATCGATGACGACGATTTCCTAATTGGATACGTCAATTTCTGTGATTATCAATAAGTTGCGTCGTCCGAAACATTTGCCTGCACCAGACACCTTCTAATGCAAATTGACGTTTTATGGTTGGTTGGTTTGTTTGTTTGTATTTAGCAAAATTGATTAATTAATATTTTCGCCCACAGATAAAAGAAAGAGAGAGAGAGGTGATTAAAATCTATAATGTGATAATATATTTTGTAAATAGCACTGCAAATTAAAAGGGTGGTGAGGGGGTATTTAATGTTGTGTAATAGCTATATAATTTTAGTCAGTTGACCTGTGGGAGTCCGCGGTTTATAGAAGATCCCTCAAAGGACTTGAATTTTTTCGATTTTAAAATATAGCATTTAAAAAGAAAACATTTTTGTATAAAAGTACCTGAATTGAAACGTTTTCCACTTTAAACTACAAATACCAGTAAGACCGTTTGGATATTGCTGTCAAACTTTTCAAAAAAAAATAAATAAAGTGTGTGAGGCTGTTATATGGGGGACATACGAAAACGGGAACCTCTATAGACAATTTTATACTTCAAGCATTGTCATCTACCGAATCTTCTTAAATACCAAATTTAAAAAAAACAGCGTGGGTAAATTTGACCGAGGATCATCAAAATGCCGAATATCGGTGGGTATCGTTATATGTACGTTATAGCAAACCGTTGACCTAAATATTCAATGTTCTGCCATCGGAGTTAGAACCCATTAGGAAATACAAAAACTAATTTTTAGACAAATCCGTGGGAAAATGTGGCCAATATCATCAAAACACCGAATATCGGGAGGTACCATTATATTGGGCCTATACCATGAGCTAGAACTCATTACGAACTACAAATACCATTTTTTGGACAAATACGTGAAGAAATGTGGCAAAAATCATCAAAGTGTCGAATATCGGAAGGAAGCGTTGTATGGAGGCTATACAAAAACCTGGACCTATACATAGAATGTTTTGCCACAGAAGCTAGAACCCATAAAGATTTTCAAATACCAATTTTTAAGCAAATCCGTGGAAAAATGTGGCGAAAATCATAAAAAAACCGAATATCGGGAGGTATCGTTATGTGGCGGCCATACCAAAATGTGGACCATTATATATCATATTCAATACCAACCATCCTAGACACAATACAAATTGTTCTGCCAAATTTTGAAGCTTTATGTCAAATAATGTGGGCTATTTCGTGATTTCAACAGACAGACGGACTTCGTTAAACCGACGAACATATCGCAATATTCGATTCGGCAAATATTGAAAAATGAGCTCAGCGTAAAGCCATTGAAATTCTAAAAGTGCATGAACTTACACCGCAATAGAAAGAAAATAGACTCAAAAGAGCTAAAGAGTTGCTTCGCTTGACCGCAAGTGGTGAACTGACGAATTTGGTTCTCTCCGATGAGAAAACATTTGTTGTCCAGCAGTTTGTAAACAAACAAAATGACCGTGGTTTACTTGCCAAAGAGGTCAGCTGGAAATGTGCACCTTCGGTTGGCCACCTGAACTCAAGCGCCGGCCATGGTGATGGTGTGAGCCGCCATAACAGTGGATGATCGCTCTCCGCTCCTATTAATGGAACGTGGCATCAGAATAAATGCCGAATATTATCGCGAAAATATCATGGAGGGTGTATTAAAGCCTTGGGCATGCAAACATTTTGCTGCAGACCTTGGACATTCCAACAGGACTCAGAACCATCGTACTCAGCATGCGCAACCCAAGAATGGTTTCCAAATGAGGTTCCTCGCTTTATTTCCAGCGCACAATGACCACCAAAATCTCCGGATACCATTCCGTTGGACTATTGTGTCTGGAGTATTTTGTAAAGCAAGGTTGGCACTAAAAATACCAAAGTGTCGATCACCTCAAGCAAGCGCTTTGCCGGGAATGGACCCAATTACCGCAGAGCAACATTCGGGCAGCATGGCCGTTTCAAGGTCATAATTCGGGTCATAAAATTAAGGCTTTTAATTTTTTGCAGTTTTTATTTCGCCCTTTATATTTCCTATCAGTAATATCTTCACTTTTTCCATTTTCCAATTTTCTTCCACTTTCTCCATTAGGATGATCACAATGGACCAGCAGGTCTCCGAGTGCAGCGGTTGCAAAACGGAAACTGAGCGTCCTTTACCCTAACCTAACCTATACACTTTGCAGCCGTATGACTGAGCCTCAATTCTTGTTCCATGAAAATGTGAAATGAAAAATAAGGGAAAGCGATGTCAAACGAAAAATGTTATAAAAAAATACTTTTCAAAATACTTTTCATGTTTTTATGGGACCACAATCCAGCCCCAGGTTTGGCCATTTACAAGATTTAGACATTCCTTAAGGAATGTTTTGGTCTTAGAGCATTCAGTTTTCACAAGAATGCGTGACGAACGGCCTGCCGATCATCAGCAATATCTTGTATCTGCTGCTTGGATAATTGAAATACATCAAAATGATCGGGAAACCCATTAGAAAATCGTCCTTCTCACAAGTCGTTAAATAATTTTGAAATTTAATACTGAACCAGAATTTGGCATACTTTTATACATTAAAGTATGTGCAAGGAGTAGCAAACCAAATGACAAAATTAATCTACACTCCATTTCGGGTTGGATGGTATAAAAAAAGCGCGTTTGTGAAAGATAATCCAATCTACCCAACTAAATAAAATGTTTAAATATTTAAAAATAAATGCACTAAAAAGATTATATTTAAAAATAATCTCAAAAAAACTAAAATGCATGGAAGTTCTTTTTTTTTTTCAAGGCAAAATATTTCAATTCCCGTGTCTACTTCCAAGGTTAGAAATAAATAAATATAAAAAAGTGAATATTTTTTGCCCGGTAACCAAATATATTTCACCGAAATATAAAAAAACAAAAATGTTCATCTTAAATTGTTGTTTTTTTTTTATTTATTTCATTCAAAACATTTTTAAAATAATAAAAATATCAATATTAAAATCATTTAGAAAAGCGTGCTTGTTGCTGAAAAAAAAAAATAATAAAAAAGAAAAGGCCAAAAGGTTACTTTTTAGATTAATTAAATCTAAACGAAATATGGCACACGACGAATGCAAAAAAAGCGAGGGAAGACAGATATTCTAGCGGCAGAATAGGCTCATCACAACCACACCAACCAACAACACTAACCGTAGAAGCAACAGCAGCAACAAAAAGGTAGACAGACATACATATGTCACCAACAACAACCATTCATTGTTGATTTAATTGACATAAATTAATTGAATATCTTAAGTTGTTGTAGTGTGACAGTAGACAGCGGGAGCGTAAGCGTAAGCAGCAACAATGACCCTGTGGCGTCTGATTGTTGGGTTCTCACATATATTTAGTGGATATGTGGCCAACTAAAGAAGACATAGAAATCAAAACGCATAACAGAAGCAATGAACAGTGGAAACAAGTAAAAGTGACTCTAAAAGTTTGGCCATGTCGAAGTTTTTATACCCTCCATAGGTGAAAATTGGATTTGTACTCAAAACGGCTACACTCTCTGGAGATGGGAGTTGATGTTATAGGAAGGCTTTATCAATATTGAATATTTTTTTCAAGGACATTCTAAACTGCTCTCGACAAAATTGAAATTGGATTTGCTGATTTGGCGAAAAAAAGAGATCGAAATCTTGAAAATATGGAAAATCGGGAGGTAACTATATATGAGAGCTATAAACAAAAAGGGGACCTATATACATACATTTTTTGCGAGGAGTAAATGTAGGCCTTAAGAGATCCCACAATGTCCAACTACAACTGATTTGATAGAAAATTGAGACAAAAACATTCTAAATACTTACAATCAGGTGGTACCTTTGTATGGGGGGACTATATCAAAAAATGTGCCCACATTAAACATTTTTGAGAGTAGAGGACCCGAAAAATATAAATCAAATTTTCATTAAAAATTAAGATCAAAATCTTCAAAGTGCCGAACTGCAGGAAGTGGATACCAATATATGAGGACTACACAAAAGAGTGGACCTATTTCCTATAACGATTTTAACTGCCCTGATAACCAGAAATGTCAAAGTACAGCAGATTTTGTAGGAAGCAGGTCGTACCATTGCTTGAGTATTGTATAGAAAAATTGGACTCACATTAAATAGTTTTTAAGAGGAGGTAAACTACCCACTGAGAAGCCGATATGCCAATATAAAACATATGATTTGATTGAAAATTGAGGCCCAAACCTCCCAAATACCGAAAATCAGGAGGCGTCGTTGCTTGGGTACTGTATCAAAAAGTAGAACTACATTCGATATTTGTTGTGATGAGATAAGCTAATGAAAAGCCGATATGTCAATTTAAAGCTGATTTGGGTAGAAATTGGGGCTCAAACCTCTAAATACCAAAATCAGGAGGTGCCGTTGTTTGGATATTATATTAAAAATTGGATCCATATTGAATAGTTATATTATAGGTGATAATAGGATCAGTTTAATATAAATCCAAATGACCTGAATTTTGGCACATCCCACTAGAAGCAGGTAGAATTAGGTGAAAATCGGTTCAGATATGCCTATAGCTCTCTTATATATGTTTCATCCGATTTATTATTTAAGTCCGTCACATTTGTAATATGCATTCGACAACACTGATATTTGGTACCAGATGTCAGATACAGCTCAGAAATACCTCTGCCAAATTTTGAAAAGATCGGTTCAGATTTGGATATAGCTCCCATATATATATATATATATATATATCTTCAACCGATTTCGGGTTTATTGTGCCCAAAATGTCCAAAATCAGTCCACAAGTCCTGAGTTTTGCCACATCCGACCGAATTCAGTCCAGAAGTAAGTACATCAAATTTGGTGAAAATCGGTTCGGATATAGCTATAGCTCCCAACAAACTGCAACAAAGTCAAACGCCATAATTTTTACATTTTTTCTTAATTTTTTTTTTTGGATGAAAGCAAAAAAGGTCGGAAATAGCATTAACTTTTAGAATATGTTTAGATTTTTTCGAATTGGCACTTTGGCACGAATTATGCCCTTCAAACCGAATGTTGCTCTGCGAAGCGCTTACTTGAGGTGATCGACACTTTGGTATTTTTTAGTGCCAACTTAGCTTTCCAAAAAAAAAAAAAAAACTCCAGACACAATAGTCCAACCATGGTGAATAGTCCAACAATGAAGAGAAGGTAGGTCAACTTTGAAAAAATTGCAAGTATAGAGGTCTACCTGTTTGACTGGTAATGTCAAAATTAGTATCAAAACAATAAAAAATCAAACAACTTGTTGCATTTATTTTGAATAAATAATTGAAAACCACGATAACTGAATGAAAAGTCAACATTTCTTTTCAAAATCATGTACTATATATCTCTTAAGGATTATTTCGCTACAAAAACTCTAGATTTTGTCGATGCATACCTTGAAATAATCATTTTGAAAACATCCGAATTTGAATATTTTCTGAACAATTTTTTTGTTATTGAAAAGAAAACACATACATAAACAAATTAAGATGACATATTAAGCCAAGAAAATAAAAAAAATTAAAATCATATGGTATCATAGCCCTACCTTGATATCATTGTACCATGAGTCCAACCATGGTACAATGAATTCAAGGTAGGGCAGAACTACCATATGATTTAAATTTTTTATTTTTCTGGCTTAATGTGTCAACTTCATTTGCTTATGTGTGTGTCTTCTTTTCAAAAATAAAAAATTGTTCAGAAAATATTCAAATTCGGGTGTTTTCAAAATGCTTATTGCAACGAATGCATCGACAAAATCTACACAATCCCACGGCAGCGGGTTCTACAATACCGGATTGACCCGAAACAACAAGATTCCAGTTTCGGATTGACCCGAAACAACAAGATTCCAGTTTCGGCCAGCGGCTGCCAACCCAGTATGTACATGTTTGTGTTTGTCTATTTTTCTGCATTGGGAGCAGCATATCCCGGAATGCTTGCTCCGGATTTTATTGGTCCGTGCCGGGATTGAGGAAAACCCCGGACCTTGGTTCTGCTCGGTTTGTCAGAACGTCATCCACCACAGATCTGTCTCGGTGCGATGTAATGGATGCAGAGAGTGGGTGCACTTCAAGAACTGTTCCGGATTAAGGCGTTTGCGAGACTACAGCGAAAGGGATTATGTTGCGACTTGCTGCAGTAACGTAGTCCCCAGCGAGTCCTCTTCTTCGTCGTCCTCGTCAGAGACGTCGTCGGAGTATGGCACTCCACCGCAGTCTCCAGAACAGCAACCAACACCGCAGCACCTAACGCCACATGTTGCTGTTCCAACTCCGGATTGTGCATCATTCTTGCAATTCAATTGCAACGGACTTCGAGGCAAAATAGATGAGATAGTGGAATTTATGAGTCGGAGGAATATTAAGATCGCAGCGGTGCAGGAAACCAAGCTGAATGAAAATTGCAGCCTACAACGTTGTTATGGTTACAACGTACAAAGGAAGGATCGCACCAGAAGTGGAGGTGGGGGATTAGCGTTCCTGTTACACCATTCTGTTCAGTACAGACCTATCTCGCTTGAGCTAGTCTCTAGTGACCCATACATGGAATGTATGGGGGTAGCAGTCAAGTGTGGAACTGCCGAGGTAGAGGTGCTTAATGTGTATATCCCGCCGATTAATAGCTGTGAACCACGTTATTTGCCTGATATTAGCCCATTATTGGTAGGCAATAACCGCCTGGTACTAGGGGATTTTAATGCCCACCATGAGTTGTGGCATTCCGTCCTAGGTAATGACCAGAGGGGATCAGCGCTGGCAGAGCAGATTGACTGCTCCACATTCTGCACGGTTAACGAGGATGCCCCCACCCGAATAAGAGGAGAGTGTCAGAGTTCGCCAGACTTAACCATAGTGTCACCCGGTCTGATAAATGACGTGACTTGGCAACCCGTCATTTCTCTTGGCTCAGACCATCTCCCGATAATCGTCTCCATAAGCAGGTCGCCCGATTTCATAACCTCTGAACGCCGCACTTTCCTTAACCATGGGAAAGCTCACTGGCCAGAGTTCAGAGAATTCACCAACCGCCGCTTCAGAGAACTGCCCAACCCTTCTGATGTTCGGGTAGCAGAAAGGATTTTCCGAAACATCATCAGAGCTGCAGCCGCTCGCTATATACCTGCTGGTCGAATACCCGAGATAAGACCAAACTTCCCAGCAGAGGCAGCGGGATTAGCAAACGAGCGTGATGATCTCCGTCGTACCAACCCTACTGATCCTAGAATCAGTGATTTGACAGTGGAAGTCAACCGGTTGGTACAGGAGCATAAGAGGAAAAAGTGGCTAGACCATCTGAAGTGCTGCAACATTGGAACCGATATGAGTAAGCTGTGGGTAACGGTTAAGTCGCTCTCGAACCCTGGAAAAAAGGATGATAGGACCTCAGTCACTTTTAACGACGTAACGGTGACTGATCCGAAGAGGTGCGCGGAATATTTTAACCGACAATTTGTCGAGCACCCCGAGAGTGATAGGGCGAAGCGAAGAGTACTACGTCGTATCAGATCTCTTCCCGCCGAGGAGGAACCACCACAGTTTACGATGGGTGATGTTGCAAATGTCATCCGTAACGCTAAGTCATCCAAAGCGTTGGGCCCGGACGGAATCTCAATGGTAATGTTGAAGCAGCTGGATACGCCGGGAGTCGAGTACTTAACGAAAGTTCTCAATTTGTCGCTAGCCACCCACATAGTGCCCGAAACCTGGAAAATGGGCCGGGTGGTCCCGCTACTGAAGCCAGGCAAGGATGCCAGTAAAGGCGAATCGTACAGGCCGATTTCGCTCTTGTCGCCAGTAGCAAAGACTCTTGAGGCTTTACTCCTCCCCAGCATTAGAGGAAGCTATGCAGTTGCCAACCACCAGCACGGATTCCGTCCACAACATAGTACCACAACAGCATTACACGCCATTTCCACACATATTAGTAGAGGACTAAACCAGAACAGGCCGTGTGACAGAACAGTGTTGGTAGCGCTTGACCTATCAAAGGCATTTGATACGGTCAATCATGCCACACTGTTTGAGGACGTACAGAGAACTACCCTCCGGCCAAGTTTGAAACGTTGGATAATCAACTATATGTGTGGACGCCAGTCGTACGTGGAATTCCGGAACAATAAGTCCAAAGCCCGTAGAGTGAAACAGGGAGTTCCCCAAGGTGGGGTGATATCTCCGGAACTGTTTAACCTCTACCTTTCCGGAATTCCTCGCCCTCCAGACGGCATTGAGATCGTAACGTATGCGGATGATTGTACGATCATGGCGTCGGGTCCAGTGGTCGATGACATATGCGAAAGGTTGAACCCCTATCTCGCGGAGCTTGCCGCATACTTCCACGCGAGGAATATGAAAATATCCGCCACGAAATCAACGGCCACACTCTTTACCACATGGTCTGCGGAGATGAGAACACAGCTGAATGTTCAGGTCGAGGGGAGTCTAATACCGACCACGAACTACCCCAAGATTCTTGGGGTAACGTTCGACAGCATGTTCAAGTCGTCCGCGCAAGCCACAGCTATCTGCGACAAGATGAAAAGTAGGAACAAGGTCCTCAAGGCGCTAGCCGGCAGCTCTTGGGGTGCGGACAAAGAAACCTTGTTGACCTCTTATAACGCGATAGGTCGGTCTGTGGTCAACTATGCGGCTCCAGTGTGGTCTGCGAATACTAGTGCTACGCAGTGGAAGAATATCCAGACCTGCCAGAACGCTGCCCTGAGAACTGCGACAGGGTGCCTCCTCATGACACCAGTGGACCATCTACATGAGGAGGCGAAAGTCCTTCCCTTACGTCAGCATAATCATATGCTTTCGTTGCAGTACCTGCTTGGGTGTTACCGTGAGAGCCATCCCAACCATCATATGGTGGATAACTCTCCCCCACCCAGGCGTGTCAGGAAGGACATACATGATCTAGAGAGGGAGGTCCAGCGCTACAAGAGAGAGCCTCTAGATCAAGAAGCCTATCAGGCAGGTCTGAGTGGCATTCACACCGATGCAGTCGCGGATGCTATTAGCAGTTATAAAGTGAATGCCGTCCTCGGAGTCCACCCCCCATCCATTGCAGCCGAAGAACGTCAGCTGCCTAGACAAACCAGGGTAGTTTTGGCGCAATTACGTTCAGGATGGTGTAGTCGCCTCAATTCGTATTGGGCACGAATTGATGAAGATGTGCGTGACGCCTGCCCGGCGTGTGATACAGGCCCGCACAATACGCTACACCTTTTTAATTGCTCAGCCAAACCTACCCAACTCACTCCAGAGGATCTCTGGCTACAGCCCGTTAAAGTAGCCGAATTTCTAAACCTGGAGCTGGAACCAGATTAGCAGAACACAAACACACACATGTACTACTGCTACAACAACAACAACCAATAGGGAATCCGAAATGTCTTCTGTCTGATTTGGTTGAAAAATGGAGCTAAAACCTCCAAAATAATGAAAATCTCACCTCTTGACTTATATGTTCTATTTTTAATACAGAACATCCTCTGTGCTAAATTTCAAACATCTAATTTTAATATATCCGATTTTGATAGATATTTGTTGAGAAAACTCAAAAATATCGAAAATCAGGAACTACCAAAAAGCCGAAAAATGCTCATACAGGGTGAGATAAAAAAACTGCAACAAAGTCAAACTCCATAATTGTTACTTTTTTTAATTGTATTGAATGAAAGCAAAAAATGTCGGAAATAGCATCAAAATTTAGAATAAGTTTAGATTTGTACGAATTGGTCAACTTTGGCACGAATTATGGCCTTCAAACGGCAAATGATACCGTCACACGCTGCTCGAACGTTGCTCTGCGGTATTTTGGCCCATTCCCGGCGAAGCGCTTACTTGAGGTGATCGACACTTTGGTATTTTTTAGTGCCAACCTTGCTTTCCAAAAAACTCCAGACACAATAGTCCAACGGATTGGTATTCGGTGATTTTGGTGACCATTGTGCGCTGGCAATGTAGCGAGGAACCTCATTTTGTAACCATTCTTAGGTGGCGCGTGCTGAGTTCGTTGGTGCTGCGTTCTGTTGGAATGTCCAAGGTCTACGGCCAAAATATTTGCGTGCCCAAGGCTTTAATACACCCTCCAGAATATTTTCGCGATAATATTCGGCATTTATTCTGATGCCACGTTCGATTAATCGCCAAAAAGTTCAGCTGAAAATGTGAACCTTTGGTTGGCCACCAGAATCGGGCTACGCTACAAGTATCACGGTAACGAGCGATGGTACGAGACACAAAAGATTTATTCACATTTAAATGCTGGAGTGCTCTAACGCTACCCACTTTTGGTTTTCCATCGGAATATAAAGAAATCACACCATCACGCTTGAATTCCATCATGAATAACTTTTTTTCTGGAAAATTCTCACCAAAATGCTTTTGTACGCTTGTTAACAATATAATGAGCTGTCACTGGAATAATTTTAACAGCTGTCGCACGAGTGGCTTAGAAATGTCAGCAGTCTGAAGTTTGTTGCAGTTTTTTTCATATCACCCTCTTCTTGGAAAAATGTCAAAGCCTGTGCTGGTCTCTATCAGAGAGGCAACCAAAATCGGCATACAATTTTACCCTGATCATGATTATATACACATTAAGTGGTCTCCGATGAATATTTCAATGGGTTGCAAACGAAATGACAAATTTAATACACCAATTTAAGATGTAGGGCATAAAAACGCATAAAGGAAGAAACGGTGACCAAAAAAGAAACACAACAATAAGAATGCAAGAACATGAAGAAAATCAAGTCACAGTAAAAGACAACAAATCTGCAAACAAAAAACCCCACAGAAAAGACATGTTTTATGGCAAAAATGTGTGTGGTATGCAAGCAAAAAAAAAAAAAGACTAGCAAGCAAGCACAAGCTAACAAACCACACACATATACAAAATTAAATCATACAGGAATAAATAGAATTTCCCGGTCGAAATATATAAAGAAAGATATACGTTTTTTTCATATCGAATGAATAAGTGGCAAGTTAATTTGTATTTACTTGGAAGTTTCTCATATGTCTACAGTGTAAACGATCGGATGTTGTAATATGATTAACCTCCTTTTTGGCCATACAAGGAAGTATTTACATAAGTACAACTTATTTCCAAGGTTTATTTTGGATACCCAAATTGCTAATTAGGATAAGATGAATGTTGGGAAACCATTTCTCAAGCCATTACTTGTTATAGAAAAACTGTAAACGTCAATAGACGCAGCTATCTTTAAAATTTTCAGTTCGAAGATGTTTGCCATAAATTAAAATCCCTATCTACTACCGAGATTTTATCATAAATTGTAAGTCCCAACCAAAATCTCGACCATCTCAAACTTTTCCTGTCCTTCCTCTATTGACAACACAATTGTTTTAATTTCAATTCTATGCTTCAAAAAAATAAATAAATATTTTAATGATAGAAAAAACCGATCGAGGCGAATTAATTGAACAGATATATATATATGGGAGAACAATATGTGTGACGTACATCAACAAAAAAAAAAAAAAAACTGACGTACATTCATTGATAATAAGTAAAATATGAATAAGTTAATGTGAAATATATATAAAATATGGATTTGCCCCCATATCGAGAGAAAAAAACAAACACACTGCGGTTTGCAAATAATATTTAATTAAAACCTCTGAAACCTAATGCATATGCGGAAGGACCCGAAAGCTGATGATGAAAGCGGTAGCGGTCTGTAACTTCTGTGCTGAACCCTTCTAGATTAGGAAACCAGTTTCAGACAGTGCTCAAAAGCCCAACCCATAAAATAATTGAAGAGTCAGCCAAAGGTCTACTACTTCATTGTCCACATAGAGAATCCCTTTAAATATAGAAAACAACAGAGCGTACTTCCGAGCCCTGGGAAGGCATGCCAACTTCATTGAATTGGAATATTAACTCAATCACTTTTTTAAATCATAATCTGTAAATTGTTGGCCTAAAACAAATACCCTACCCACATAGCCGGCGAGAGAAACAATGCTCTGGTTCAGCTCCCGAAAAGAACTAAAAAAGCAGTAAATACGGCCGGGCCGAATTTTGAATACCCTCCACAATTTGGAACGAATTTGGCAATTTTCAAAAAAAAAAAAAAAAAATAAATAAATAAAAAAGAAAACAAAATCCGTTAAAATTTTCGTTAAAATCTTAAAAATGCCGAATGTAGCCGTTATATTAGGGTCTATAAGACGACGTGGACCTTCATAGGAAACTTTTGTCATAAGCCATTACAATATTCAAAAGCGAAACTTGAGAAAAAAATGCGGTGAATAATGTCGTTAAAATCATCAAAATACCAAATATCGGGAGATACGAGGGCTATATGAAGATGTGGACCTGCAGAGACAATTTTCTGTTATAGACTGTAGTATCTATTACGAACTTCAAGTACCAAATTTGAAACAATTCCGGTGAAAAATGTCGCTAAAATCATCAAAATGCCATATCGGGATGTGCCATTATATGGGTGGCTATACGAAGATATGGACCTGCAAGGATAATTTTCTGTAATAGGCTGTAGTATCCATTATGAACTTCAAATATCAAATTTGAAACATTTCCAGCGAACAATGTCGCTAAAATCATCAAAGTACCGAATATCGGGAGGTCCCGTTATATGGGGACTATACGAAGGCATGGACCTGCACGGAAATTTTTCTGTTATAGGCTGTAGTATCCATTACGAACTTCAAATACCAAATTTGAAACATTTCCGGTGAATAATGCAGCTTAAATCACCAAAATACCGAAAAAGGGAGGTACCATTATATGGGGGCTATAGGAACAAACATGGAGCTACATGGCCCATTTTCAATACCAAAAGTCCTGAAGCTAGAGTGATTTGCACAGACGGACAGATGGATAGACGGACGGACATCGCTAAATCGACATAGAATTTTATGCTGATCAAGAATATATGTACTTTGTGGGATCTTAAATGTTTATTTCGAGGTGTTTCAAACGGAATGACAAACTTGCCCTCAGATCTCTATGTAAATGATATGGCATACCTTAACCGACTACGATAGTCCTATCGTATGCCAATATAATGATTTTGCGATAAAATTCCCCTCTTTCAATCCCACATAGCTATTTTGCAATATGGGGGACTTAAATGGGAAATGATCGGCAATACTGTTTATTTCCTTAGTTGCAGTGGCTATGGCTTAGGGTTTCAAGCCGTGGTATGTCCCTGGTGACAGATTTTTTAATGCAACTTTATACTAATTTGCTTTGCAACTTTATCCTAATTTGCTTGATCTAGAATATTGACAAAAAATTCTAGAACTAAATGGACTTAAGCTTCACTTTATTGGTAAGGCAGTACACAAAGGTATGGGCGGTTGTGGTGTAATACCAACCTTATGTTTCTGCCACAATGTAGTTACAGTTTATTGTGATGGGCAGAAGTTAAAAGTTCTTTTTAATAGTTTTCAAATTGTGATGCTCTCTCTTAGTTAACCTAAGACTTGCAATATTTAGAAGGCACATAAGCCTCGGAAATTTCAAATCCAGATTTTCGACACAAAAAAGTCATAAACATTCTTGGTTCCACCAACAATTCGTCACATCTATTTGACTGGCAATTTGTATATATTGTCTAACAAAAGAAAACTTAATAAATAACGACAAGAAAAACAACAACAATATACATACATACCATGAAAATAATATTGCCACAATGGCTATACTGGTGGCACATGTGGGATAGCTTGACAAAAAGAGACCATGTTTGTAATAGATATTGGATACCGCACCGGGTAGGCCAGAGGCTGCGGTTTTCTTTGACTTTTGTGTGGCAGTTGCTGATGATGAGGACGACGGCGAGGTATTGTTTGTTGCAGCAGAGGCAGATGATGATGATGACGTAGATGAATAGGCAGCAGCAGCATTTGAATCGCCGGTTGTCGACGATTTAGGGGCTGCACTTTTAATCGAAGAATTGCCGGTTGCATGTTCAGATATAGACATGGCGACAATAATTAAAAAAGAACGCGTAGAACGGATATAACAAACGCGGCGAATGCAATGGCTAAAAGCACACACAATCAACTGCTAACTGCGGCTGTAGGCGGTGGTCACAGCAACAACAGCGCAAACCAACCACTTTGATATTCAAGAAATGAATGCCACACCACAATGTATTCGTTACTTTTTTCCACTTTTTTCGAAAAGAAATGTTTTAATTCGTATTTTAGGTATTGGCCGTTGTTGCGGATATCAACAGCAGCAACAACAACAAAACAACATGTATTTTGTAGTTAAATGTTTGTAATAAATACGTCGTTGAACACATAGAGACGGTAGTTTTTTAGCACTTGTTGATCTTTTATTTTTGTTACTTCGTAGAAATTTTGATGAATCTTTTCCTTTGTATTTGTTATTTTTTTTATTATTATTTATTTAGCACTTCTAAGGAAACTTGGTTGTCAAAATTTGCGTCTTGTCTCGTGGGTTTGTTTTGTTTTGATTTGCAAATGTGGGTGGATTGGTTAGCAGTATTTTTGTTTTGTAATATTCTCCTCCGTATCTCGCTCTCACACGGCCTCAATCTAATCTCTCACAATCGATATAAGCAGAGAGCGTAAAATGCAATATATGCATTTGTTGTTGTGGGTGTTGGGTGGCAAAGTGGGTGATCATATGTATTTTGACACTTGTAATGTTTTTGTTTTTTTTTTTTACTTTTCACATTTGTTTACAACCCTTGATATTTGGTGTTATATTTCTAATTGGAAGAAACTTCGAATTTCATTTCTAGCTTTACTGACGCCTTACGCCTTATATACGCACGTCGCACGCACTTCAATACACTTTAAACAACCAAGAACTTTTTGCAAATGGAACAAAAATACCAGAAAACAATGCAAAATTAATTAGATGCGTTGCGATGCTCTGGTCATTATCACATAACAAAAAAAAAATAGGAACAACAACTGCGGCAGAGGCGCGCGCATTAGCCGATAATAAAATGCACTGCAATGAAATTATAATTTACTATCAATTCAGTAAGAAATTGCTCTGCCTTCAGCCCATAAACACTTCCAATAAGTTGTGAAGCGACGAGAAAAAATAGACTTTTGACCGCTAATCTTTTTTTGTTTGATTTTTGTTGTCGTCGTCTTTTGAACTTTATGACTTCACTTTCTTCTTATATTCATTTGGGACTTTTTGTTATTCACCGAAATAGCCCACACAGCTAAGTTATCTTTTCATCATTTCGTTTTTTGTTTCTCCTTTAAAATCATTTAACATTTGCACGTTTTTACATCATACTCATTTGTTACACGTATTTATTTTCCCTTTGCACAATATGTCACAATTTTCTCATTTAATTCGTTTCATACGCATTGATTATATTGGAAAAATTTGTTAATTGTTTTGCATTTTGTTCACAAGAATAGCTATACATTTCTCCGTTGTTTTTGCACAAAAGAATTGACAAGAAATAAAAAAAATCTTAGAATAAATTCATTGACAGTTCACCATGGCACAATAATAAGCGCTTCTAGCAGGCGAATTCTTGACAGCTTTAATGTCAAAATCGTTTGGCGAGGCGAAAAAGTACATTTCATCTCAATTCAAGTGATTATGTTTGAATATGTTTAATAATAAAAAAATAATGATGAAGACAATTTTTATTTATTTGTTCGTGTTCTCCAAATGGACTAATGCTTTTAATTTTGCTCTGTTCTATAATTAAATATGGATTGTTAATGCTTCCTTATTGTGAATTTCAATCACAATAACAAATTGTAGCGGTCACAGAAAAACGGAGTAGCACACAATGTCGGCGTTTAACGTTTTGCGGTGTATTAGACAACATAAAGCAATGGAGAAGCCGGTAATACTCTGCTATAGTTTTATAAAATAGGTTGAAAAATACTTTAATGCATAATTATTAAATATATTTATTGCAAAATTAGCACACTTTATCGACATTGTTAATGTAACCAAAACAGGAATGACGAGCTTATATGAATAAACCGAAGTCATCTGTTTAAATGGCGGCATTTACTTAATAACCCATACCAACGACAGCTTTACACCGGTACGGAAACGGCTCTCGGACCAATTATACTTTGTTAAGTTTTATAAAATAGGTTAAAAATTAATTTAATAAAGATATTTATTGCAAAATTAGTACACTTTATCGAGATTGTTAATGTAACCAAAACAGAAATACCGAGCTTATAAGAATATACCGAAGCCGTCTGTTTAAATGGCGGCGTTAACAAAATAACCAATAATAAAGACAGCTTTACACTGGTACCTAAATTACGAGTAACTTAATCAATTTGGCGCATAAATAATCAATGGAAATGGCAACAAAAATAACAAAAACAGGAAAGAGCTAATTGTCAAAATATTTCTGAGAGATTTTCTTCAAACAAACATCACGGGAATCAATTTTGGCTATATCATTCTTATGGTGAGAATACATATAACTCTTCTCTGACTGGTTTAAGTCATCGCATGGTAGAATTAAGAAGGTAGATTCATGTAATCATATGTTCAGAGAATCAGAGATGGTAAACTGCTTTCTATGCAATGGAATTTGACAAAGTAAATTACAGAAAATTCAAAAATTGGGAATGCTTTTTTAAAATGACTTTATCTTTTTAATTTTACCCTGAGTCATACGCTGGCTTCTATGTAGAGAATATGGTAGAAGAATATAGGTAGACGCATCGACACATCTGCTGCGACAAGGAACTGTCAAACCAAGTTTATAATTAAAAATGATGAATGAAAAATTGTTTAAATTTGTAAAAATTGTTCAAAAACGCGTATTATAATAACCTCCGAATGACGTCGTATAAGAAAACATATATAAATGTACTTATATTTGCAAAGACATTTAAATTTTTTTTGACATATTAATGTTACCAAGCTTTGATGTATCTACCTGTAATGTTCTACCATGGTAGAGGAACAAAGGAGTCTTAGGTTGACTTAGTTCGATTTTAACCCTATACCCATTTTTCAAAGAAGCCATTAAAAATCAAGAAGGGACACTAAAAGTGCAAGCACATGAAGATTAATATAAATTAAGGGCCGAAATTGAGCTAAGTCAACCTAAAGCTCCTTTCTTCTTTTACGAAAAAGACTTAGGCTGGAAATACATAAAGCGCATATTTGGCTGGCTTAAGTCATCGGCTGGCTTCTTCGTAGATGAACAAAGGAGTTTTAGGTTGACCTAGTTCGATTTTGGCCCTAGGCTCCTTTGTTCATTTCCGAAGAAGCCAGCCGATGACTTAAGCCAGCCAAATAAGCGCTTTATGTATTCCCAGCTTTAAGCCAGTCAAAAAAGCGTTTTATGTAGTCTAACCTTAAAGAGTTTTTTAGTGGTTTAAGTCATCGACTGGCTTCTTCGTAAAAGAGCAAAGGAGTTTTGACATAACTTCCAAAAACAAAAATTGCATTTAACTACTGAAATCAAATGCAATCGAAACATTATTATTATCTATAATGGTCGTCAATTCTGTCGTTGACTAGTTCGAAAATCACACTGCTGATAACTGTTTTCATTGACTTGTAAAAATGATAAAACATAATTGTAGTCATTTGATAAGTTATTATTTATTGTTCGATTAACTGAAAATAAAACAAAAACTTGTAACATTATTTGTTTAAAATTTTACTTATTTTTTCATTAGCTTCAATAGAAACCGTTGGTCAATATGTTTTTTTTTTATTTTTTAATATTTAATGTTTATAGAGAGCTTTCAACATAATGTTTTTCTTAGAATATAAACATAATAACAAAATTAAATTTGGACTCATGAAATAGTTTATATAAGTTATATTTGATATTTTCATTATGATCATTAAAAGAATATTCGTTTATTTACTTGTTTTAAATTTCATATATATATATATAAAACTATTATCTAGATCAACTACAAATGTATTGCTTCAATAAGATGTTATGATTATTGTTTTCTTTACATAATTTTTTTAAATATAGAAATTGTTAAAGTACTACAAATGTAGGTAGGTATGTGTATAGATATTGTGATCATGTTATGTTTCCACATTTCAGTTTAAAAGTACATTTACAATTTGATGGTGTTAACCCACAGGGTTTAATAGAATTATTGGGTTAACCTCGTGTGTTTACATATACCTTTAGGAAGATAGAAATACCGTCAGCTGATGTATGTTTACATACACAACCAAAAAGGAATCCAAAAAACAACAATTGTGTAGCAAAGAGGCAATCACGAAGATTCCGCATGGGATTTAAAATAAATCCGGTCATGAGAAGACTGGGCGACCTGGTTGAATAACGTGCTCTAAAGGTGAGAATACATAAAATGCTTTTTTGTCTGACATCTTCGGAAAATAACAAACAAGCGGTGGGTCAAAATCGAACTAAGTCAACCTAAAACTCCGCTGTTTCTCTACGAAGAAGACAGTCGTTGATCTAAGCTAGTCAAAAGAGCGTATTATGTATTCTTACCTTAAAGAAGTTCATTTAGATTTACGAAATCCACCCGATTTCGAATAAAAATTCCATAGCGTATACGTCAAATAATACCGACTAGATTTACGTGACGCATTGCTTTAGAATTGAGATTTAAAATCGAGTGGATTTAGTGGTGTATGTCAATGGACACATGCAAAACGTCAGATGACATTATTGTTTAATTCTATAAAAAACATATGCCAATTATCACTTGAATTAGAAGATGAGCTCCAAATATAAATTAGGTATAAAGGTGTAAGTACATAAAAAGCTTGAAGTCATGGCTAGGCATATTAATGTCAAATTATAATGGACAACGACGGCAGGATTTTAGTGCGGCTCTGTAATCCCTTTACGAAATGTCACAAAATATGTCTAGCTATGACTTCAAGCTTTTTATGTACTTACACCTTTATCATGATCCTTTAACACTTAAATAAGGCTCTCTAAATATTTCTCTGATAGAGGAATATGTTTTTGCACACGTCACGTTTTCCATATGTAGAATTTGCACATATTGTGTGATACATGGACTACATTTTAGTTGTAAATTACATAAGTAAGGTACATACCATGTTAGAAGAATACAGGTAGATGCATCAACGCTTGGGAACATTGATATGTCAATAATTTCAAAAATAAGTAGATTTTTTAAGTTTTCTTATTGGACACCAATCGGAGCTTGTTATAATATGCGTTCTTCAACAATTTTTACAAATATGAATAATTTTTCATTTGAAATTTTCAATTCCAAAATTGGTCTGACAGTTCATTGTCCCAGCAGCCGTGTCTATGCGACGACCTGTATTCTTCTACCATGGTACGTACGCACTTTTTCGATCACACCGAGCCGTATTTTTATCGGAAGAATATGAGAATATAATTTTCTGGCTACTTTCCCTGCTGGAATTTTCCAGCAACTTCTTTCTGAGAGAATAAGACAGTTTTGTTCTCTTTTGCAAAAAAGCTCTAATAAGTAACAGGCAAGAAATCAACTGATTTGTGAAAACAAAACATTTTGTCCACAATAAAAAGAAACGAAGCAAGCAAAATTAAAAATGAGCCGAAAAACAAATCAATTAGGCTTGCGATTTCCAAATTCCCTTTTCCAGATTTATAGAAAATTATTTGTTAACGAATTTGTTTTATTTACATTTTTTCTGTCAATGAAATGACAAAATGGCTTTTTTCACATTTTTTTCTCTTTTGCTCGCCCAAATTTGTTGTGTAAAAACGTTATAAAGAGAGCATACAAATAGTAAAGGAGAACGCCATTTTGATTCAAAGAGAAATGAACTTTTTTTTTTTGCAATTTTTGTGAGCACGGGAACTAGTTCTTGAGCAAAATGTACAAAAGTGACAAAATTAGTAGAAACTCTTTAGTTCTGGAACACAACTATTAATATCTTGCATGGTAGAAGAATACAGGTAGTCGCATCGACGCAGCCGCTGGGACAATGAACTGTCAAGCCAATTTTGAAATTGAAAATGTTGAATGAAAAATTATTAAAATTTGTAAAAATTGTTGGAAAACACGAATTATTATAACCTCAGAATGACGTCGTATAAGAAAGTATATAAAAATCTACTTATATTTGAAATAACATTAACATTTTTTTTGACATATCAATGCTCCCAAGCTTTGATGCACCTGTTCGGAGGTTATTATAATTCGAGTTTTTTTTAACAATTGTTACAAATTTTTTCATTAAACATTTTCAATTCCAAAATTGGTTAGACATTTCATTGTTCCAGCAGCTGTGTCGATGCGTCTACCTATATTCTTCTACCATGATAGAAGAATATAGGTAGATGCATCAAAGCTTGTAAGCATTGACATGTCAATAAATTTTAAATGTTTTTTTTTTTTTTTTAAATATAAGTAGATTTTTATATGTTTTCTTATACGACGTCATTCGGATGTTATTATAATTCGTGTTTTTAACAATTTTTACAAATTTAAATAATTTTTCATTCAACATTTTCAATTCCAAAATTGGTTTGACAGTTCATTGTCTCAGCAGCTGTGTCGATGCGTCTACATATATTCTTCTACCATGATATCTTGGTAGAGTTATACAGTGTTTAGACTTAGTGATATTTGTACCCAGATTGTAGTGTAGCCAAAACACTTCATGACTTTGAAACACTTTGGATTTTTATTTGGTAATTTTTACAGATCTTTACAATTGAACAACCCATTTAAGATATTTTGATGCAGTTTTTCTTTAAAATGCATCATTTTGGGGCAAAATTTAAAGAAGGAAATAGTGGTTTAGTTCTGTTATATAGAATACATTCTTATATAATTATTCACAATATTTCATTTTATTTTTGTAGTTCCTTAATATATCATATATATATATTTTTTATAATCACTTACATCACATTGGTTACATGTGTGGTTCGAGTATGGGACTATTGTATTGTATGTATGCATTGTATATCAAGTAATCTGTTGTTTAGATAAAAGTTGATTATACTGCTGATTTAGAAAAAACTACTATTAGTAATATTATTATCGGTTGGCTTAAATACTAATCAATTTTAGTTGTAGGCATTCTATATTCTTCAGTAGCAGGTACCGGTGACATTACCATTTCAATACCATCATCCTGCTCTAGAACATAATCAGTGTCGTCTTCTTCTTCTTTGTCTTTCGTTTCAGGTTGTTGTAACACACTTTGATGGTGATGATGATCGCAGGGTGTATGACTACTACTAGGATAGTTGGAATTACTACTGCTACTATTACTGTTGTCATTTGGTGTGGTGGCTGTTGTTGTTGTTGCTGCTGCCGTCGGTATATTACGATGCTTTAATTGCATCGTGGCATCATCGCCATCATTAGGCAAATATAATTGATTATTTATAGTGGGCGGTTTATGTTGTTGTTGTTTTTGTTGTTTTTGTTGTAAGTCCAGCTTTGCTGAATCCAATAATGTTGATGAATCTGTCATTTTGGATGTTAACTTTTCATATTGTTGTGGCTGTTCTTGTTTTTGTGTTTTGAGTGATGTTTTATTTCCACTCAATCTATTCGAATGTTGTATACTACCGGGTACGGCAAACATATATACCGTTAATTTATTTAATATGGGACATAGAATTGACTCATGTATCACAGCAGCAATTCGATAATTTTGTCCCTGAAAGGGATCACTTTCAGCAGCGCAAAGCATATGATTAAGATTAATGCCAGTTTTCTGAAAAGTAAAAAAAAGATCAAGTTTTCTTCAAACGTCAAAAAACCCTTATTTCATCGGATGTATTCATATCCATCTCTGCATTTTCTGTAATTTACCTTGTTAAATTTCACTACTGTGTAAAATTGTAAACATATGATTGTGTGACTTAACATTCTTATGCTAGGAACACAATTGGAGCGAACGACGAATTTCGACCTACGCGGCGACAAAATGAGCCGCGAAAATTCGTCGTATGGAACACAATACCGACGAAATTATAAAACAGCTGATGAAGTTGTTTACTTTTTGCTCATTTGTTGACTACAATGAATTATACAAGAACACATAATTCTTTACGTTCTCTATTATAATTTCACTTATGTCCATCTTCTCTATTATAAATTCACTGATATCCATCTTCACTCAGGCGCAAGTACACAAATAAATAAACAAATTAATTATGTTTTTTTATACGAGTAACAGATAGTAGAGTGACCATAACAAATTTTAAAGTAAAAAGTAACTTTATTTACTAAAACACATAAAATTCGTACAAGTATGGCCACCTTGTACTGTTTTGTTCGCCGGTCGCCGGCGTATGAAATAGAAATAAAGCTAATTGAGTTCGCGGCGACCGACGAAATTTTCGCCGGTGCCGTGATTGTGTGCACTTCCATATACACATATGTGTTTTATTTTTGACGGCGAACATACGCCGCGAAAAAATTCGTCGTTCGCTCCAATTGTGTTCCTAGCATTAATTGTTATTATCATTGTCAATCATGGTAAAAGAATACAGGTACATACATTAACGCTTGGGAACATTAATATGCTAACATTTTTATTTATTTTTTTTTTTTAAAGTTTTCTTATACGACACCAATTGGAAGATGTTATGATATGCAATTTTCAACAATTTTTACAAATTTGAATAACTTTTCATTGAAAATTTTCAATTTTAAAATTGATTTGACAGTTCATTGTCCCAACAGCTGTGACGATGCAACCATGTTGTCAATGATAACTTAGACCATGTTTACACCTCGTAAAATTAATGGGAATGATGGCCAAATCCATTGTAGAAGAATACATGTAGATGCATCAACGCTTGGGAACATTGATATATCAAAATTTTTTAAATGTTTTTTTTTTCTTAATTCGTAGATTCTTATAAGTTTTCTTATACGACACCAATCGGAGTATGCTATAATATGCATTTTTCAAAAAGTTTTACAAATTTAAATAACTTTTCATTCACAAATTTCATTTTCAAAATTGGCTTGACAGTGCATTATCCCAACAGCTGTGACGATGCAACCATGTTGTCAATGATGACTTAGACCATGTTTACACATCGTAAACTTAATGGCAATGATGGCCAAATCCATGGTAGAAGAATACAGGAACATTGATATGTCACAACTTTTTAAATGTTTGTTCAAAAATAAGTAGATTTTTATATGTTTCTTATACGACGACAATCGTAGGTCGATATGTTAGGCGTTTTTGAACATTTTTAAAAATTTCAATATTTTTTCATCAAAAATTTTAATTTTTTCATTCAAAAATTTCAATTCCAAAATTGGTTTGACAGCTCATTGCTGTATTGTGCCATTGTGCCATGCCATGATCCAAATAGATAAAATAGCACGTGATAGGCTTCAGTGTAAACATAGCATATTTAATAAGTCGAGCTGTAAGGTATTTCCATGGTAGAAGAATACAAGTAGTCGCATCGACACAGCTGCTGGGACAATGAACTGTCAAACCAATTTTGGAATTGAAAATGCTGAATGAAAAATTATTAAAATTTGTAAAAATTGTTGAAAAACGCAAACTATAATAACTTCCGAATGACTTATAAAAAACATATAAAAATTTACTTATATTTAAAAAAATAATTAAATTTATTGACATATCAATTTTTCCAAGTATTTTCATAGTAAAATAATACAGGTAGTCGCATCGACACAGCTGCCTGGACAATGAACTGTCGAACCAATTTTGGAACTGAAGATTTTAAATGAAAAATTATTCAAATTTCTAGAAATTGTTTTTAAAACTTAACAACCTCCGATAGGCCTCGAATAAGAAAACATATAAAAATCTACTTATTTTTGAAAATTTTTGACATATCAATGTTCGCAAGCCTTGATGCATCTTCCTGTATTCTTCTGTCATGGGTATTTCTCAGATCTAAATAAGGTAATTTACAGAAAATTCAGAACTGGATATTATTATTATTTCAAATGAGGTTACCGCGCATTTATTGTACAATGGATTGTTTGTTTTTAATCAACACATACCACAGAGAAATAATTTAAAACACTAAAATGGTACAGCAGCTGAAATTCAACACCAATTATTGACCAATTATAATCGTGGAAATCTTCAACTTGACACAGGCCTGAGCGTAGGACATAAACAGGAATTATATACAGCATAGCATGTTGTATCCAATAGGTGGCCTGTTCAAAGGGTAGGGTGCGACATTCCACTTCCGGAAATATAAACGCTAAAACTGGACCATTTAAATTATTCATTTGTACACGGAACAGTGTCGTTGTTAGTTTGCTTGGCTTGGCTGCTAAAATATATATCTAAAAAAATTGGAATATTAGAAAAAAATTAGTGATATAAGAAATATTCTAAATCGATTTGAGGTGAGAATATATAAAACGGTTACCTTTGACTGGCTAAAGCCATCGGCTGGTTTCTTTGAAAAAAAAAAAAAAACAAAGGAGCGTAGGGCCAAAATCGAACTATGTCAACCTAAAATTCCTTTTTTTCATCTACGAAGAAGCCAGCCAATGACTTAAGCCAGTCCAAAAAAATAGTTTTGATGTACTCTCATCTTTAGAGCTTGAAAAGGGCATAAGCGAGAGAGACATGCAAAAAAGTTGTCTAGTTTAAAGACTGCACATAAGAAGCATAGCATCGCAGCATGGCATACAAATGTCAAGTTATAAGGGACAAATATGACAGAATTCGAGTGCGACTCTGGCTATACTTTATGATGTGTCTAAAACAAACTAAAGGTGGGAATACATAAAATGCTTATCTGGCTGGCTTAAGTCATCGGCTGGCTTCTTAGGAAATGAACAAGGGAGTCTAGGTCCAAAATCGAACTAAGTCAACCTAAAAATCCTTTGTTCATCTACGAAGAAGCCAGCCGATGACTTAAGCCAAATATGCGCTTTATGTATGTCCAGGCCTAACCCAGCCAAATATGCGCTTTATGTATTTCCACCCTAAAACAGATCAAAGCTTAAATCGTGACTTTGGTGTAAAAATACAACACTGCTGCCATTAGTAGCTGACACCAGAAATGTATTTTCACGTGTCATTCTCAGCTAAAAATGTTAACCGTATGGAGTTTTCATGCCGAAATTAATATGCCAAGCGATGATGCCAAGCTGCCTATGTATCCTCTACTTAATTTATCCGGGCACAGCAAAATAGAGGACAATAGCTAGAGACTGGTACTCTTTTTATCATATGACATTATTATAACAATCCTTGTACGTGTCTCTGCTTTTACCTTTTCAACGTCGTACAGACATAACAAATCCAGTGAATATCAGCTGTCAATTCAATTGCGTAAACGTCAAGTGATTTGAGAGTCGATTTAATTTGACGTACACACAATCGAATTGAAATTTTAAATCCACTCGATTTTGTGAGTGTAAACGTACTTTTCATAATTTCCCACTTACTTGCACTATCGTTTGGATATGACATGGATTTAAAACAAATATCACAGATCTATTGGCTAGTTTAAAGCCCATCTCAATACCAAAGATCATTGTCATTATGAGCAAGAGAATTATTCGCATGCCGCTGTATGGTTTGTTCAAGTCTTTGGCATCGGGCAATTGTATGGGTTCCAAACGTTTGATGGCCCAGCGCATAACGCACAAAAATAGTATGCAAAATAGTACGGCTTCAATAAAGCGGCGACGATTTGTCATATAATTTTCACATTCTGGACCCATAGTGCGTGGCACCTCATCGGTCACGCCACCAACAGCAAAATCCCAAACCATTTTGTTAAAGCTTTATTTTATTCTATTTTATTATTTTAGAAATTCTCTTACGAATGCTGAGCAATTATTGAGGGGGAGGATTTGGATAACAACTACTAGGATTACGTCTCGTTCTATGTGTGTCTGTGTTTTATAGTCTACGATAAGTTATTACTAAGAAAGGCCTCCAGTTTTGTATGTTTCTTATTTGATTTTTGTTCTAGAAGGTAATCATGGTATTGTTGTTGTGTCCTGAAATTGAAAAAAAGTCATACATAAGATTTTAATATAAAGAAAAGTTTTAAAACGTTAAACGAATAGTATTTTTACATTTACGAAATTCATTCGATCTTAAATGTCAATTTTATAGCGTATCCATAGCGTGGATTTATGAATACGATCATGGCCCAATTATTAGGTCGTCTGACTAGCCCAGCTGATTTCACCCATTCTGTCAAAATACTTTTGCTTACATCTTGAATTGACAATCTGTCGTCAAAGAACTTAAAGTCAAAAAAGCCAAACAACGTGTAATGGGCTACAAACAATTAATAAAAATCAACTTGTGAAGAAAGGTAAGAGCAATGCTTATAATACTCGTACAATATAAATGTGAGATTATTCTTTTTTATCCAACTGTATATGCTGATTTAAATTCAGAAGAAAATTATTGCTTTTGGGAAATAAAACTGGTGCTGTGTTTATGTTTGTTTGCATTTCGCCACAAAAAGAAGAAAAAATAATATTTTCGCTTTAAAATAAATGTTGATAGTTCGAAGGAGAAAATCAGCTGTTTTTAGGCAATTCGCCCTTCACACGACCCAATAAATCGGCCTTGAATACGATTTACGTGCCGTATACGCTATGGAATTGACATTTGAAATAGAGTGGATTTGTTAGTCTAAACGTGTTTGTAGAGTTCAGGTAGAATAAAGTTTCATGTAAAGAAAACGAGCTACTACGTTCATACTGGCTTGGAAAACCAATTAAATCTATTTAGATGATAAAAACCCCAAGAATATACCTAAAACAACTGGTTTTCCAAGTCAGTATGAACGTAGTAGTTCTGTTCCTTTACTCAAAACGTGTTTCCGTTCCCGGACTTTTTGTTTGATATAGAAAATAATCATATATAAGCCTTATGAACGTAGTAGTTCTGTTTCTTTACTCAAAACCTGTTTCCGTTCCCGGACTCTTCGTTTGATATAGAAAAAAATCATATATAAGACTTTACCAATAAGAAAAGCTTTATTGACATTCGAAGCGATAAAGAGTTCTGGCCGGAAAACATTTTAAACTAACGATCTACTATCTTCATACTGATCTGGAAAACTTTTTTATAAATGTATGTAAACCTTGCTTTGTTTTCACCAACTACTGAAATTAAAGTGGGGTTTCAAGCCAGTATAAACATGGTAGCTCTTCTTCTCTCTATCAAATCGATTTCATGACTTGCCTCGTCGTATTATGGCAACACAACAGTTTAAAGGTGAGGGTACATAAGCAGCTTGGCATCATGGCTAGGCATTTTAATGTCAAATTATAAACGACGACGGAAGAATTTGAGTGCGACTCTGGCATCCCTTCATGATATATCACAAAGTATGCCATGCGAAGGCTTCAAGCTTTTTATGTACTCTCACCTTAAAGGTGAAAGTACATAAAACACTTTTTGACTGGATTAAGTCATCGGTTGGCTTTTTCGGAAAAGTACAAAGAAGCCCAGGGCCAAAATCAAACTAAGTGAACCTAAAACTCCTTTGTTTCGCTACGAATGAGCCAGCCTATGACTTATGCCAGCCAAAAAAGCACTTTATGTACTTTCACCTTAGGGCTCTATCAAACAGAATGTTTTTTACATATGTACTATAGTAGAAGAATACATATAGATGCATCAACGTTTGATATGTCAAAAATGGAACATTGATATGTCAAAAATTTTAAAATATATTTTTTTCAAATATAAGTCGATGTTTTCATGCAGCATCTTTAATTCCAAAATTGGTTCATTGTCTCAGCACCTGTGTCGATGCATCTACCTCGATTCTTCTACCATGAAATGTAGTATCAAATTTTCGATATGTAGAAGTTGCACATATCGTGTGCTACACGTCCGCCATTTTAGTTGTATTAGTACAACTACACGAGTATGGTATAATAATATAGGTAGTCGCAGCTGCTACGTCAATGAACTGTCAAACCAATTTTGAAATTGATAATTTTAAATGAATGATTACTCAAATTCGTTAAAATTGATGCATCTACCTGTTTTCTTCTACCATGTACACGAGGAAATTTCATATGTACTTTTTCGATCACAGATACCCTACTTTCAATGGAAAAATATTTATTTATTAATTTCATACCACAATACTAAAGATGATAATACATAAACGCTTTTCTGACTGGCTTAAGTCATCGGCTGGCTTCTTCGTAGATGAACAGTCAAAAAAGCGTTTTATGTATTCTCACCTTTAAGCCTCCAATGCCAAATATATACGCTCTGTTCCAGAAACTGCAAGAATCAACTAGTTTTGCAAATTTTTTCTATATCATAAAGGGAAAATCGGTTATTGTAGTAACAAGTTTTACATTCTTGTAGTTCTGGAACAGACCAATAGAATAATCAAAATTCTTTGTTTGTTTGTTGTGTAAATATATACTATAATTAAATTTGTGGAAAAACTTCATTCGTAAAACATAAAAATTTGTTATAAAATATAATGTAATAACAATGTAACCAAAGGAAAAAAATATATATGTGAATGGGTGATAGCAAAAAGTATGAGACGTATGTAAAATCGTATTTTTGACATACATATTGAAATACACATGGACAATAAAATTGACAGCACACATGTAAAAACATTCCGTCTGATGGAACCTTTTAAGCAAATTGTATTCTTCGAATTAACTTTTAAACCAGCAACTTCATACGTTTCTTTCTACACCCCACCACTATAAATAGCTTTATTTCCCCTTAATTACACATAAACTCGACCGATGACGAAGGGTCGAAACTCCTTCTAATATTTCAATATTCTCGAAACAAAATTGCGTTTGAAATCATTCAAAAGTCGTTTAACATTCAAAGTTCAAATAATTGTATTAATAGTAATTTGTAATATTTCATTGTTCTCTTCTATGCCAACAATTACGTTCATTGTGGTTGACACGCAATGCCCCAAGAAAGCAGAGTGGTAGAAAGGAAAGGAACCAAAAAAAAATATATAGCAACAGAAATCAATAAAATGTCAATTTTTTTTAGTGAAATATTATTTCAAATCTATCACTAGCCACCAAAGTGCACATATTCACAGCCACATGTATATTTCTGCTAATTGAATATGGTTCACGCATTTAGACAAACACAACACATACACTCACATGCAATTTTGGAGGGAAAATTTCTGCTGAAATGGCAATGACAGCAAATGTTTTGTTTTTTGTTGATTTTTCTTGCACACAAATTGTGTGACAGAACGTCGGGCGATTGGTTGGCCATTGTATGATGAATACAACTAACAGACAGATACAAGGAAACAGCAATAATAACAATAATAAACTCACGTGTTTCTTTCTTCGTTGAAACGTTAACAGCGAAAGAGATGACATTGAGTGATACTTTGAGAGAGAGAGAGAAAGAGAAAAATGGTTGTATGCTCTTAAAAGCTTGCCCCGTATGTAAACACGTAAGAGACAATAGGCAGCCCTATCGCAAAGCAATGAGACATATTTACATGGAGAGCCCATGTGTTTGGGAGAGTATTTCTGACACATGTTGTTTTTGGAGAATTGTATTCCGGTAGTATTTTCCAACAGCAAAGTCAAATGAGCAGCACATCGAATGCCATAAATAGTTGAATGTAATAAGAGTTCGTGTACATACATATATACCGTGTCATGTGTACTACAGTTACAATTTCACTGCTAAGGTATTTGGCAGCCAAAAGGTGTCCTAAAATAAGTCGAAAATGTCAATATAGCTAATTATAGAGTTATTAATGATGGAATTCCATGACGTTATAACAAAGCGACATTTTCGACCTTAAAAAAATGAAACATTCGTTCAGGGAAAATTGGTTGGAAATGAAATTTTGTTAAAAACACCATTTTTTATTGGGCGCCTTAATGACATTTTTCTCTGATTGAAATAGTTTTTACGTACACTCATGGCAGAAGAAAGGTGAGAGTACAAAAGCAGCTTCAAGTCTCTGCATGACATATCATAAAAGGGATTCCAGAGCCGCACTCGAAACCTGCCGTCGTTTTTCTTTATAATTAGCTTTTTTATTTAATTTATTTATATTCTCTCAACAAAAAGTATGGTGACTGAAACGATTCCTTTTTCACATAGTTATGCGTTTATGCCGAAATTTTGAGATTTACGTAATCCTCTCGATCTTAAATGTCAATTCCTTAACGTATATGTCAAATAATATCCACTGGATTTATGAATATGATGTACGTGACGTATACGCTACGGAATTGACATTTGAAATCGAGTGGATTTAGTAGTCTAAAGGTGCTTTAACGCATGTTTACATAACATAGATACATGGATTTTATATGGCAAAATAATACAGGTAGATGCATCAACGTTTAAGAACATTGACATGTCAATAATTTTAAAATGTTTTCACAAAAATAAGTAAATTTTTATAAGTTTACTAAACGACAGCATTATGATAAGTTTTTTTTTTTCAAAAATTTTTACACATATCAATAATTTATTATTCAACATCTTCAATTTAAAAATTGGTTTGACAGTTCATTGTCCAAGCAGCTGTGTCGATGCGACTAGCTGTATTCTTCTACCATGGGATTTAAACTGTCAATTTCATTGCGGACGGAAGAAAACAGCAACACCAGCAGCAATGGTTCGAAAAGTAAAGAAGCGAATTGATCGAAACCCGCGTCGCAGTGTCCGAAAAATGGCTCGTGAGTTGAACATATCGCAATATTCCATTCGGAAAATATTGAAAAATGAGATCAGTGTAAAGCCATTGAAATTCAAAAAAGTGCAAGAACTTACACCGTAACCGAAAGAAAATAGACTCAAAAGAGCTAAAGAGTTGCTTCACTTGGCCGAATATGGTGAACTGCCGAATTTGGTTTTCTCCGATGAGAAAACGTTCATTGTCCAGCAGTTTGCCAAAGAGGTCGGCTGAAAATGTGCAATTTCGGTTGGCCACCAGAACTCAAGCACCGGCCATGGTGATGTTGTGGGAGGGCAAAACCGCCGATGGTCGCTCTCCGCTCGTATTAATTGACCGTGGCATAAGAATAAATGCCGAATATTATCGAAAGCCATTGAAATTCCAAACAGTGCAAGAACTTACACCGCAACAGAAATAAAATAGACTCAAAAGAGCTAAAGAGTTGATTCGCTTGGTCGAAAATGGTGAACTGCCGAATTTGGTTTTCTCCGATGAGAAAACATTCGTTGTCCAGCTGTTTGTAAACCAAAAAAATGATTGTGTTTACTTGCCAAAGAGGTAAGCTGAACATGTGCACCTTCGGTTGGCCACCAGAACTCAAGCGCCGCCCATGGTGATGGTGTGGGCCGCCATAACAACCGATGGTCGCTCTCCGCTCGTATTAATCGACCGTGACAACAGAATAAATGTCGAATATTATCTCGAAAATATTCTGGAGGGTGTATTAAAGCCTTGGGCACGCAAACATTTTGGCCACAGATCTTGGACATTCCAATTCCACCATTTCTTCATTGTTTTCATTGCTTCATTTCCAGCGCCTAAAGGCCACCAAAATCTTCGGATACCAATCCGTGTCTGGAGTATTTTGGAAAGCAAGATTGGCGCTAAAAAATACAAAAATGTCGATCAGCTCAAGCAAGTGCTTCACCGGGAATGGGCCAAAATACTGCAGAGCAACATGCGGACAGCTTTTGACGGTTTTATTGGCCGTTTAAAGGCCACAATTCGTTACAAAGTTGACCAATTCGAAGAAATCTAAACTTATTCTAAAATGTGATGCTATTTGCGACATGTTTCTTTCTTTCATTCAATAAAATTAAAAAAAAAAATTAAAAATTATGGCTGCAGTTGCAGTTTTTTATCTCATCCTGTATATCATGGTAGAAGAATACAAGTAGCCGCATCGACACAGCTGCTGGGACAATGAACTGTCAAACTAACTTTGGAATTGAAATTTTTGAATGAAAAATTATTCAAATTTGTAAACATTTTTTTAAAAATACATATCATCACAACCCCCATTGGCGTTGTATAGGAAAACATTTACACATCTATTTATTAAAAAAAAAAACATTAAAAAATTGTTGACATCTCAAAGTTTCCAAGCGTTGATATATCTACCCGTATTCTTGTACCATGATATATGTCAAATCTGAATTCCAGTAAATATTTTTTATAACTCAGATGAAATCCACTGCATTTATAATAATTGTAGGCTATTTTAAACACTCTATCATGGGGGAAGAATACAGGTAGATGCATCAACGCTTGGGAGCATTGATATATCAAAAAAATTAAATGTTTTTTCAAATATAAGTAGATTTTTATATGTTTCCTTATACTACGTCAGTCGGAGGCTATTAAAATTCGCGTTTTTTCAAAAATTTTTACAAATTTAAATAATTTTTCATTCAACATTTTCAATTCCAAAATTGGTTTTACAGTCCAATGTCGCAGCAGCTGTGTCGACGCGTCTACCTATATTCATGCACTCTATGCTATCATTTTGTTCCACACTGTTTGAAACACGGTGATTAATAATTGTTTTATTACAACAATACACATACAAGTGTGTTCATTTTTGATTGTGTTAAAAAAACAAGTCGCTGGGAACTGAAACACACACACACACAAACAAAGAATAAAACTTTGATTTTTCCCCAACTGAGAAAATAAAAACCCCCACATGGGCATACACAAACATACACACACACATACTTATTTACATAGTATGGCCATTTGTTACATTCAGATGATATCAGAACCAAAGAGAGCAGCAGGGAGAGCACTTTCAACACTAAAAAACCATTAGAGAAAATTGTAGCAAAGTACATTGACTAATTCAGGTACATGACATGCACACACACACATAAGCAAGTATATATGTATATAAATGTAAAACATTTCGATATCCTGTAAATAATGACATTAATAACACTAAATAAAACAAATACATTGATGAAAATACGAAATTATAACAACATATAAGATATTTCTTAAAGAAGGGCTGAAAAGTTGCGGTCTTGCTTAAAACTAACAGTATGTTCACATTAGAGTTTTTTTGCCGGGTTAACTTTTTTTGAGGATTTATTTGATGTATGTATATGGAATGATAATGATAATTGATTGATAATTTAAATCCACTGGGCTTACTTAGTCCGGTACGTTTATGGTTTTGAATTACAGAAAGTAACAGTACGTTTACATTACAGGGTTAGCCTAATTTAAGGGGATTTATTTGAAGAATATTTAATGCATATGACAATTTTAATCCAAATCCAGTGGGGTTTTGGATTAAAATGGTAGAAGAATACAGGTAGTAGCATTGACACAGCTGCTCGGACAATTAACTGTCAAACCGATTTTGGAATTGAAAGTGTTGAATGAAAATGTTTTTTAAATATGTAAAAAATGTTGAAAAATGCGAATTATAATAACCTCCGAATGACGCCGTATAAGAAAACATATAAAAATCTGCTTATCTTTGAAAAAACATTTAAATTTTTTGACATATCAATGTTCCCAAGCATTGATGCGTCTACCTGCATTCTTCTACCATTTTAATCCAAAACCCCACTGGATTTGGATTAAAATTGTCATATGCATTAGTTATTCTTCAAATAAATCCACTGTAGTGAGAGGATTCTTTACGTCATTTTTTTCATCTATACAGACAAAGATCGTTAAATTAAAATCCTTATAATTTCGGTAGTTAACTCAAAAATTATTTAGAGTATCGCTGTTCTGAATTGTAGAGTATTTATGTCTATATATATATATACAGGATTAGATGAAAAAACTGCAACCAACTTCAGACTGCTGTCATTTCTAAGCCACTCTTCCGACAGCTGTTAAAATTATTCCACTGACAGCTCAATTTATTGTTTAAAACCACAAGTGGATATCGTTAGAGCACTCCAGCATTTAAATGTGAATAAATCTTTTGTGTCTCGTACCATCGCTCGTTATCGTGATACTGATACTGGTAGCGTAGCACGAAGTCAATGAAGTGGAAGAAAGAAAACAGCAACATCAGCAGAAATGGTTCGAAAAGTAAAGAAGCGACTTGATCGAAACTCACGTCGATGTGGCCGAAAAATTGCTCGTGAGCTGAACAAATTGGGATATATTCCATTCGGCAAATATTGAAAAATGACTTACACCGCAACAGAAAGAAAATATATTCAAAAGAGCTAAAGAGTTGCTACGCTACCAGTATCGCGGTAACTAGCGATGGTACAAGAAAGATTTATTCAAATTTAAATGCTGGAGTGCTCTTACGATAGCCCCTTGTGGTTTTCCAGCCAATATATAAAGAAATCACACTATCACGCTCGAATTCCAACTTTTTTTCTAGAAAATTCTCACCGAAATGCTTTTGTACGCTTGTAAACAATATAATGAGCTGTCACTGGAATAATTTTAACAGCTGTCGGCTTAGGAATGACAGCTCAGAAATAACAGCAGTCTGACGTTGGTTGCAGTTTTTTCATCTCATCTTGTAATATCCATTAAATTTATGATACGATTTACGTTACGTATACGCTATGGAGTTGGAGACCTTTGAGTGTATTTGGTAGTCTAAACGTGCTTCTACACACTACCGTAAATTCATGGTACAATAAGGAGGTAGAACAGCTTCGTAAAACTACAAAAATACAGCCCTGAGGCTATGCCCGCTTCCTGTCAGTCTCATTCAAAATTATTGTTTTCATTTTTTTCATATTTTTCCTCATTTTTAAAATGAGTTAAAAAGCGCGAAAAATGAATAAAATGTCTGGATCTTTATTTTAAAAAATATGATCCGAATTGTACAATCATTTAATTTCATGGCTATATTGGTTAATAGCTTTAATGCACGAGTCGCAATTCATGTGTCTTCCAATCATTTGTTGTGCAAATATTTTTTTTTTTTTCATTTTTCAAAACAATAAATACATACACAAAATTGGCAGAAGTCGGGCACACTTACAAAAAAATTGTAATCAGCTGTTAGTTCTACCTTACATTTTTATTGTACCATGGTTAAATTTATTGTAATTGTTAAATTATTGGGCTAATCCGAAGATCCAAAGATCTTGTATGTAAACGCGCTATAAGGCTAAAATGTTTAAAATCACTCTGCGTGTCATGCCTTTACTTCTTGTTTCTTATTCCTTCATTTTTTAGGTTCTGATTTCAATCACATTAATGTAATTAAATATGTAACTATATATTATACCAGCACCTATCAATAAGTATTATATTTCTCACTTTATCACCAGATTTGATATTTATATGTTAACATTTTACGAATTTAATTTTTTATAAGACATTTTTGCGCTTAGTCCCGCGATTTTTCAGCCCACATGTTGTCACATTTAAAATCACTTAAAATTTTCAAAGATACCAAAATCATGACAGTTTTTTTTTTTTGCTCTTTCACTTTTGAGTATTTTTTTCTTTTCTTGTTTCAGTGCTTACAGTCTCCAAAGAGGAGACTAAATGATATCCTGCTGAAAGTAATAAACACCATTGTTTGCTACGACAAAAAAAAATCAATTTATTGCTCTCCCTTTTTCCCTGAGGAGAAAATTTTCCACTTTTCAACGCTTCGTTTTCTTCCTTTTCATTGCTTAGTTATATTAAATTGCTATTAATAGCAATTTTAATTGGTTGGTATTTTTTTTCATAAGACACACATACACACGCTCAGACACATTTTTACTACACCACACGCAGCCAGCCATGTTTAATACATATATTGAATATTTAGAGCTTACATTCCTTTGCCTATCAAAGGATACAACAATATTTGTAATTTTCTTGGATTTTCTAACATGTTCACTCACACGTTCACACACGACGCACTAACATGTATTATTATCACTAACAAATTATTATTATATATTTTTAGGATTCTCCTTCTTCTTTTTTTTTTTTTTTTTTTTGATTTGAGATTCCCTTTATTTTTTATTATTCTTTAATTTCTACTTCATTATGGCCAGCGTTGTGGTTCTTTACGTTTTGATTTTTACAAAGGAACTAAATATTCAATCATAACTTTTTTTCCATTGGCAAAGGGTCCTGTGTGCCATTGCGGCGTCATGTGCCTTCTCTTTACAAAATAAGTCTACAAAGGCAGGGAGAGAAAGAGAGAGAGAGAGTTACGAAAAGGCAAGAGTAAATGCCATTGTCAAGTGTAGTTGTGGTAGTGAATGTTAGAAACAGTGAGCTTTTTGTTTGTTTTTTTCTCAAAGCCAGCTGTCCGTTTCACATCGGCCATAGAGTCTGGGCTTTTTTTTGTGTGATGGGAAAATTTTAACACATACGAAATGCTCTAGGGAGGTGTAATGACCTTTTATTAATTATTTTCATATATGTTTATTTATAAATAATATATAAACTAAGCTAAAATCACACATGTGTACATTCGTGTGTACATGTGAACATAACATGAGTGAAGAAAATTCGTCATGTTCGTTAATTTACACTCAGGAAAAAATGTATAAGTATTTTTTATAAATGCCGCAAATGTCAGTTTTTTGTTAAAAGGGTGAGGTGATTGGAGACTCCTTGCTTCTCAACAATCTTTTTCACAAAAAACTTACAATTTCGACAATTATATTTCGCTAATAGAGATTACGAGTTAATTTTCATTTTCTATGAATTTTTATCTTTTTCACTTTGACCCACATGGTACAATTAGGTAAGGTAATCTAATGCAATTTAATTTTAAAATGTTTTGAGAAAAATAAGTAGCTTTTTGATTTTTTCTAATACAGGGTGAGATAAAAAAACTGCAACAAAGTCAAAAGGCATAATTTTTACATTTTTTTAATTTTATTGAATGAAAGCAAAAAATGTCGGAAATAGCATCTAATTTCAGAATACGTTTAGATTGGTTCGAATTGGTCACCTTTGGCACGAAGTATGGCCTTCTAACGGCCAATGAAACCGTAACACGCTGCCCGAATGTTGCTCTGCTTTATTTTGGCTCATTCCCGGCGAAGTGCTTGCTTGAGGTGATCGACACTTTGGTATTTTTAGTGCCAAACTTACTTTCCAAAATACTCCAGACACTATAGGCCAACGGAATGATATCCGGAGATTTTGGTGGCCATTGTGCGCTGGAAATGAAGCGAGGAACCTCATTTTGTAATTATTCTTGGGTGGAATGGTGGAATTGAAATGTCCAAGGTCTGCGGCCAACTCTTTAGCTCTTTTAAGTCTTCTTTCTTTCTGTTGCGGTGTAAGTTCTTGAACTTTTTGGAATTTCAATGGCTTTACCCTGAGCTCATTTTCCAATATTTGCTGAATGGAATATTGCTATATGTTCAGCTCACGAGCCAATTTTGAGCCAATGCGACACGGGTTTCGATCAAGTTGCTTCTTTACTTTTCGAACCATTTCTGCTGATGTTGCTGTTTTCTTCCGTCAACTTCCTTGACGTCGGGCTACGCTACCAGTATCACCACGGTAACGAGCGATGGTACGAGACACAAAAGATTTATTCACATTTAAATGCTGGAGTGCTCTAACGATAGCCACTTGTGGGTTTTCAGCCGAATATAAAGAAATCACACTATCACGAATAACTTTTTTTCTGGAAAATTCTCACCAAAATAATTTTGTACTCTTGTAAACAATATAATGAGCTGTCACTAGAATAATTTTAACAGCTGTCGGACGAATTGGTTGCAGTTTTTTTCATCTCACCCTGTGCGACACAAATAGGAGGTAGTTATGATATTCATTTTTCAACAATTTTTATAAATTTCAATATTTTTCATTCAAAAATTTCAATTCCAAAATTGGTTTGACAGTTCATTGTCCCAGTGGCTGTGTCGATGCGACTACCTGTATTCTTCTACCATGGCGTATACGTCACGTAAATCATATATATAAATGCAGTGGATGTATACGCCATGGAATTGACATTTGAGAACGTGAGTATTTCGAAATTCTAAACGTACTATTAGCCTCATAAGTCATGTAAAGGTGAGAATACATAAAACGCTTTTCACTGGCTTAAGTCATGGGCTGGTTTCTCCGGAAAAGAGCAAAAGAGCCTGGGGCTGAAATCGAAATAAGTCAACCTAAAACTCCTTTGTACCGCTACGAAGAAGCCTCCCGATGACTTATACCAGTTAGAAAATCGTTTTATGTAATTTTACCTTAAGACTTGACTATGAAATGGTTGAGTTTTGCTTCGATCGATAATTTCGGGGCTTGTTTTTCATAATATTTTTTCAAAACAAATAGTTTATTGAACTGACCTTAATTTTATTGTGAAAATTGTCGGCGTTTTCTTTTAGTTCAGACAATTATTGTCCAAAAGACTTCCAAAGACTGATCTAAAAAGAAACGCCTTAAATAAAGGTTTTAAAATCTCTATTTTTATTTGATTAGGTTTAAGATGTGCTAAATAAATAAAACTCGTCTTCCTAAGATATGGAAAATATAACGGTTTTTACGAGACAAGTAAGGCAAAAAAATAAAAAATTAATCATTATTTTTGTAAAACATGCCAGTCGTCATACGTAAATATTTTAGATATGACAACAAATTTTATTTGAAAAAATGACAAGGTCGTGTGATGTTGTCGGACACATAAACCGTTTTTAGCTGTAACAAGTTTCATTTAAGTATGAACTGTCCGATAAGCAAAAGGCCAGACCATCTTCCTTTAATCTTCTGACGTTTACTAAATTCAAGTTGTCATATTTTATATTAATAATATGGCAATAACTGCAAAATTTATTTAAATAAAAAAATGGATAACGCAAATCGTTTATTTTATATTGACGAACAGAATTATAAATTTATTTCACAAAATTAATTACGAATTCCTTTGTTTATTATTTATAAACAAAAATGATGATTCCATTGTGAAAAAATGCAGCGACTACCAGTTACTTTTACAAAAAGCTTGCCATATCTCTGTAAAAAAATGCATATACTTTAAAGGAAAGATGTAATAATGAGAACCCTATAATGTGAACTTTATTCTTCACTTTTCCTAAAGTAAGGGATAATAAAAGTGGACTATATGGTTAAGATATAAGAACGAGCCATAAAGCGCTTATTTAGCTGGCTTAAGTCATCAGCTGGTTTCTTTGTAGAGGAACAAAGAAATTTTAGGTTGACTTAGATCGATTTTGGACCTAGGCTCCTTTGTTCATTTCCGAGGAAGCCAGTCACCTTAAGTCTACCAGTAATTAGAGGTATCTGCTGGGTTAAGCTCCTTTATAAGGATTGATTTGATGTTTATGTAATGGAATCGGCACTTTAAATCCACTGGACTTAAATATTTCCTCATACAAATTATAAAGAAATTTTTTGATATATGAAACTTTTACATTCCTTTTATCCTTATAATTAAATTAATAGCCAAAATTTGTGGTACCATTAAAATCCTCCTTTTTGTATCACTTACCCTTTAATTTAAAAACACTATGCAAACACAAATTATAAATTTTCTTAATATTTTTTGTCTTTGCCGGAAATGGTCAAGCTACCGTTATTTGAATGTTTATCACTGGTCGTTCTATTTTAAACTAAAACAAAAGCACAACATTCAAATTACGCTCCACAAATGAAATCAACAACAAAAATTGTGTCTTAACACGTTGTCTTACCCTCAATTTCATTTTTTGGTGGGGGGTTTCTCCAAAACTCACACATACACGCCCATCGTTATGTGCATTCTCTCTGCTAATGTGTGAGTTTTCCATCGTCGCTGTTTATTAGATTCAGTAATAATAGAATTGTGTTTTGTTTAACACTTTAGAATTATTAGAGTGAGTGCGGAAAATGGAAAGAAAATTTTCTGCAAAGAAGCAACGAAAATGATTTGGGTTAAAACAGAATGAGTTCTTACCTCGAGCCTTTGTTCAGTTTATATTAACTTTGATGTTGGACGCGCAAGACCTTCTATATCAATAATATTTGACCATTCAAATGAATTCTTCGCTAATACGTTAAAACACCAAAGGTGCAAATACATAAAAAGCTTGAAGTCATGGCTAGGCATATTATTGTCAAATTATGATGGAAAACGAGGGCAGGATTTTAGTGCGGTTCTGTAATCCCTTTATGAAATGTCACAAAATATGCCTAGCCATGACTTCAAGCTTTTTATGTACTTGCACCTTAACAAACATCAGCTGAGCGGCATTCATATTCCTGTAAGGGCATGTGTAAACACAAAAGATTAAACTATTGGAAGCTTTAACAAACTACATCATCCAAATTGTCAATTTCATTCAATCATTAAATCTACATGTGTCAAATAAATCCCTTTTGTCATTTTTATGGGAAGCATGGTAGAATTAAGAAGGTAAAATCACGCAATCATATCTTTCCAATTTTTTCAAAATATTTCATTTGACTACATTTCATTGTCAAAATCATGATAAAATAAGACTAAACATCTCTGCATTTACTGTACATAAAAACAGGTTTCCATCTCTGATTTTTGTGTATACAATGGATTTATAAATAAACAATTAGATGTTGTCAAATGAATAATTTTGAAATAAAAAATTGTAAACATATGATTGCATGACTTTACCTTCTTCATACTACCATGATAAAAGTATTTTTTTATAAATCCATTGCATATTCACAATTCAGAGATGGGAACCTGTTTTCTACAAAGTGTAATTTGACATTTGACAATTTCAAATGACTTTACCTTCTTTATTTTACCATGAGGGGAAGTAAGAGAATTATTTTATTTTCATTACAAGAAAATCTAAATTTTATGATTGCAAAAAAAACATGCCTCACCTTTTATAAATAGTAAATTACTTTCCCTCCATTTCTAAACACGTGTTCGTGTGACAGCGGCTGCATTTCGAAAATACACACATATATAATTCTATATACACTCCCACCCACATACATAACTATACACATGTGGATGCATAATAGAGAACAAAATTAACGGTTTTGTGAGACAACACATTGATGTTTATGTATTATTTGGTCACAAACCTGCATAGGATTTATGTTTTAACTACCCCTCCTACTTTTCTCCCGCACACCTTGACATTGAAGTCATGGCCAGTGTAACGGCAGTTTATTATTAGGTTTTATTTATTAACCCCCCATCCATCCATTGGCAATGTCATTAACATGTCATATTGTGTGAATATTGTTGTCTTCCTCGTTTAATTAAATAATCAATAATCGTAAGACGAGAAAGAAGAAACAACAAAATAGCAAAACATCCGTTTTTTATGCAATAGAAAATAGTTTAAAAAGAATGTGACAATAATCACACGATATTGCAAAGAAATGGTCAAACATCACATGGTGCCCAAACATTGAGGAAAAACATCAAAAACAACTACCTACCACCTATTAAAGGGTTGGAGGAAAAAAATTGTAAAACTATTCGAGGTCAATTTAAAAAGAGTCCAATCAGATTTAGCGCGAAATCAACACACTAGCGGAATGCAATATTGTTTTTGATTCGAAACATTCCGGAGCCGTAAGTATACTATCGAAGCCGTTATATACACATAAATTCCGAACAACAACAAAAAACTTCTTGCTATGAAATTGGAACATGCTTCATTTTCCTTACAGATGCCCATCAAAATGAATTCAAACTCATTTTCAACATCAATTGAATGGTAGAAGAATATAGGTAGACGCATCGACGCAGCTGCTGGGACAATGAACTGTCAAACCTTTTTTTGAATTGAAAATGTTGAAAGAAAAATTATTTAAATTTGTAAAAATTGTCGAAAAACGCGAATTATAATAACCTCGGAATGACGTCGTATAAGAAAATATATAAAAATCTATTTATTTTGAAGAAACATTTTTGATATACCAATGTTCCCAAACTTTGATGCATCTACCTGTATTCTTCTACCATGGTAGAAGCAGCGACACAGCTGCTGGGACAATGAACTGTAAAACCAATTTTGGAATTTAAAATGTTGAATGGAAAAATATTTAAATTTGTAAAAATTGTTGAAAAACACAAATTATAATAACCTCCGAATCACATCGTATAAGTAAACATATAAAAATCTACTTACATTTGAACAAAACATTTAATATTCTTTGACATTGATATGTCAAGCTCTGATGCATCTATTTGTATTCTTCTACCGTGATCAATTGTCTCCATATTAATTTTTTTGTCTTTAGATATTCTTAGAATTTTGGTGATTTATAATCAACCATTGTACTCAAACTCGGCACCGAATTTGCGTGTCTGACTAAAAGCCAGATTTTTACTTCATATTTAATTAAATTAATTTTATAAATTTTTCTAAATAATAAATGCAAACTGAATGGGGTTAGAAGTCGAACTTAGAAAATATCATAATCAATTGGCAATTATGCAATACATTTTCGTCCTACCATGGAATCTCTCTCAATTTGTTGTTGTTATTAACGATGTGAATAATGTACAAAGCATGGCAGAAGAATACAGGAAGATGCATCAACGCTTAGGAGCATTGATATGTCAAAAAAATGTAAATGTTTTTTTTTCAAATATAAGTAGATTTTTATATGTTTTCTTATATTACGTCATTCGGAGGCTATTATAATTCGCGTTTTTCAACAATTTTAACAAATTTAAATCAATTTTTATTCAACATTTTCAATTTCAAAATATGTTTAACAGTTCATTGTACCAGCAGCTGTGTCGACGCGTCTACCTATATTCTTCTACCTTGGTACAAAGATTACATAGTCTAAAGTACCCTTAACAACAGTTTATGTGCGATAGGTCACGTTTGCATCCCCGTTCACTTTTAGTCAAAAGTCGATCTACGTGTCCCTACCACAAATTGTATTGTTGCAGCCGCCGTATTTACCAACGGCCGGCGTCGTTTTGCCAAAGAGAAAAAAAATATTTTTAAAAGAAAATAATATTAAAAAAACACATTTTATTGTTTACATACAACATATATTAAAAGGTATCGCGTTATTTTTTCTTTGGCCATTTTTAGCAGGTTGGAGCCCCAGTTTTGGCGGCTAAATGCCAAAACCCAGAGTGGCCGCCACACTCAACGCCGATCCACAACGAATCGCTTTTACCTCTGAACCAGAGTAGTTGAAGTGTGTTTTCAATCCGAAAATGACAAATTAAAGGTTCGGTTGTGTTTTTGGCTTTGTTTTCTTTTCATTTGGAATCAATCTTAATAAATTGGTGCACTAATTGGGTAATTTGAGGAAAAAATTAATTCATTAAACTGCAAACTTGTGGCATAACAGCGGTGTTTGGTGCAGGACTTTTTGAGGGGAAACTAAAGTACATTTTTTAGGAGATTTGATTACGAAACTTCTAGAGCAGAAGAAAATTCAATAACATTTCGGTAAGTGGTATTGAAAAAGCAAATATTCATTTTCACTTTCGTTGCATGTAAGGAGGCACGGCAGCGAATGCAATGCAATTTCAAGATGTATGTAATAGAATATCAGCTGTCCAGAGGGGGCGGTGTTGGGCCAAATTGTCGAATGTTTTTAATTTTGTTGCCCCACTGCCATCCTTTCCCCCTACTTGAGGCATAAACAACGTGACTATACGCTGGTTTTGGTTTACTATTTGTTTTGCTTTCTGTTGTTGCTACCCCTTTATTTAATTAACAAATAGAACAACATTGATGTTGTTGCAGCTCGCACGCCACATCTATTAATATGATGTACTCTTCATTTTTATGGTTCAGGGTTATGCGTAGACGAGAAGAAGAAGGTGATAGGCTGCAGGTGCATGAAACGAGAAATGTAGTCGAAAATATCAATACCTCGCAATGAAAGACTAATATGCCGGTCTTGGCCGGTGTATTGTTTGTATCTAATACCCATAAACGTATTGATAAGATAATCTTCTTGCATATACATATGTATTGCTACTATGACAATACATATTTTTTTAATCATTTCTATTGACGTATTTAATAATGTGATAAAAAAAATTCTGATTTCTTGTTAGCCCCTTTGCCCGGTGAACATATTTCTGATTTTAGTTGTTACGCACGGAAGACATCGAAGAAGGAAGTAATTGATTGCATTCCGTATTAAAAGACAAAGAAAACCAAGCATCATTATGGCCTCACATTATCGTACAGAAACTGTGTTCGACTACAGTTGGAAACAGGTTGTACAAGCTTATTGGAATCGTTATCCAAATCCTGCAAGGTAAGTTTATGCATTAGGCATAGAATAATTATTGTTTCGTTATTACGTCTTACTTTTTTTTTTTTTTTTTTTGATAAAAGTTCTTGGTCATAACTCCAAACAAAGAAATTTGTTGGTATTAAGTTTTAACAGATTAGTGTATATTATATACAACTTCCACAATAACAATAAAAAAGCGAGTGAGATGTATAAAAAAGTGGGTCAACGTTGAAGAAAGCAAAAGGAATAATAATACATTTGGTCACTATAGAAAGAGAGGGATACAAGAGGTGTCAATTTTTACTTAAAATAAATTCAAGAAATATATATCCAACACCACTTCAAACAAATATTTTTGTTGTATTGTTTCAATTCATCTACTCAAGAGGGAGACCGAGACGTTAAGTGATTTCATGATCAGTTTAATTTAGAATATCTCCTTAATCACATTTATACGTTCAATATCGTTGTCCGTAAAAACAATTAAATGCAGTTCTAGAAACAATCACTAAGGAGATTAAGCCCAAATCGATTCCGATTTCATTTCAATGTGACAAATAAAATATATCCTCGAAATGGTTGTGTAGGACATATTATTTTTATTGCTCTTTTTTTTGTATTACTTTGTAACCCAAATAATATTAACCACCTATTTTTATTTCATTCCAGCCACCATGTTCTAACTGAAGACACAATTTCTCGAGAAATACGCGATGGCAAACTTTACTCACGGCGCATATTATCGAAAACAAATAGTGTACCCAAATGGGGAGAACGTTTCTATAAAAATACCCCCGTCAAAATTATTGAAGATTCCGTCCTTGATCCCAAATCGAAAACTCTGATAACATTTACACGTAATATTGGCTTTAAGAAGATAATGGTAAGTATATGTTATATATGTACATAGAATTAGTGGCCATTTAAGGTTGTTGATTCAATGCGTGCGTGTGTGTGTTCTTGTGGACTTTGGACGCACAACAAGCCAAACTACTTAAATATATATACAAACCCGTTCATGTTCAGTTTGTTTGTTTATCATTAGCACAAAGAACAATGCAACCACAACAAAATTGGCAATATTGAGCAAAAACTAGCACAACTGGTTATTGTGACGATGTGATTTTTAATAACAAATCAATTTATCTCTTTTTATACCCTCCACCATAGTATGGAGGGTATATTTAATTTGTCATTCCTTTTGTCTCGAAATATACATTTTAAACCAAACCAAGTATATTTTAGATCAGCATAAAATCCTATGTCGATTTACCGATGTCCGTCCGTCTGTGGAAATCACTCTAGCTTCCGAACAAAATGAAGTAGGTTGATAAAATTTTACTCAAATGTATATTGTGCCTGAAGGACTTGTGGTATTGAGAATGGGCCATGTAGGTCCCCGTTTTGGTACAGCCTCCATATAATGATACCTCCCTATTTCCCGTATTTCGGTGATTTTAGCGATATTATTCACCGGAAATGTTTCAAATTTGGTATTTGTAGTTCGCAATGGAGACTACAGCCTATGACAGAAAATTGTCCGTGCAGATCCACTTCTTCATATAGCCCCCATATAACGACACCTCCCGATATTCGGTATTTTGAAGATTTTAGCGACATTATTCACCAGAATTGTTTCAAATATGGTATTTGAAGTTCGTAATGGATACTATAGCCTACGACAGAAAATTGTCTGTGCAGGTCCACGTCTTTGTACAGCTCCCATATAATAGTACCTCCCTATTTTCGGTATTTTGGTGATTTAAACGACATTATTCACCGGATTTGTTTCAAATTTAGTATTTGAAATTCGTAATGGATACTACAGCCTAAGGCAGAAAATGGTTTGTCTTCGTATAGCCCTTTTTTTATTATTATTTTTTTTTTTTTTTTGTGAAAATGGCCAAATTCGTTTCAAATGGTGGAGGGTATTCAAAGTTCGGACCGGCTGAACTTGCAATATCGAATTACTTTTTTATTTAAAATGTTTTGTTAACAAAGAGAAGATTTTCACATTAAAATATTTTCAAAAAAATAATTTACTTAAGTGTCTAGAAAACAGAATTAGAGCTTAAAAGGGAAAGATCCAAATTTAATTATTATTTTTCTCTACTATTCTATTTTCAGAAAGTCGATGAGATCGTTGAATATTCCGAACAAAAAGATGGTCGCACATTAGCAGTACGGAGAGCATATATTAGTTCACAAGTATTTGGATTTTCTCGAGCCATTAGAGCATTCGGTATTGAACGTTTTAAATCGAATTGTCATAAAGCTGCCAACGGATTTAACTTCGTTCTACAGCGAATGTTTCCAAACCATCAACACCATGCTGCAATGACAAACAACAATACCATGGAATCATCAAAGAATGTAGATCATCATCATCATGCTAGCACAGTTGCCACACTACAACAACAGCAAAGTAAAACTGAAGCCATAAAGAAAGGCGTTTCGAACAGTTTCGAATTCTTTAAGGGTCAAGCGAGTAAAATTGCCCAAATGTTTTCGGTCAAAAATTGATGATCTTAACAACACATCAATATAAGATCTATTTTTTTTATGCAAATGATCAGTCATGGGAAGGTGCGCCTGCGCTGTCATAGCGGAATGAGTATTGTTTAATACTAAATGCCGGTTCATTTGGATTCAAATAGCACCTTCAACTTTCAACTGGATCTTCGTCATATTTGTATGAATAGTATTAATCTTAAGTAGCTTTGAGGGATCTCTAGCGTTTGGGGATTTGTTAAAATGTACACAAGTGATTTTTGAAATGTTAACAAATTCCCATAACCTAATATAGATTGCCTTTGGAATTCTATTCATCAATAGCAAGATATGTGAAAGCTTACGGTTAAATAGACAAATGAGACAAAGAACTTGTGTGTTTCCTTAGAGATTTCATTTCAATTTAACTTTGTTGTAAACAAATGCAGAACTAATCCAGTGCCGCAGTACAGCCACCAGTCATCAATGATGCCACCAAGGACATGGTAATAGTTTTCCAGCATCATGTTTATATTTTGTGTGGACTTTTTTTGTTTTGTTTTTTTCTTTCTCAGTGCTTATCACTTATTTTACTCAAACGATGATAATGCATTTCATTCCAAAGATTTTTTGAAAAATACAAAATCAGCAAATACTCTATTCTGATGTGTAGTCACTTCCCATATCCTAGCATCCTTAATTGTTCTTGGCAGAGGACAAAATATATCCTTCCCGGTTTTTTTTTTTTCATAGAGAACCTTAAAGCTAAACATTAGTTTATATCCTATTCTTATCTAATTTGTTTTAAAAGAATATCATGTTGTGTAATCTAAATTTATATAGTTTTCTTAAATAAGCTTAAAAATTTATGTTATTAGTTTCTATATTTTTGATATATAATAAGCGAGAAAATATAAAGAAATACAAAGTAATTATTGATACCGATATGATATTTCTAACGTTTTATTTATCGACTTGAGCACACAATGATATAAAGATCATCCATTCCTGTTTCGAACACTTAACGAAAACAAGTTCGGTGTAGATAAGATTTAAATCTGTATCGATGCAGGGTGAGATGAAAAAACTGAAACCCACTTCAGACTGCTGCCATTTCTAAGCCACTCTTCCGACAGCTGTTAAAATTATTCCAGTGACAGCTCATTATATTGTTTACAAGCGTTCAAAAGCATTTTGATGCGAATTTTTCAGAAAAAAAGTTATTCGTGATGGAATTCAAGCGTGATAGTGTGATTTCTTTATATTTGGCTGGAAATCCACAAGTGGCTATCGTTAGAGCGCTCCAGCATTTAAATGTGCATAAATCTTGTGTGTCTGATACCATCGCTCGTTACCGTGATACTGGTAGCGTAGCCCGACGTCAAGGAAGTGGACGGAGGAAGAAAACAGCAACATCAGCAGAAATGATTCGAAAATTAAAGAAGTGACTTGATCGAAACCCGTGTCGCAGTGGCCGAAAATTGGCTCATGAGCTGAACATATCGCCATGTTCCATTCGACAAATATTGAAAAATGAGCTCGGGGTAAAGACATTTAAATTCCTAAAAGTGCAAGAACTTACACCGCAACAGAGAGAAAATAGAACCAAAAGAGCTAAACGGCTGCTTCGCTTGGCCAAAAATGGAGAACTGCCGAATTTGTCGTTGTCCAGCAGTTTGTAAACAAACAAAATGATCGTGTTTACTTGCCAAAGAGGACAGCTGAAAATGTGCGCCTTCGGTTGGCCACCAGAACTCAAGTGCCGGCCAATGGTGAAGGTGTGGAACGCCATAACAGCCGATGGTCGCTCTACGCTCGACCTTGGCATCAGAATAAATGCCGAATATTATCGCGAAAATATTCTGGAGGGTGTATTAAGGCCATGGGCATCCCAACAGAACTCAGCACCATCGTACTCAGAACGAACGAAAATGAGGTTCCTCGCTTCATTTCCAAGACACAATGGCCACCAAAATTTCCGTATACCAATCCGTTAGACTTTTGTTTTGGAATATTTTGGAAAGCAAAGTTGGCAATAAAAAAAAACAAAGTGGCGATCACCTCAATCAATGGAATGGGCCAAAATTCCTCAGAGCAACATTCGGGCAGTGACGGGTTCACTGGCCGTTTGAAGGCCATATGCAGAGGACTTTACTTCTCTTTATGGAGTTCTTCGCCGAAATTATGTTTCAAAACCTGCAAAATTCAAATGTTTTTTTCTAAGGGACACATCAAATCTCTTGGTATTCGGCTGTTATCTAACAAAAGTTCTGCAGTAATGGACAAATCTCTGGAAATTCTTGCCCTTCTTGGTTTTTTTTTTTTTTCGCAAAAGCCCCTCAGCACTCAGCTCTAGAAATAGGTAAAGTAATAAGACTCGACCATAAACTAATAAAAATAGTAAAAAAAAAGAAACACACAACAAAATTGTTTATAATGTCTCTTTATTTTAAAATGTTAAGGGCATACACTTTATTACAACTATAATACCGTGCAACAAAGAGGTGTATGTGATCCATGATCTGTTGGGTACCCACCATATGGGTGGGGGGGGGCTAAATATATCTCGGAATACCGACTCCACTGTTTCTGCCTGCTTCAACGTAATATCGTATATTATACAAATTAAGAAACAATCAATTGAATTATTTAAAACAAGGTTAGAATTTAATTTTGTTCATTTTTTACAATTTGGATTTGAATGCTCCAAACATTTTACATCAGAATCTGCACTAGAGTGTGGTGCTATAATCTGGCTACATCATAAAATTAAGGAAATGTGTATGCATTATTATAATAGAAAAAACTTAAAGGACGAGAATATGCTAAAATTAATCTCTGTTTAATATTATCTTAGGTGTAAGTTATTAGGAAGTCGTCACACGGAAACTGTGTTTACTTTTTCTTTTTCTTGGCGTTTTTCTCGGTGGCCACTACTTCGGATTTGCGTTTCTGATTGGTTTTAGACGAAGGAGCTGCAGCTGGTGCATTCGAGTTTTTGGTCACCTTTTTCTTCTTTTCCTGGCGTTCTTTTTCCTCCAATTCGAGATTTTCACGTTCAATTAGGGTTATAAGGGTATTGCAACGCCTTTGTAATTCCAAGGCTGTGCGAGATTTGATAAACCAATCGAAACGGAATTGAGGTGATGCTCTGTAAAAAACGGGGTCATTGGTTAAAAAACATAATTTGATATAAAAGTCAAGTCTTTACCTTATAGCAGCTCTTAGCTCTTCGTATACATTTTCCTTGTCAAAACCAAGTTTGTGCAACATACAGACCAAAAATCTATCCTCAATTTCGGTATAATTTTTACCCTTGTTGTTGCCATACTGTAAACGGAGTTGATGGAATGGGGCTCGGTATCGGGACATCTGAAACAATGACATTAATAATTGATTTCTTTTGAACTAGAATTTTGTTTAAGTTTCCTACTTTCTGATCCAAAGCCTTTTTAATGGAAAGACGCCTTTGAATTTTGCCCTCACCCCTTTCAATTTGTGCCATTATTCTCTCAATATCCTGCAACTCATGACAACGTTCCCAAAACGCCGCATTATATTCAATAACCTCTTCGGGAGTTTTGCCCTCAACATCCTTGGCGATGTTTTCTATATCATCACGACCATATTTCTCATTGGCCTTAATAAATTGATTGAAATCACGCTTGCTCCAATTGGTAAATCCTAGGGTTAACAAATATTCCTTTTCAGCCAATTCTTCCTCGGTTAGGGGTTCAGCTTCGTCGATTTTACGTTGCTCTTCTCGTTGAACTTTTGTGGCCTCAGATCCCAATTCCGGATTTTTGGGTACCTTATAACCAACTGTCTTACGGAAGTAATAGATTTCCTGGTCAAGAATCTCAAAGAGGCGTGGGGGGAAGAATTGGAAATCTTGTACAATGGGCTGTTTAGGTGGACGCGGTGCTTTGGGAGCCTTGGGTTCTGATACACGTAGAGCCTCACGGAAATAGGCATCCACGGCATAGTTGGCTTTACGTTCTCTCTTTGGAGGTTCTATCCAGTTACCCAAGGCATTGAGTTTTTGTTTCTCACGATAATCTTCACCCTCAAATTGATAGACCGAAGATGAGGCACCATCCGCATTTGTGTCCATCGTGAAGGTGCGCAAAGAACTTTCACCCAACGAATCATATTTAGCCTTTTCTTCCATAGTTTTGGCTTCTCCACGTTCCAGAATAGTGTCGATATCTTCATCGGTCAGCTCAGAATCCTTGGAAGCAAATACATGATTGGCACCAAAGCGAATGATGTTCAACATTTCATCCTTGTTCAATTGATTGCCTGTATTGTTGGTCAAACGTCCTTGCTGTATAACCATTTTATCTAATCTCAATTTTATTTCAGCCCGTTCAACAATCTTCTCCTCCACAGTATTCTCAGTAATAAAACGGAAAACTCGTACTTGTTTCTTTTGACCAATACGATGGGCACGATCCATAGCCTGTAAGTCCATTTGAGGATTCCAATCTGAATCATAGATAATGACGACATCAGCAGTGGCTAAATTAATACCCAAACCACCAGCTCTAGTGGACAACATGAATATGAACTTGCTGGAATTTTCGGCATTGTATTCTTGAATCTGACGGTTACGATCTTCATGTGGTGTCTGACCATCCAAACGGCAGTATTGATAGCTACGCCACAAGCAGTAATCTTCCAAAATATCCAACATACGTGTCATTTGTGAGAAAATCAAGACTCTACTACCTTGGGCTTGCAATTTGGGCAATAGCTTGTCGAGAATTACCATTTTGCCGGAGTTAAAAACCAAATGTGTATCTGTAGTGTAGGGTGGTCCAGGTTCAGCACCATCAAACAAATATGGGTGATTGGTACATTTACGCAATTGCATCAAAATATTTTGCAAACGCATTTTTTCCAGTTTACCAGCCCCGTTAACAACATCGATATCCTTCATTAATACTTTAGTATACCATTCTCTTTGCATTTTTGAAAGACCCACAAAGATTTTAATTTCTTTTTTGGGTTTCAGACGTTTTTCGACTTCGGATTTCAAACGTCTCAACAAGAAGGGTTTCAGCACTGCATGCAATCTCTGGACTAAAGCATCATCGCCCAAACAGGAGTTGGTATTAAACCACTCATCGAAATCCTCGGATGAATTGAAAACATCCGGTAGCAAGAAATTCAATAAAGCCCACAATTCATGTAAATTGTTCTGCAATGGTGTACCGGTAATCAAGAGACGATTGGTGGTCTTGAATTCTCTTAAAATTTCTGATAATTTTGATTTTTCATTCTTTATACGATGAGCCTCATCAATGACCATATAACGCCAATTGAATTTTTTAAATACCGATTTTTCACGAATACACATTTCATAAGATGTTACACAAACATCCCACTCGCCGGGCAACAATACGTCACGTATAAAAGTGTTACGTGCTTCCTGATCACCAATCAGGCATACCGCCCTCAGTGATGGGCACCACTTTTGGAATTCATTTACCCAATTTTGGAGAGTAGATTTGGGTACAATGACAATATGAGGACCGGCTTGATTTCTGTAAGAATAAAAAAAATGTGAAATTGCGGTCCATATTATGTTGTACATCACATGTATTAGGTTTTTTGGGTGTTCGTGTTAAAACAAATAAAAGAAAAAGGGCTAAAGAACTTTCTTAGTACTTCCAATCTCTTGTCTTACCAGTATACTGACATTAGAATCTAGAGATTCTATAGCGCCATTTTTTATGGGAAAACAAGATAGGACGGACTTTTATGATACGATCATTTAGTTCTATAAATTGACTAAGTCTAGCTATGTGTAATATAACAACTTACTTGAAATGCTTTAGGTAGCCCAACAACGAAATGGTTTGCAAAGTTTTTCCCAAACCCATTTCATCGGCCAAGATACCGTTGATACCGTTTTCATGCAGCGATATCATCCAGTTGAGACCTCGAATCTGATAATCACGTAATTCACCACCTTTAATATAGGCCGGTGATGCTTCAAACCGGAAAATATCTTTGTTTTGAGTATCTTCAGCCAATAACTCTTCATCTTCTTCCTGTTCGGTCTTGCGATGGCGGTGGCTGCAAAAAAACAAAAATGTTTACCACACACACATTCACACAAACTCGCCTATGTATGTATGTGAGCATGTACTTACTCAGCATTCGATCCTCCGTCTTTTTCCTTATCCTTAGTCTTTTTTGGTCGACCTTTCGGTTTTGTGGGACTCTTGATGCTATTGCTCATAAAATGTGTGAAAATTTCGGTTTGTTTTAGCAAGAAATCAAAGCGTTTACTGCTATCCGATTTTATTTTATTGTCATAGCCCTCCTCCTTTTCACCCGAAGATGAAGTTTTCTCCGAATTTGTTTCATTCTGCAATGGTAAGAAATTTTTATTCTAGTACTTCCAGTTTAAGAAGGCTTGCAAACTTCTCAATTTGCAGTCCGCTTGTCTGGGATAGCATCCTTTTACAATCCAACACACTACATTTTCATGTCTCGGTGGCTGCGTGTCTGTGTGTGTAGGTGATTGCAAAAAAAAATCAATTATTTCTTACCGAATTCTCCTCAGTCGCCTCAGGTCCTTCAACCTTTTCTTCTTCATTGGACATTTTGTATTTTTAGCTTCTTAGGTTTTGATTATTAAATAATTTAATTTTTAACTGAAGTTTGATGTCTTTCTTGCTTCCTTTTTACTGCGAAAAACCAAGCCAGCTGCAACACACACCAACCAAGTAAATGCGAGAAAAATTACCGCGTTTTAATCGATAACACATTGCTTTGTCGCTTGTCAGTTATCGACAGAGTTGCCAAGTTTTGTAGTTATTGTTTGAGACACAAATATTTCATGAGAAATTTCGGGAATTTAGAATATAATAGCATTCCATTAATTTATTTTCGCAGTAAGATTTATTCAGTAAGAAGTTACCGAGAAAAATACGATTTAATCCCGCACGACAGAGAGAAACATTGAAAAAGTAAAAGAACAGCATATTGCAAAACATTTGCAAAAAAACGGTTCCCTCAAAACAACTACAGTGCAAATTTTACCGGCAGAAGTCTTTTAATCCTTTTTTTGTTTTTACATTTTCATTACAAAACATTGCTCTATTCCAGAACCTGCCAGAATCTACTATTTATTTACTTTATAAAGGGCAAATCATGCAGTTCTGGAACAGACCAATATTGGACAATAAAGAAATATTAAACATATAATAAAACATAAACCATTTCCATACACAAAAATAACCTTCTGCAACAAATACCCATTATGATGACTACGATCATTACGTCCGTTACTTAAGCAATAATTATACTGTTCGAACTTCGAAGAATACAATAACAAACAATTATCTCTCAACGAAAAGGCTGACACAAATAATAATTTATTTCGAATGTTTATTGTGTTTTAAATAATATTACATTGCTATAAAAATGTGAGGAATCATCGTTTTTAAATTAGATCTTCTTCACAATAACGTCATGCCATCCTGTAACATTACGATAACATTGAACATCGATAAACAAAACAACACTGCTATCGGATAAATATTCGGAGAGAGAATGAGAGTTCAGTGTGTTTTCGTTTATTTTGGTGTTACGAGCAGATAATCAATTAATACGTACGTACTATTATTGAAAACTAATAAATTCAATTGTTGGAAAAAATTACTAAATTAGCCTTGCTATTCAACCCAACACAAGATATTTTACAAAATAATTGTTTACTTTCGTTCAAGCGGCAGATAAGAGTTCATTTACTTACAAAGCAAAACAAGACAAACGAATGGTAGCAAAAGTATCCCAAGACGACACAACACACTTTCAGGGTATTTTGTGAACTTTATGGACATTAGAAAATGCAATCTACAAATTTCAATTTTAGTTTTGATTTTTTTTTTTCACATACATTTGAAACAATATCAATTTCTATTTGATTTGTTTTAAAATAATTAAATTCAAAACTACATACACACACAAAATACTGGCATCAATTAAGCTGAATACTAGTCGTTTTGGTAAGTATATTGCAAAACATTCATACTTTAAATTAATAGTTGGAAAATATTCTCTGCATTAACAGTGTCTATAATAGCAACAAGTTTAATCAATTACGAGAAACATTCAGCACATCTGGAGTTTTTGTTTTGAAACAATTTCAGAACGCCCGTTTTTTCGTCTGCAGAGGCTTTCTATAATCAAACTCTCCCTTCTTTACAGTTCTTTGGCAAGTCCTTGGTCATACCTACAAATTTAAAAATGAGTAAAAACGAAGTAAGTTAATGATCATTAATGACCTATTAAAGAACAGTGCATTTTTATTATTCTTTATTAGGCAATAGAAAATTCCTGCAATGTAGATATATCCATGGATGAGGATAGGCTATTTTTAATAAAAGCCAAACTAGATAGTGGCGAATACAATCTCAGTCCCAAACGAAAAAATGCCTATGTCTGGTGTATATTTGGAAAAGTTGAAAACCACTTGGGTGATGAGATATCACCCAATCTTGTGGCTTGTCGATTTTGCCATAGTGTTCTAAAGTATACAACAAGAACAACTTCAAATTTAGTCAGACATAAGTGCTACATTGCAAAAATGAAGGAAGGTGCACTGACAAAAGAAGCAGTTGGAAAAAAGTGTGCCAAACCAGATGGTAACGAGGTGAGTCAACGATTTATTTGTTTGTTGAAATAAATATTTCTCCATTATGTACATAATGCTAATGCTGCGAGTTGAACAGCCTAAAACAGGAAACCCAACAAATGATGATTTTTTGAAGGAAAAAGCCAGTTTCACTTCAATATTCACGAAAATAAGAAAAGGCGAATTTAAAATAGGCAATATCACAGGGCGAAGCAATGTTTGGCACATATTTGGCACAATTGAAAATCGTTACAATGAACAACTACATCCTAATCTTGTAGCTTGTCGTATTTGCAATCATATCTACAAATTTAATGGTAGATCAACTTCAAACCTAGTTAAACATAAGTGTTACATCAGGAAACTGAAAGAAAATGCATTTGGCTCGGGAGAAGAGGAAAAGTCAGAAGGTTACATCAAGAAATTGAGAGAAAATGCCTTTGCCTCGGCAGAAGAGGAAGAGTCAGAATTTAATGTAGACGCATCTTTGACAGAGGACACATGTTTCAGTGAAGAAAAGTCACAATTTAATGCAGATGCATCTTTGACAGAGGACACATGTTTTAGTGAAGCGGAGGAACTTAACACGGAGATTAAAACAGAAAAAGAGGAATTACTGACAACTTTCACGGAGGAGGTAACTAGATTATTCTCTTTTCAATGATTAAAATGATTAATTTAACAAATATTTTCCTAGAACATGGAGGAGGACGATCCCCTTAATAACAATAATAATGAATATGTTGCAGACCCTTTCAACTACTCAGCAATAAAGTGCAAACTTCTAAACGGTGAATTGAAGATAAATAACAGAGAAGGGCGAAGTAATGTTTGGACAATATTTGGCAATGTAGAAGATCCACGGGGTCAGGAGTTATATACCGATCTTGTGGCCTGTAGAATTTGCTATAAAATTTATAAAAGCAATAAGAGATCAACCTCAAATTTGGTTAAACATAAATGCTACATGGAAATTGAAGAAAATTCCGCAAAGGATAACTCTTACCGCTGTGAATTGTCCATAGAAAACGCCAGATCTCTTGCAGGGAGCAATGAGAACGATGTAAGATATATTCATACAATAACAAAATATATACATATGACTAATAAGTAACATTTATTTTCCCAGAGAGTGGATAGTCCAACTGATTTTCCTGAAATTGATAGCCTATTGGGAATAAAGTCGAAAATTCTAAGTGGGGAGTACAAAATAAGTTGCAAACAAGGAAGAAGTAATGTTTGGAACATATTTGGTAAAATTCAAAATGAATTGGGCCAAGAATTATATTCCAAGCTTGTGGTCTGCCGTATTTGTTATAACATTTATAAATATAATTTAAGCTCAACTTCGAATTTGGTTAAACACAAATGCTATTTAAAACAGGCAGAGGAAAACAATGCTTCAATTGAAGTAAGTGCTGATTTCAAACAAGAAGCTGTGCGAATTTTTACTGAATGGTCCATAGAAAATTGTCGATCATTTAAAATGGTTGAGGATGCGGGCTTTAAGAAGCTCGTTGAATTCCTTATTTCCCTTGGCGCAACGTATGGCAAACAGCTGGATATAAATAGTGTTTTACCAAATATAACAACAATCTCTGGAAAAATTGATGACATCTACACCACATGTCTGGATGTAATAAAATCGGAAATATCATCAATCAAGGATATTGGATTTGGATTGACGGCAGATATTTGGTCAGATACATACCTAAACCAATCATTTTTGATATTTACAATGCACTATGTCAGGTATGGGTCATTGTTTAGAAGACTTTTGGGTATTAATGTTATAAATGGCAAAGCATGCACAAGTAAGATTACATAACATTAGCATTTTATTTAAACATTCTAAATCATATTTCGATTTATTTTTCTTTAGAGCAAAACATTATCGTGAAAGCCAAACGTTTGCTGAATTATTTCAATTGTGATTTGGAAAAGTATGCCGTCATTGTAACAGATAAAGAAATTAATATGACAACGGCATTTGCCACATATAATCACATCACGTGCATGACACGTTTAATTCAGGACGCCATACAAAATGTTTGCGGAAATGTACCCGCCGTTAACACTCTGTATAAGAACTGTGTTAATATTGTAAAACATTTGGGGAAATTCCAGCAATCTACTCCCATTAAAAGTTTTATGGAAAATTTCTACACAACTTCTGGTGACACTGTCTATGCAATGTTTAGTTTTGTTGGAAAAAATTGGCAAGAAATTTCCCAACATAATCACAAAGATAATGAGATTGTTGAAATATCTCAAATTAATATAAATGAAATTAACGATATTCTCAATATTTTTGAGCCATTTCAAGATGCCTTAAAAGTTCTACAGGATGAATCAAATGCAACACTGCATTTGGTCATTGTTTACATACATCGTCTGCGAAAGTTATGTGCCGTTGAGCCCAAGGACTTGGAAATTATAAAGGAATTAAAAGCAAAACTTTTGAAGTATTTCGATAGTTCAATTATGCCCAATGTAACAACAATTCATAAAATTGCCTTGTTTCTTTTCCCACCTGCCAATAAACTGATCCAATACGACACTGTGGAACGGGAACGTATTAAATCGGAATGCAAAAAAATCATGGAAACGTATTTGGAAGAAGATCTTGCCACAAATGAGGAGATTGATGGCGATAATAATGCTTCGACATCCGCAAAAGACGATATATTTTCTGATTTTATTGCTCAACCGGACAAAACGCAAAATATCAGCGCTGTCGATCACGAAATTGAAATGTATGAGGGAATTCAAATTAAATTCAGTGATAATTTCAATGTTCTGCAATGGTGGCATCAGAATAAAAATACATTTCCACTGTTGTACAAGACAAGTTGTAAAGTTTTAGCGGCGCCCGCCAGTATGGCATATTCGAAGGATATTATTTCTTTGGCTCGTAATTTTATAGCTGACAAAAAATACATTATTCACCATAAAAATGTTTCCATTAATAATATAATGTTTCTGCATTGTAATTTGGAAAATTTTGATTTAGAAACATTTTTTATAAACGAAAACAATGTTGAATCATAAAACATTTACATTCTATGTATATATGTATATAATTTTAAATTTTATTAGTTAAGAGGTTGAAATATTTTTATATGAATAAATAAATTTTTAGCAAGACTAAGATAAGAATAAATAACCGTTTCTTTTTTTTTTTAAATGACAAGAAAAATTTGAAATGATATTTAATATAGCCAGCTATTGAACTATATGTCCCTTTGTTAATGTTTTCAGTAATATGAAAACTTATAAACCTGAAATTGTAGAAGACAACCATTGGAATGTAATATATAGGTTGTAGAGAATAGTTGGCACCATTCATATATAATTCTGGAAATATCTTGTGCATATTGAAATTTGTAACAAAGAAAAAACTTTATCTTGGAACTCCCACGGAATCTTAACAAAACTACAACATTCCCGTGAAATTTATAATACCTAAAAGGGTGGCAACATTGACGTAGTTTTCATGTTACTTTACTATGTGGCAGCGCTAGGACAACAAGAAGTCGTCATGTCTCATTCGTAAACAAAGGGTTCTTGGACTTTATGCACTACACTCATTCGTAAACAACGGAGTTCTCGGGGATTTTGCTTTCTGTTTATTTTTTAACGGGCATTATCCGTTACCTTCCTATTTGTTGCGTTGGGGACGTCTTTTATTTCGGTGAGTGTTCCGTTGTTGCTTGTCAAAAGCGGTATTACTTAACACGCGCTGCTTTCGCCAATAAAAACAATACACGAATTAATAAATTAATGGAAAGAGGTAAGTAAAATTTAAAAGATTTACAAAATATAGAAAAGAAAAATAGTCACGATGACCGGCCTACCACTCACGCACAACAAACTATGATGACAAACAAAAAACATGAATGATGCGGACCATGACCACATACTTCCATTGGTGTAATTCATTATATGGAAATAACCTTGGTCATATCACTTAAAATGTTAACAGTAACAATTTTTTTTGGAAAAATATTTTTAATTGTATTGTTCCCTTTTCAGAAAATATCTCTTCCCGGCCACATCATGTTCAGCTTTGTTAAAAATCACTGGAAAAAGCTGGCCTTTGTTTCCGTTCCACTGGGTTATGGTTCAAACTATTTGTGGACTGAACATCAGATATCCCAACATATGCAAGACGTTTGCCGAAATCTACCCGAAACTTCATCGAAAATACCACAAAGAGCATTGGTGGTCATCAATCCGGTGGCCAATGACAAGTCATGTGAGAAGACATTTCGAAAATATTGTGAACCCATCTTGCATTTAGCTGGCTATTCCGTGGAAATACTTAAAACTAAAGAAATCGGTCATGCCAAGTCCTTAATTGAATCATTACCAATTTTGCCAGATGTTTTGGTTATTGCCGGTGGTGATGGTACGTCATCGGAGGTGGTAACCGGTCTTCTGCGGCGTAAAGATGATCCATGTCCAATTTTGTTATTACCTCTGGGAGAGCGCAATGAAACGGTTTCAGCATTTCTGCCCGTGGATTCGAAGAAAAAAGTGGAGTACGTTAAATGTTTGTCCGCCTGTGTGTTGTCATTGCTACAGGAACGATTACGTTATCGAAATGTCCTAAAATACGAAGTATTGCCCGATGAAAGTGATCCTGAGCCACATAGACCAATTTATGGATTGCAAAAGTTCTCATGGGGTCTTTTGCGTGACATTGAAGCTAAAAAAGATAAATATTGGTATTTTGGTTTTCTGAGACATCATGCCGCCGCCTTGGCCACTAGCTTCACCAATGAAATGTCTCATAGCATCAAGGCTAATTTGACATGTACACCACCCTGTCCAGGATGCACAAAGTGTGCTGAAACAAAAACCCATACCCAACGTGTTTTTAAGAAGCTGTTTGTCTCGAAACCATCTTCGCCCATGGCTGCAACGGTGGTCAATGATTCATGTGGCCAAAAAGAGGAACATAATGTTGAGGCCAAACAAATGGACATTTTATGGAAACAAAATGGACAATCATTTGCCGAATTGAATACAGAAATTATTGAAACCATATCGGCGGGCATTGACTTCGTTACAAACATTAAGAAAAAGATGGAGCCCTCGCTAATGCTCAAGAGTCGCACAGTTGAGTTACAACCCAAAGAATTCGATATGGCCACCTACACCATTGATGGGGAGGAATATGATGCACGTGCTGTAAAAATAACGCTGTTGCCAAATCGCATTAAGTCCTATAGTTAAATTGATTTTTATTATATAAAGGAAGCGTTGTGAAAACGATTAAAATATTTTTTTAATTTATTTGTTAATGGATTGGGTATAATAGGTAGAAGAAACGGATACATAAAAACATTGCACAATGCTTCTAAACAAATGGGAGTGCGTGGGGTGATTTTACGACACGGATCCATCTACTTCGTCTAGAAAAAAGAAGGTAAGTAATACTGGAATAGGTTCAAAAGAAATACTGAAAAACAACCCTGTGGCTATGCCGACTTTCTAAATCAAATATGACAACCCTTTTCTCACGAATGTAAATGTTGACAGCGACTGTACCTCAAGTGATTTATCCGTTTACTCCAATTTTGGCATACTCCATCCGGTGTCTCACAAATTAATGCTTCAGGCTTGTCTCTATCATGGTAAAATTAAGATGGTAGTCTTTTCAAATAAACTTTCCCATCTTTGCATTTTTTGTAATTTAGCTTTTCAAATTTCACTGCATGGAAAACCGGTTCCCATCTCTGATTTGTGTATGTACAAAGGATTTATAAATGGTCTGTTTCAGAATTTGCACGAAACTACTTGTTTTGCGATTTTCTCCGATATCATAAAGGGAAAATCGGTTATCGTAGTAACAATTACATTCTCGCAGTTCTGGAACAGACCAAAACATACATTTTGACAATGAGATGTTGTCAATTGAATAATTTTGAAAAATTTGTAAACATATGATTTCATGAGTTCAATTTCTTAATTCTAATTTCTTAATTCTACCTCTCTATATACATGTTTTTTAACATAGCTCTACAAAAAATAGCCTAAAATCTCCTGTCCAGAACATAAAAAAATTTCACCGAACACGTCTCTCAATACGCGCGCTGTGTAGCATGTGGCATCGTGTTATTGAAACCACATATCATTCGTGCATTGGGGCACACAAAAGTTAGATATCTCACGAGGACGCTCACCATTCGGAGCTTCTTTGAAGAAGTTCGCTCCAATTTTGGATGCATGGGTAGCTTTTTGCAATGCTTCTGGCTGATCTTCTCTCCAAAATCAACAGTTCTGCTTATTTACGTACCCATTGATCCAAAATTTAGCTTCGTCACAAATTGGAAGAATCCCGCAATGGACTTTCTTAACGGAACAAGCGTTTTGATAATAAATTTAAATGATATGCAAGCGTTGTCCGTTTTGTAAATTGAAGATGTTTGACAGTGAGGCAAAATGCGAAAAGTGCGTGATTGTTAACAAAAAAAAAAAAAAAAAAAAAAATAAGAGACATAATCCGTCTGATAGAGTCTTTATGAGCTAAAAGTACGTTTAGATTGATGAAATCTACTCGATCTCAAACATAGATGTTCCGTTGATGGCATGGCAGAAGAATACAGGTAGATACATGGTACAATGAATTCAAGGTAGAGCAGAACTACCATATGATTTAAATTTTTTTTTTATTTTTCTGGGTTAATATGTCAACTTCATTTGCTTATGTGTGTGTCTTCTTTTCAAAAATAAAAATTTTTTCAAATATAAGTTGATTTTTATATGTTTTTATAATTCGGTTATTATAATTCGTGTTTTTCAACAATTTTAATAAATTCAAATAATTTTTCATTCAACATTTTCAATTCCAAAATTGGTTTGACAGTTCATTGTCCCAGCAGCTGTGTCGTTGCGTCTACCTATATTCTTCTACCATAGTTGATGGTACATCACAATTTCTATGATCTCAAATGTCAATTCCCTAGCGTATACGTTACGTAGTATCCATTAGATTTACGAAACGTATACGCTATTGAAATGACATTTGAAATAGAGTGAAAGTAAAATTTTATTCCCTATTTTATATTTTTTCCCTTCCTTTAGTACAAAATATTTTGTCAAATATTAACAGATCAAAAATTAATTTGGTCTTCGACGTGAAAACCACACAGTGACCATTTTTAAGCTGAACGAAGCGTGAAAATATAATACTGTTGGCAGCTATAAGTGGCAACAATAAATAAATTTGAGGCATGTTGTATATTGTCTGATTAGTTGTGGTTGGTCATGTATCAGGGTTAATCTGGGTAAAGATTTTGTATGTAAACGTACTTTTAGCTTTAAATGCAAAATTCTTGCCAGTTGTACGCCCATATCTAAGGGAGACCTACAAAATATAAATTTGACAATAAAAGGGCAACAAATAAAAATACCTTTGTAATTGTACCATGCGATAAAAAACTTTTTTTTTTTTTGAAAAAAATTATATTTCTTTTTTATTTATTTGACTTTGTTAAAATCGCTTAAAATAACAGGGTCAATCTGGGTAGAGATTTTGTATGTAAACGTACTTTTAGCTTTAAATGTAAAATTCTTGCCAGTTGTACGTCCTTATCTAAGGGAGACCCACAAAAAATAAATTTTGACAATGAAAGGACAACAAATAAAAATACCTTTGTAATACCATTTTTTTTTTTTGTAAAAAATTATATTTCTTTTTTATTTATTTGACTTTGTTAAAATCGCTTTGAAATCGTAATATTAATACATATTTATGTATAAAACTTAATAATATAAAACTTAATTGTAATTTAAGTACAATTGTGCGCATATATTTAGGAATAAATATCACTAAGGGCTTGTGTAAAATAATGGAAAAAAAATAATAGTTTGAGGTTATGGCTAAAATGTTTACAAATTTGAAAATTTTCACTTAAAGTAAATTCATAATACACGTATGTATGCTTCTTTCATAATAACTTATTTTTTTTTTTAAATTTTACACAGTTCCTTAGGGAATTTCCACACTAAATTTAATAAAAAAAAAGACATTAACTTATGAAATAATATCAATTTCCAAGGGCAGTCTATTAAGTTGCAATAAACAGAAAGCACCTTAATTTCAATATTTAGGACTAAAATTTAAAACAACAATTTTTATACTTGGTCGTTTTCTAAATATTTGCAACAATAAATATATCTCTGTTTACAACAAGCACAAAAAAATTAACAATAACATTTGCTTAGAAAATATTATCCACAATTTCAAAAAAAATAATAACTAGATTATATTTAAACTAATTAAACCTATTTGTGATTAGATCTAATATATAGTTCACAACTGTGGGGAATGTGTTAGGGTAATGGGCGAGGATTGTGTTTTGTTTTTTGTTTATTTGTACATGTCAATGATCTCTTCAATACTGACAGTTGCACCGGCCACCAGGGCACAAATGGCTAAAATGCACAGTAAAACGTTTTTGATAAGCTTCCATTTGGCAAAACCCATATTGGGCCATAAGTAGACGGACTCGACAAAACTGGGCACGAAAATACCTGAAAACGAATTAGAGAAATTAATATTAAATCAAAAAATTTATATTTTATATTAAAGCAAGTTATTGCCAACCATGCTGCTTGGGAACATTGATGTGTCAAAACATTTAAAATTTTTTGTCAAAAATAAGTAGACTTTTATATGTTTTCTTATACGATGCAGATCATATGTTGTTACGATGTGTATTTTTCAACAGTTTTTTGAAAATTGCAATAATTTTTCATTCAACTTTTAAGATTCTAAAATCGGTTTGACAGTTCATTGTCCCAGCAGCTGTGTCGATGCGACTACCGGTACCATGTTGCCAACTTACCAAGCAGTGAGAAGAATACAGCACCAACCAAACTAATGAAGGGTTCCAAATTGGGTATGGCAGCAGCAACACCACCACTGATTAAAATAATACCCGTTCTAAGAAGAATCTGGGTTCTATTGTGATTTTTAGGATCGAATTTATGACTGATTTTCTTCCACAGAATATCATTGGGCACATAGAATTGCAGGCCATAGGTAAAGAGAATGGCAATGGCCATTAGCAATTTGGCGGCATCAGCCAATCTAGAAATTAAATAAAAGAAACATCTTTTAATAAAACACCACTCCGGCTATCAAAAACTCCAATCAAACTTACGGTGCGCCATCTGGTAAATTCAATGTAACACTTCCACGCACAGTTGGACCATAACGTACATAGCCAAAGAAACCAATGATGGCATACAGCGAAACAACCGTTATCATAGCCGTATTCAATACACCCGGACATCCCAAGAAATGTTGTGGTTTCTTCATGGAATTCTCGACAGGCATAACTACACCAATACCTTCCATGGCAAAGATGACAGTGGCAAAGAACAAGGGTATTTGCGTAACCTTGGCCACAAATGGTTTATCGCTAAACACCAATGGTACATTGAACATATAATACAGGGTGATGCCAAATGTAACCACAATAAAGACATTCGCCAAAGCCGAAAATGGAACCAGCCATTTTAAGTTGCGTATTTGTCCAATAAACAAACAGGGTATCAGGGTTAGGGCAATATAAATGCGTACATCCCACTTAAGATTCAAATCATAATTGATTACATCATGAAATGAGGTAGCAATAAAAACGATATAAACACAGGCAGCAGCATAATAGGTGGCCATTAGAGATCCATCCACAAATTGTCTGGGGGATAATATAATATTATTAACATTTTATTTTTACGTTTCCCTTTGGGGTTGTGACTTACTTGGCAAAGTTTGCCCATGGCCTCAAAGGTTTTGGACCATATTCGAAAACTTTCTCAGCGGTTTCGGAAAAGCTCAAAAAAGGCACTTTAGCATCTCGGCAAATGTTGTGAGAGGTTTTGACCTAAAAAATTAGAAATGTTATTAAATAACACCGATTTAAAAAATAATAAAAAGGAATAATGTAGCAATTTAAATAACGCATTTTATGTAAAAATGATATGAGTAAATCTAGTTCAAAATACATATAATTTGATGACTTGAAATTCTTCTCAATAGGTGATTTCATGAGCATTTTTGTGACTTGAAAGTCTGATCTTTACATGACTTGAATGTCAGATTTAGATGACTTTAAAATCAGCATTTCATGTGACTTGGAAGTCAGATCTTTAAATGACTTGAATGTTAGTTCTTTAGATGACTTAAAAGTCAACATTTTAGATGACTTAAAAGTGAACTCTTTAAGCTGCTATCAGACGATAAGGGTTTTACACATGTAATGTCAAATTGTTCACATTTAGAAGTTGCACACATCGTATGGTACATTGACGGCATTTTGAGTATTGAAGTACATGAGAAAAGTACATATGTACTTTTTCGATCACAGTGAGACCTTTTTTTTTACCGGAAAAATATAATTTAATCAAAGTGTTAAGCTGGGAATACATAAAGCGCATATTTGACTGGCTTAAGTCATCGGCTGGCTTCTTCGGAAATGAACAAAGGAGCCTAGGGCCAAAATCGAACTAGGTCAACCTAAAACTCCTTTGTTCATTTACGAAGAAGTCAGCCGATGACTTAAGCCAGCCAAATATGCGCTTTATGTATTCCCAGCTTAACACTTTGATTAAATTATATTTTTCCGGTAAAAAAAAAGGTCTCAAGGTTTCAAGGTGTGAAAATAAATAAATTAAATTTGTGGTAAAAAGTCTTCCATAAAGTAATATAATTAAAAAAAATGCAATATAATCACAATATAACCAAAGGTAATAAAAAACATATGCAAGCGTGGCATTGCAATCACACTATCACGCTTGAATTCCATCACGAATAATTTTTTTTTCTGGAAAATTCTTACCAAAATGCTTTTGTACGCTTGTAAACAATATAATGAGCTGTCACTGAAATAATTTTAACAGCTGTCAGACGAGTGACTTAGAAATGACAGCAGTCTGAAGTTGGTTGCAGTTTTTTCATCTCACCCTGCATGTATTTTTCTCATGTACTTCAATGCTAAAATGTCGTCATTGTACCACAGAAACCTATTTGGGTGACTTAAAAGCCATATCCTGGAGGTCAACTCTATAGATGTCTTCAAATTTATATATAGATGATATGACTCATGCTAAAATTAAGAAGGTGAAGTCATTTCAAATAGGCATATCAATCTCTGCATTTTCTGTAATTAACCTTGTCAAATTTTACTGAATAAACAAGGGGTTCCCATCTCTGATTTCTGTGTATACAATGGATTAATAAATATAAATTTTGGCAAAGAGTTGTTGTCGAACGAATAATTTAAAAAAAAATGTAAACATAAGGTGAAAATGTAAACTTAAGGTGAGAATACATAAAACGATTTTTTTGACTGGCTTCTTCGAAAAAGAATAAAGTGCCGAAATCGAACTAAGTCAACCTAAAACTCCTTTGTTCTTCTATGAAGCCAGTCGATGACTTAAGCCAGTCAAAAAGCGTTTCATATAGTCTGACCCTTAAGGCGAGAGTCTTCGGCTGACTTCTTCGGAAAAGAACAAAGGAGCCTAGGGCGGAAATCGAACTAAGTCAACCTAAAACTCCTTTGTTTAAAGATGGGACAAGACAGAGTCAAAATATGGCAACCCTGTGAAAATACCTCTGTTGTTATGATATCATAACAACAGAGTTGCCAATGTTAACTAATCGTAACCGCTAAGGCAATATGCATATTTTTGAAAAGGTCTGTGGAATAGAATTTTGAAACCAAAATTTTGGATTTTCAATTTTTTATTTGTTATTCGTTTCTGTAGTTGTCGTTTTTATATTAACATGTCTCTGCCACGAGCTGTCACTCTATGTATTGTAGACACAAACCATTTGCTCTATGAAGAAGCCAGTCAAAAAGCCTTTTATGTACTCTTGCCCTTAATTCTACTATGATACAACTGATAGAATGAATCGATCGATTTCAAGCCATATCATATATGAATTTAACCTCGACCCTCTACGAATACCCGGTATTGTAATTAAAGTATTTATTCATTGGAAAATTTATTGCAATACCATAGATTTACCATGCAATTTATACATGACCTGAATAACTTTGTTCGATAAGAAAATGTTCTTGACAAATTATGAAATTGGCTGCCATAATTTCATCGTCATTCCGATTAAATATCTAACAATTAATATCATATTACAAGTTGATTTTGCAAGCCTTGAACTAATTTTTGTTGTTTTCTTTTTTTAATAACGAGTTGAGTGATCTGTCACTAGAGAGACATTTCCAATTCACACATTGTACCCAGTTGTTGTAATAAATGAAAAAGAAAAAAATGACAGCTAATATTTGAAAAGATAAATTGTATTTGTCACTTATGAATCAATTCAAGCATCAAATTAAATAAACACTTAAATGATAATGGACCTATTCAGACAAGTGTTGCGGTACGGTGGTGATAGTATGACGTACGATATGTAGACAAACAATTGAATATTTGTGAAACTTTTTAACCCTTTCTCTCTGAGCGTCAAACTGAACTTACCAATATATGCACACAATAGGTACACAAGAAACCCACAATGATGGTGCCGATTAAACCAAATAATAGACCCGCATTGTAGAAAGCCATGGGCATAGCCAAAATACCCGTGCCCAAGGAAGACTTTAGTAAATGGGCCAAGGCTCCACCTGTTGATGCACCACTCTCCTGATCTCGATTGGCAAAGGGATCATATTCATCTATTTGTTGACCCTTTTCTGTAAGATTTGTTCTATGGAGAGACAAATACATATTAAAATCCAATTCCTTTACATATAATTTTTACTTAACTTACCTTGAATGAAAATCGCTTAAAGTAGCCACCGAACATGACTTCTCTTTCGATGTCGATATACTATCTGTGGACATCTGTTGTATGGCGGGAGGAGTAGGGCAGCGTGGTGAAAATGAAAATGCAAAAAAGATAAACAAAGTTAATTAATTGTCTGAATTTCAATTTACATTTTTAAATTAATTAGTAAACATTGTTTTTTTTTTTTGGTTTTGGGTGTGGGTCTATATATTTTTTGTTATTGTTCTATATAATTCCGAATGATTAATTATTTAATATTTATAATCTCATTCCGTTTTTTTTTTTTTGTGTGAAATATTAATGTTTTTTGTTTTTGTAAAATCACGTTTTTCCTTAGGAAATGAAAGTAATTGAGATCTAATTAACTAAAAAAATTGATAGAAATAATCATATGAGCTCTGACAATTTCGACGTTTAAAAATATGTCCCCAGATATATAGGCCAAATCTTGATCTATGAAAATATGAAATGTTAATTAAAAAAACTGTTAAAATAAAAAAAGTAAAATGAGGATTTTTTTAAGAATATATATTCATGGTAGAAGAATACAGGTAGATGCATCAACGCTGGGGAACATTTTTATATGTTTTCTTATACGACGCCAATCGGAGGTTAAGCATTTTTCAAAAATTTAAAATAATTTTTCATTCAACATTTTCAATTCAAGAATTGGTTTGACAGTTCATTGTCCCAGCAGCAGTGTCATGAATATATTTTCCAATAAGAGTACGTTTACATCTTACCGAATTTATTAAACCTATTAGATTTAAATAGTCAATTTCATTGAATATACGTCTAATAAATCCTTATATATGAGGTTAAGCCGACAAAAAGCTGTAATGTAAACATACTATAATAATATATTATAATCATGGTAGAAGAATACAGGTAGACGCATCGCTACAACTGATGGGACAATGAACTGTCAAACCCATTTTTAAATTGGAAATTTGAAAGGAAAAAAATATTCAAATTTGTTGAATACGCATATTATTATAACCTCCGATTGGCGTAGAATAAGGAAACATATAAAAATCGACTTATATTTGAAAAAAAACTCTTTAATAATTTTGACAGAGCAATGTTCTCAAGCGTTGAGGCATCTACCTGTATTTTTCTACCATGGTTAGAATTGAATTAATTCTCTACAATTAAAGGTGCAAGTACTTGAAGTCATGGCTAGGCGTAATAATGTCAAATTATAAAGGAAAACGACGGCAGGATTTTAGTGCGGCTTTGTAATCACTTTATGAAATGTCACGGCCCTAACATGCCTTTATATTTGTCATTTGTAAAGCAAGAAAATTAAGCCAGGCACTGACTGTGTTTTGGTTTTAAGACGTTGTGGATTTCCATTGCATAAATAAAATCCACTCATGTAAATATGCTTTAAAATGGTGAATCATTTTAGTATGTTTACACGCTGGCGAATAGGTCTGTTGTGTTGAGATTAAAATATTTTTTTACACGAATACACATGGTAAAATTAAGAAGGTAACGTCATTTTAAATAAGCATTAACGCTTGGGAACATTGATATGTCCAAAATTTTAAAATGTTTTATCAAAAATACGTATATTTATAAATCTTTTCTTATACGACGCAAATCGATGGTTGTTATAATCTAAATTTTTAACAATTTTTACAAATTTCAATAATTTTTCATTCAACATTTTCAATTTCAAAATCGGTTTGACAGTTCATTTTCCCAGCAGCTGCGTCGATGCAACTACCTGTTTTCTTCTACCATGGTATGTACAAGGGATTTATAAATACATATTTTGACAATGAGATGTTGTCAAATGAATAATATTTGAAAAAAAAATTGTAAACATATGATTGCATGACTTTACCTCCTTGATTCTACCATGCGAATACATGTAAACGGAATAAAACTGGTTAACTGTCAAACAAAAAAAAACTAGTTTACGTCCTTAAAAATAACCAAAAGATTTGAAGATAAATCTTAACTGTTTACACAAGGTAGAATTAAGAAGTGAAAGTCACGCAATCATATGTTTTTTCAAAATTGATTATTTGAAAACATCTAATGATCAAAATGTATATTTAAAAATCTATTGTACATTTTGAAAAGGTAAATTACACAAAATGCAGCGATGGATATGCTTATTTTCAATAACTTTACCTTCTTAATTTTACCATGCATTTGATAGAATATACATTCCAGTAAGCTATCAGTTGCTTGTGTAAGTGCAATATTTTTAAATGACGCACAAAAAATACATACTATTATATTTAAACTTTATATTGGGGTACAAGTACTAAAAATTCAAAGAATTGTTTATTTCACAATCAGTTGATTGTCTAAATGAAAACAAAAATAACAAAGATATGTTTTTAACATCTTCTATATTTGTGTCTAAAATTATTACGGTTTTTATAAATATTTTTCAATTACACATAAGCTGTCAAAAATATTCTATAGTGACTTAGAAGTCAGACAGAAATAATTGTAAAATTGTCAACATTGATATGTTAAAGTTTTTAATTTTTTTTTCAAAAATAAGTAGATTTTTATTTTGTATACGACGCCAATCGGAGATTGTTATGAGATGCATTTTTCAACAATTTTTACAAATTTCAATAATTTATCATTTAACGTTTCCAAAATTAGTTTGACAGTTCATTGTCACAGCAGCTGTGCTCTTATAATTACGCTACGTTTACATATATGTCCTTTATGGTGTTCTATGGCGATTTATTTTCCGCATGTTTCACGAAGCGGACATAAATTTAAACTTTTTCAAAACCAATACTTATCTGTCATTTGTAAACTATTTATTAATTTTTTGCCTATCATTCGTTCAACTTATCACCACTTTAAATCAAATTACATTTTTGACCTTTGCGCATTAAAGCCATAATTATAAAGCACTACTACTGATAAGGATGAAATTTCGATATTACAGGTAAATGCACTGCGCTTATCACCAGTACTTGAGAACTCGTGTAATAACCTTGATTATTATCACACAAAAATTGGAAAATACTCTCCCATGTCTTACTTTCGTATGGCACTTAGATTATCTTAAGTGTATTTTTACTGGACGCCAGTCAGAACCAATCAACAAACAAAATAAGGCAATTGACATTGAGATACCAACACAAGAACAAAATTTAAATGGTCACAATCTTTAAAATTTATTGAGTTATCGGGGCTGTAATTTTGAACGTCAAACGATCATAAAATACATGTGGGACAATATGGCTACATATGTATGTTGCGTGTTTTTCGCGTGCCATATAGATTAGCTTGGGAAAATCAACTACACCCACATTTGCAAAATCAAATTAACAAATAAATTCCATGCGAACAAATAAGGTAATTTGTTTCTTTGAAATATTGGCCCAAAAAAACCAAGCCCCGCTGACCACAATTTATGAAATCTTTTGAATTCGTTTGTCTTATCAGGGCATAAAATTGAAATGCAAAATAAATCATAAACTATTTGCGAAAAGCTTCAAATCATTAAGAAATATGGGTTTTATCATTATTAGCAATTTTGACATTAAGTCATAAATTTTGGGTAAAGCGCCAAGGCATTTGACTTAAGGTTTTATATTTAAGATCAATGGGTGAAGCAATGACATCAATTGTATTATATGGTCCCCACAATAAAATTCTGCATGTGACTGAAGAGAACACTTTGTTCGAGGCATGTTATTGATTTACGACTATCGGTATCGGCAGCGGTAGTAGGATCGTTGATAAATTGTTAGTATCAATATTGGATTATTGATGGAAATAAACTTCTCAGGGTGTATGAACTATATATATATATATGCATTTTACACTTATATACAAATAAACATATTTATAGATTTTCATTGGAATTTCCCTATAAATTGTTTATTTTGATAAGACATTTATATCGAAGGAGCAAATCGAATTCTATTAATGTCATGGAGAAGAAGTGCAATAAAGTGGAATACACTATCAATATACCAAATGACATTTAATGACAGAACAGATAAAATACATACTATCGATCCTTTCATTATAACGCATGGCAGAAGAATATAGGTAGTTGCATCAACCCTTGGGAACAATGATATGTCAAAAAAAAATTAAATGTTTTTTCAAAAATAAATAGATTTTTATAAGTTTTCATATACGACATTAATCGGAGGTTTTTATGATATGCATTTTTCAAGATTTTTTACAAATTTAAATAATTTTTCATCCAACATTTTCATTTCCAAAATTGGTTTGACAGTTCATTGTCCCAGCAGCTGTGTCTCTGTCAAATTTCACGGTATAGCTTCCCATCTCTGATTTGTGTATTTACAATGGATTTATAAATATAAATTTTGACAATGAGGTGTTGTCAAATGAATAATTTAGAAAAAATTGTAAACATATGATTGCATGAATTTACCTTCTTGACTCTACCATACACGTTACCCTACGTTTTGTGAGAATATTTAAAACGCTTTTTTACTTGCCTTAAAGGTTAGAAAACTTAAAACATTTTTTTGACTAGCTTAAATCATCGGCTGGAGCTGGAACAAAGGAGCTAGGGCCAAAATCGAACTAAGTCAACCTAAAAATTTTTGTTCCTCTACGAAAAAGCTAGCCGATGACTTAAGCCAGTCAAAAAAGCCCTTTATGTACTCTCACCTTAAGTCATCGGCTGGCTTCTTCGTAAATGAACAAAGGATTTTTAGGTTGTCTCAGTTAAATTTCGGCCTATAATTTATACTTGTTCGCCCTCCTTTGTTCTTTTACAAAGAAGCTAGCCAACTGACTTCAAATGTCAAATATATAGGGTGACGTATACCATATAAACCTTATTCATACATTCAAGGGATATTATCTGACGTATACGCTATGGAATTGACATTTGAGATCTTGTGGATTGAGCAAATCTAAACGTACTATAAAGAATTTATTGATCTTAAATCCTGTTTACACATAATAAATCCAGTGATTCCAACCATGGCAGAAGGATACAGGTAGATGCATCAACGCTTGGGAGCATTGATATGTCAAAAAAATTTAAATGTTTTTTCAAATATAAGTAGATTTTTATATGTTTTCTTATACTACATCATTCGGAGGCTATTATAATTCGCGTTTTTCAACAATTTTTAAAAATTTAAATAATTTTTCATTCAACATTTCCAATTCCAAAATTGGCTTGACAGTTCATTGTCCCAGCAGCTGTGTCGACGCGTCTACCTATATTCTTCTACCATGATCCCAACTGTCAGTGCCACTATGTTTATTGATTATATGTAAATATGTTTTTATAATGTTGACATTACTCTTTATATCATTTTAATTTTTTGTGTTTTTAGCTAACGTAAATGAATGATTGATTAGAGAGATTTACGGTGTATTGGAGAAAAGAGAAGCCTAGCTAAATCTTTCTTTGAGCTCAAAATATATTCTTCTTTCCCATATGTTTTACAAAAATGATGTGTTATAACAAATAAACCCATTATTTTTTTTTTCATTGTCCCACGTTCACTCAAATTCTATGCATTCAAGCAATACAGACGTCAGTAATAATGGTATGAGGAAATTTCATAAGCCAACACGTGATTTTTTAGAATATATAGAATTGGAATTCTAAAACAATTAATTTGATTTGTCTACGACATTTTCTCGTGTGCATGGTAAAATTAAGTAGGTAACCTTATACAATCTTATTTTTTTTTTTAATTTTCCTTTCGATAACAGCTCATTGTCAAAATGTATATTCATAAATCCGTTGCATATTTACAAATCAGAGATGGGAACATGTTTACTATGCATTTGAGTTTGGCAAGTTTAATTTCAAAAATGCAGATCTGATTATGTTTATTTGAAATGATGTTATATTCCCAATTCTACCACACTATTAACATTTTCTCTAAAATTTACACACATTTTCGAGACCTACAATTTAGTAGTTATTGATGGGGAGCTCGTAATTGGACCATTGCTCAAATATAATCGACAATATTAAATACGTCTATTTGAAATGAGGTTATATTCCCAATTCTACAACACTTTTTACATTTTTTCTCTAAAATTTTCACACATTTTCGAGACCTACAATTTAGTAGTTATTGATGGGGAAGCTCGTAATTGGACCACATAATAATTATAATCGAGAATATTAAATACGTTTTACAAGATTCGTAATTTTCTTCTACCTTTTAGAATGAGGCAACCTATATTTTTGTGATTAAACATCTACCATGGAATCCATGAGTCAATTATTACATTTATCTTTTAGCAATAGATTGGATGCAACGCAAGTTTTTATCTGACCTTTATAGATTGCGAGAACGTCTATTGCTATGATGAAGCAAACTTTAAGCCCTATTTACACCCATGGTAGAAGAAGATGCATCAACGCTTGGGCACATTTATATGTCAAACAATATTAAATGTTTTTTTTTTTTTTTCAAATATAAGTAGATTTTTATATGATTTCTTTTACGACGTCATTCAGAGGTTCTTATAATTCGCGTTTTTCAAAAATTTTTACAAATTTAAATAATTTTTCATTCAACATTTTCAATTTCAAATTTGGTTTGACCCTGCAGCTGTGTCGATGCGTCTACCTATATTCTTCTACCATGTTTACACCTAAAGGTGAGAGTACATAAAGGGCTTTGTTGACTGGCTTCTTCGTAGAGGATTAAAAGGAGTTTTAGGTTGACTTAGTTCGATTATGGCCCTACGCTCCTTTGTTCTTTTCCGAAAAAGTCAGCCGATGACTTAAGCCGTTCAAAAAAGCATTTTATGATTTCTCACTTTTGCATGTTTTAAATTCTTTAAATATACAACAAAACCTTCACGAAACTTACAACTTAGGGTGGAAATACATAAAGCGCTTATCTGGCTGGCTTAAGTCATCGGCTGGCTTCTTCGGAAATGAACAAAGGAGCCTAGGGCCAAAATCGAACTATGTCAACCTAAAACTACTTTGTTCATCTATGAAGAAGCAAGCCGATGACTTAAGCCAGCCAAATATGCAGCCTTAGTTTTAATCTATAACGTATTTTCAATGCTCTATCACCTTTAAGCTTGGCATCATGGCTAGGCATATTAATGTTAAATTATAAGGAAAAACGATGGCAGGATTCAAGTGCGGCTCTGGCATCTCATTATGTCACAAAATATGCCATGCGAAGACTTCAAGCTGCTCATGTATCCACATCTTTACTCTTTTAAACATTTGACTAATTTTATGAACTCTACGTCATTCGACATCTCGATGTTTAACTGATTATGGCCTTAAATATTTAATCGAATAGTTTTCATTCTGTTTTAGTATTATAACGTCATCCCTGGATCAAAGCAAGAATATTTAGCTGAATATCAATTTCTGACTAACTAAAATGATACAAATTTTGTTGAAATTTTCAAAAACTTAAAAAAACCTAAATTTTCTTAAAATTTTTAAAAAAATGTTTGAAAATGTAAGATTTTTTGAAAACATAAAAAAAATGTTTTTTGAGAAGATTTTTGAAATTTTATTAAAATTAAGAAAGATTTTATTAATTAACTCTTGAACAATTGTTTAGAGGGTCACGGAAAATGTCTGTTTTACTTTTATTTTTATAATCCGTATATTTTTGTAATCCATCTAAATTGATATGTGGCCATACAGCTTTACCGTTTGTGCAACTATGAGTTCCTTGTAGGCAACGAAACTAAAACTACACACTCTACCTTTCAACAAATGATAACTAATATTATTGTTTAAATTTTATGCACACTTTAGTTTAAATATCCTATTTAAAGAACATTGACATTTCATATTTCTCTTTACTTTAAAGCTCAATTCATTTCTCATTTGATTTATAACACAGGATCGTTTTTTATGTTTGTTTTAATTTCTTTTTAACAAATGTTTAATATTCAGCACACATTTAGATCTCAATGCATGTTTGTTTCTTTAAGGCACTGAACTGTTTTTTTTTTGTTCAAAAGTCCTTTTTGCACAAAGTTTTTTGTTTTTTTTTTTCTTTTCAATTCGAATTAATACACACACACTGGTTCACATAATCATCAATCATTTTCAAATTACCTTTAAAAATAAATACTGTTTTTTTTTTTGGTTTAAGTTCAATAAATAATTGCCTGTTGTTCCTTTTTTTTATTTCGGGACAGTGAAATAACGATTTTTCCGTTCAAATTAGAGGAGCCCACCAAAAGCCAGTCAACCGTTCTTAGTGATTGACCAACATTAACTGATCATACCAAAAATTGAATTAAGCGCCTTTGACTGAAATTGGTATCGACGATTGTTTTTTATTTTTTGTCGCGATTTTTTTTATTGTTGTGTATTTTCTTTCGATTTATTGAAACAACAGCAGTAGTAAGAGCAATAACAACAACTACAACAATACACTACTAAGTATTGAGTACTACATAGAAGTACGGACAAAACGTCAATGTGGCGGCCGGGCCGATAATCACGGTAAGTGAAGTACCAGGCTATGTTGATAGGTGTGTTTGTGTGTGCATGTGTGTGTTGGCGTTGATCATCAGGTAGATAGGTAGAATATGTACATATGTTTGTATGTGATTCTTCTCATATTGCAAATACTTCAAATGGTTTGTTTTTCTTTAAAAAAAAAATGAGTAAATATGCACTTATATTTGTGCCTACATACACATGTAACAGCGGTATTCGTGTATGTGTGGGGGTGCAATTAGCCATATATTTGATGATAAAAACCGTTTTTTTGTAATCAATTATTATGGGGTTTAATTAAATTGTTAATTTCCAGCTAGTCGGTCAACAACAAATTCTGTCAATTTCAAGTGTAGCTGGACGACAATTTGACACATTTTTATGTGTATATATTCATTGTGATATATATTAAGCAATGAAAGTGAAAGAAATTGTTAAAATTTCCTTTCTATTTCGAAAAATATAAGGGAGGTGATAAGAGAATTTGTAAGAATGGTGGTTTTACAGAAGTGGAGGATCAACAATCTAAAGAAGGCATTAAATGATAGAGTGTGTCTCTTTTGGAGGGTCGCCTCTGTATAGATAGAGAGAATTGAAAGACATTGTGGTTAGTAACTAGGGGAGATATGACGTTTGGACTTACTCCCCTTTTTATTTGTGACTCGCTAAGGGCGAATTGTTCACATAGTTACCATATAGCATTTTATGAGCGATCTATGATTTATATATACATTATATTTAACTCTCTCACTGAGCGGCAAAGATATATATCTCATCACAACAAGTGACAGAAAGTAAAAAAAAAAAAAAACAAAAGAAAAAAAAAACAAACAAATCAAAATCTTATATAAAAACGAATATTAGTAAAAGAAATATCAAAATATTTATGATCACAATTTAGGTGACAGTACATAAAAGGCTTTTTTAAACGGCTTAAGTCATCGGCTGCCTTGTTCGCAGAGTTTTAGGTTGACTTAGTTCGATTTCGGCCCTAGGCTCCTTTGTTATTTTCCGTTGACTTAAGCCAGTCAGAAAAGCGTTTTATGTATTTTCACTTTTAACGCCAGAAAAGTAGCTTAACTTATTGTGCATTTACACAAGTCAGTTTAAATCAACCCGATCTCTAATTCTAACCTGTTTACACTAGTTTATAATCATATAAAATGTCAGTCAGCTGATCTTTGTTTTCGTAGACATAACCGTTTCTTTTTTTATATTATAAAAAAGAAACAATATATGATCACTCGGAGTCTGCGAATGTCTGACAGAATTTTGAAAATTGTCAGGAAATATCGCAGAGACGTCATTCCAGCAGCTATGTTTGCATTTACATGGGATATTTTTCTGGCTCCTCAAATCTTATTCATATTCTTTTCCCTTATTATTTTCAAGTGAAGCTCTGTTCCAGATCCTGCAGGAATCTACTATTTTTGCGATTTTTCTCGATATCACAAAGGGAAAATTGGTTATCGTAGCAAAAAGTTTTACAATCTTACAGTTCTGGCACAGGCCAAGAATCACTTCTCCAGCTGGTGATTAGCATTAAAAAAGAACGAAAATTAAAATATAATTTTAAACATAATATTATGTACAATTAGTGGTGTAATAAGGATGTAAGTACATAAGAAGTTTGAAGTTATGTCTAGGCAAAATTTGTGACATTTCATAAAGGGATTACAGAGTCGCACTAAAATCCTGCCGTCGTTTTCCATTATAACTTGACATTCATATGCCAAGCCATGATTTCAATCTTTTTATGTACTTGCACCTTTATCGACACAGCTGATGGAACAATAAGCTGTCAAACCAAATTTGAAATTGATAATTTTAAATGAAAAATTATTCAAATTTGTAATAATTGTTGAAACATACATATCATAAAAACCTCCGATTGGTGTCGTATAGAAACTTATGAAAATCTACTTAGTTTTGAAAACACTTTAAAAGAATGTTGACAGATCAATGTTCCCAAGCGTTGATGCATCTACCTGTATTCTTCTACCATGGTTTTATGTGTTTCTGTTTACAACTGTTTTAACAGTTGTAGCAACACAGTTGCTAATTTTGGCACTACAATATTTCAATTTTAAGGAGAAAAAATCTATGTTGCATTCCAAAATATTTAAATTTAACATTGAATTTAAAATAAATCCAAGTTTTAAGTTTATTATATTTTGTATGACAAATCATTGTAATCATAGTAAAAGGGTACAGTTTAAACAGGCTTTTAGAAATGAATACAAAAGATGCAACTCTGTGGTATAGACGTAATGTGTCAAATAAACTTTTAAACCATGCAACAAGTGGTTTATTATTTTGCAAGTTTTTTTTTTTTTTTCAATAATTTCCTAAATTCAGGAAAACTCACTCTTTCGCTACGTTTACATTGAAGATTTTGATCATTTTTCGTAATTGATCAATTAACAGGCATAAGGCTTGAATGTTCATTTGGCCTTAAATTAATTGGACTTCAAATGTCGTTTCCATTGCGTTTACATCAAATCTGAAATTCGGCTGATTTTATTTGACTTTTTAGGCAATGAAATTGATAGTAAAAACCCAGGGGTCAACTTTTATGTAATTTATTCTTAATTTGTATATCTTATACGCTGTTTAGATAAAACCATTTCCCAATTTTATATTCAAATTATTTTATATAACAGACGGAGTTCCTGCAAGCAATCAGCAGATTTATCAAGATAAAAAAATTGCTTGCCCAAATATAAATCACCGAAAGGAGAAAAAACAGAGTTGCAATCTAAAAAAACTCAAATATTTAATATTTTCTGGGAGAAGCCATTTTATTAACATATCAAAATTATCGTTTATAACTAAAACGATTGCTGTAAAATTAAGATTAGAAATAAACATTAACACCATGTTTGTTTCTATTTTATCTGGTACATTATTAGTTCCTCATTTTATGCAAGTCGATATCATGGTAGAATTAAGAAGGTAAAGTGATGAATCATATGTTTACATTTTTTTTCAAAATTATTCATTTGACAACAGCTCATTGTCAAAATATATATTTATAAATCCATTGTACATACACAAATTAAAGTTGGGAACCTGTCTTCTATACAATGAAAGATAAAGGTCAATTAAAAAAATTGCACAGATGGGTATGTTTATTTGTAGAAGAATAAAGGTAGTCGCATCGACACAGCTGCTAGGACAATGAACTGTCAAACCAGCTTTTTAATTGAAGATTTTCAATGAAAAAATGTAAACATATGGTTGCTTCATTTTACCTTTTTAATTCTACCATAATATCGACTTACATGAAGTAAGAAACCAATAACGTACCAGATAAAATAAATAAAAATAAAAATTTCTAAAAATTGTTGAAAAATGCATGCCATATAAAAATCTTCTTAAGTTCGGAAAAACATTTTTAAATATGTTGATATGTCAGTGTTCCCAAGCGTTGATGCATCTACCTGCATTCTTCTACCATATTTCTTACGTTATGCAAGTCGATATCATGGTAGAATTAAGAAGGTAAAGTCATGTAATCATATGTTTACATTTTTTTTCAAAATTATTTATTTGACAACAGCTATATATATATTTATAAATCCGCTGTGCATACACAAATCAGAGATGGTAACCTGTGTGTTATGCAGTGAAATTTGACTAGGCAAATTATTTGAAATGACTTTACCTTCTTAATTTTACCACGGTCGATAAATTATGAGGAACAATTTTTCAAACTTTTAAAGAAACACAACAAAAATATTTTTTTTTATGATTTTATGAGGCAATTTGTTGACAATTTATAATCTGATATTATGAACTATATATATATTAAAATCAGCTGATGTTATCATTCATGTTAATTAGTGTGTACCACACTAGATGTTAAGGCCATCTTTGAGATAACCTAATACATTGTTGCCACGGTGTTGCACTCAAAGAAAAGTTTTATTAAAATTTCTTGTTTATTGACAGCTGAGGTAGATTTAAAGACATTTTCTTGCTATATTTAATTTCGCTAATACAAAACCAAAAAAAGTTTATAAAACCAAGCACAGAAATGTTTATTGGGATTATTACGCTGATCTACAGAAGTTGGATAAATTTGTTTATTTACGATAAAGTGTTATCAAATAATTTTCGTCCAATATCATGTTGTATAGCTTAGTTCGATGTACTAAAACAATTTCCCACATATGTAGGCATTTATCACCTCTGTTTATATGATGTTTTCATGTTAAATTTCAAACATTCTGTTTTTTTTGCTTCTTCTTTCAGATAAGATAAATAGAAAGGCACCTGATTGTTTTCATTATTCAGTGATTTTGAAATTGTGCAACATAATGTTGAAGTAATTGAAACAAGAGGCTTATCTGGGGTTTGTGTGTGTGTTTTGCTGGCTACTCCAAGAATTTGATGATAACAAACTAATGGTGTAAACGTAATATGGTTTATTCCGTTGTATAATTGCAGGCAATATAATGTTTATCGGATATTTGTAGGTGGTAGATAGAATGAGACGTAATAGAATAGCAGTTTACGCTATGTCCCCCTTTCGGTACTTTACAATAATTAAAACAAAACATTTTCCATGGTATCCTTATCATAAGATATATCCATGAATTTCAGCAACAAACTTTACAATTTTTTAATAACAACATTATTGTTATAGAAAATGAATTGTCAAGGGAATAAATTTAAGAAGAGAGTCCTTTCAAAGAAATGATTCTATGTTAAGGTAGGTTTTAGAATATCTTAAAAAATATATTTTGGATTTTTTCAGAATAGTCAAACTATCAATTCGTCTAGTTTTATGACGGGTTTAAGATCAAGGCTTCAAAAATTGCCTTAAATTATTCGAAATTGTATTTTTTTATGTCATGTAAAAAATATACCTCTGACACGTATGGATTATAAATATACATTTTAACAATAAGATGTTGTCAAATGAATAATTTTGAAAAAAAAAAAACAAAACATATGATTGCATGACTTTACCTTCTTAATTCTACCATGAAATGTTCCTTGAATGTTTGCACTTTTCGACTATTCTAAACTTTTTGGTCAATTAGTCATCTCAGAGTGAGTTTCAATTTTTTCATTTTTTACTAAAAGTTTTTGCTTTCTTTTCTTTTAATAAAACAGGAACATAAATTTTAATGACATTTATCTGAAATCTATAATTGTGTCCAGTATTTTTGAAAAAGAAAAAAAATTGAGCAATCAATCTAGTCAGAAAATTGATTAGGAAGTTTTTTTTGACACTTAGTTATCATGAAATTCTTTGCATTTTATTTTCCCCATGGAACAAAACAGGGTGAGATAAAAAAAAACTGCAATAAAGTCAAACGCCATAATTTATACATTTTCTCTTTAAGTTTTATTGAATGAAAGCAAAAATGTCGGAAATAGTATCAAATTTTAGGATAAGTTCAGATTTGTTCGAATTGGTCACCTTTGGCACGAATTATGACCTTCAAACGGCCAATGAAACCGTCACACGCTGCCTGCTCTACGATATTTTGGTCCATTCCAGGCGAAGCGCTTGCTTGAGGTGATCGCGATTTTTGTATTTTTTAGTGCCACCCTTGCTTTCCAAAATACTCCAGACACAATAGTCCAACTGATTGGTATCCCGAGATTTTGGTGGCCATTGCGCGCTGGAAATGAAGCGAGGAACCTCATTTTGTAATCATTCTTGGGTGGCTCTTGCTGAGTGCGATGTTGCTGAGTCCTGTTGGAATGTCCAAGGACTGCGGCCAAAATGTTTGCGTGCCCAAGGCTTTAATACACCCTCCAGAATATTTTCGCAATAGTATTCGGTTCGGTATTCGATTAATACGAGCGGAGAGCGACCATCGGTTGTTATTGTGACCCACACCATCACCATTGCCGGCGCTTGAGTTCTGGTGGCCAACGGTAGGTGCACAGCTGACCTCTTTGGCAAGTAAACACACTCATTTTGTTACAAACTGCTGGACAACGAATGTTTTCTTATGGGAGAAAACCAAATTCGGCAGTTCATTACTTTCGGCCAAGCGAAGCAACTCTTTAGATCTTTTGAGTCTATTTTCTTTCTGTTGCGGTGTAAGTTCTTGGACTTTTTTGAATTTCAATGATTTTAACCTGAGCTCATTTTTCAATATTTGCCAAATAGAATGTTGCGATATGTTCAGGTGACGAACCATTTTCCGGCCACTGCGACGTGGGTTTCGATCAAGTCGCTCCTTTACTTTTCGAACCGTTTCTGCTGGTGTTGCTGTTTTCTTCCGTCTACTTCCTTGACGTCGGGCTACGCTACCAGTATTACGGTAACGAGCGATGGTACGAGACACAAATGATTTATTCACATTTAAATGCTGAAATATTAAGAAATCACACTACCACAAATAACATTTTTTCGGGAAAATTCTCACCAAAATGCTTTTGTACGCTTGTAAACAATATAATGAGCTGACACTGGAATAATTTTAACAGCTGTCAGACGAGTGGCTTAGAAATGACAGCAGTTTTTTCATCTCATCCTGTATTTATCATGCATTCATATTGACTTTTTGAAAAGAGATCTGCATGTTGTAAAATCTTAATTTCCTCGGCGGTTTTCGGAGATGAGCAATTGCAAATAACTCGTAAAAATGCTTCGTTGGAATTACTGGCATCTGTTTTAGGGCAAAATGCCAATACCAAGATGATCATTTTTGAAGATCCCCATTTTTTTTTAAAGCCATTTTGTCTTTAAGGGTGGAAATACATAAAGCGCATATTTGGCTGGATTAAGTCATCGGCTGGCTTATTCGTAGATGAACAAAGGAGGTTTAGGTTGACTTAGTTCGATTTTGGCCCTAGGCTTCTTTGTTCATTTCTGAAGAAGCCAGCCGATGACTTAAGTCAGCCAGATAAGCGCTTTATGTATTCCAACCTTAAGACTTTCGTTTTCTTATTTAAGACTAAGGGACTTTGTCGTGAAGAGAGCTGTTCCTTTATTTTTAAATTAAGAAACCGTTGCTCTGAGCCTTTGAATTTCATCGCTTAGAAGTTGTCCTTTGGTTCTCATTTTATTATCTTTTTTCCAACATAAAAATGTAGAGTATATTCGACAAGGCTTGAGTTTAATAAACACTTTTGTTGGCCAGTGTACTCCAGGAGAAATGTAAATGTTTGACATAATCATGGCATTCATTGAAACGTTGTGCCCCCTATTTTTTTTGCGGCATATATGTAGGTCTATGTTGATGTAATGCCATTAACATGAGGCGGCACGAAATTCCTTACACGTGTTCATGCGCATTAATGGGCTCACCACTTGATGATCGCCTTTCGCCCAGTTTGTAGTTTGTACACACATTCATTCATGTATCTCCCGGCATCATTAAGTGAAATTGGTGCTGTTTTTATTGATCTTGTAGCTGGGAATAAAAAGAGAGATGCATTTTGCCCAAATGAGTGTTTTGATTTGGTTCGGTTGTGATCGCTATGCACACACCCTTCCATTTCAAAAGGATTTTTGAAAAAGAAAAAAAAATATTTATAAATTATAGCTCTGTATAATTTATAAATATTTTTTTCTATATATTTCTTTTCCATGGCAAAACAATAAAGGTAAACTCATTTCCTAAATTTAATATGGCAACCCTTCGACCTTGTCATTTTTTAAATAAAATCTATATTCATATCTTAAATACTTTCGTATGACGAGTGGCAGATTTTATAAATAATCAAAATATACATTTGACAATACAGGGACAAAAAATATAAATGTAATTCTTTGATATCATGAGATTTCCTTGGTAATTGTACCATAGAATATATCTAGGCATGATGAATAATATTTCGTCGTTATTTTTTAAATTCAAAGTGAAATATATCCCCTTAATTTTATAAAGGGCATGATACATGTCTAAACTAGTCATAAACAGAAATAAACCTTTGAATTACGTTACGTGAGTTGCTTACCAGGGACATCCCTTCAAAAACGGTTTATTTTAAGATTTCATTAATGTACTTGACGTGTTTCTAAGAATTAAAGAAATAGAATAACAGAGGATTCATAAATGGGGATTTCCAAACGATTTCCCAATCTAGCCACAAAATATGCCACACAAATGAGACAGAAATTCATCAGAGCAAACCAAGAAACACTACAAAAAAAAAAAAACAAACAGGTTTCCTTGTATCGCGGGGAAACTGTAGCCTGATTTTTTGTTTGTTACCACCAACTACGCAAAAATACATATGTACGTACCATTGTAAATCATTATCATCGGCATGATCATTTCTGCACCGAAGTGGTCCGCATCAACAGTGCAACACTAAACGAATACGTCATACATGCGTTTTGTGTGGTTAATATATTCCTCCTAAACCCTATATTAAATGGAGAGCAAAAATGTACATGACTGAAAAGATGATGATGATAAAAAGCAATGCAAAAAATTTGTCGGCAACCTTTTGTTATCGTAGCTGGTATTTTATATTGTCTGAATCTGTTTTGTAACGGTACACCTAACAATTCTTTTTGTTCTCTCTCCCCCTCTCTGCCTCTCTTTCTCGGTTAAAGGAATTTTTGTGTAAATTTGGTGAAATTTACAGTTACATGAATAATGATTAAAAATTGTTTTTTTTATTTTTAATTTATGAAGAAAGATGTGTGTGTTAAAAAATCAACAGAGTAAAGGTGAAAATACACAAAACGCTTTATTGACAGGCTTAAGTCATCGACCAGCTTCTTCGGAAAGCAACGAAGGAGCGTAGAAAGAATGTCGAACTAAGGCAACCTAAAACTCCTTTGTTCCTCTACGAAGATGCCAGCCGATTAATTAATAAGCGCTTTATGTATTCCCACCTTTTCAATTTAATGTTCAGTCTAAATTTGTTCAACAATATCGTACTGGAATTTGACAATTATCTCTTTCCCTCCAAATGCTATTCTCTGGATTTTTTTGGCTGTATATGTATAACAAAATAACAACTGAGAGGAGTTTTTATCATCCTACTGACACATGTGGATTTTAACTGTCACATCATTGTGTATATGTCAAACGAAATCCACTGCATTAGAGATTTGGCATGGTAGAAGAATAAAGGTGGTCACATCGACACAGCTGCTGGGACAATGAAATGTCTAACCAATTTTGAAATTGAAAAATTTGAATGAAAAATTATTTAAATTTGTAAAAATTGTTGAAAAATGAGTATCACAAAAAAAAACGCCGATTGACGTCGTATAAGAAAACATCGAATTATTAAAAAAAAAAAAAAACATTTTAAAAACTTTGCCATATCAATGTTCCCTGTATTCTTCTACCATGAGATTACACCATTGACAGTTGAAATCCCCTTATTTATTACATGTAAACAATCCCTTAAGCGCATATTTGGCTGGCTTCTTCGGAAATGAAAAAAGGAGCCTAGGACCATTTCCGAGCTATGTCAACCTAAAACTCCTATGTTCCTCTACGAAGAAGCCAGCCGATGACCTAAGCCAGTCAAATATGCTCTTTATGTATTCCCACCCTTAACGTGAACTCAGCCTTAATTCACATTAAATCATATTATTTGTCATAACAAATAACCTCAAGTCCAGCGGAAAATTTTCCAATCAAATTACTACTAGAATCTCTTACACTCTAAGAATCTCTTACTCATAACAAGTAAATTTGAAACTTTTGCGTATAATTTAATTGTATACTTCAGGTCTTCTTACCACGGACGCTCTTCACAAAGAATTTCGCTTAAATTGCATTTCTTTCAAATTCAATATTGCAAAAAAATGGTTATTTTCAAAATAAAAGAAATAAAACAAAGGAGTTTTTGTGTGTGTTTTTTTCTTCTTTTTGTTGGCCATACGAAAAAACGTGAACATTCCAAAGACTTAAGTTTCACATGGGGCTTAATTTACAAGAAGAAAATACTGTTCTTATCACTGTCTAGAGGCAAACATATGCAAAAATATATAATGGGTCACGTTTTGTATTTGCAATGGTAGAAAAAAAAAACAAAATTATTTCATAATTACGTAGTTTGTTTATTAACACAAAGTTCGTCTGTGTAAATAGTTTGCATAGGGCGCGTGGCGTGTGGCGTGTGAATATGTCAATCATGGCAGATAAGTGACGTAGTTAACTATCTTTTTTTTGACGTATGCACCCAAAATGTTATCATTTGTAATTACTGTTTTGTTTGGAGTGGTTTATTACAGTTTATGGGAGCATCCTACTCTCTTTAATGTCAATATGATAAAATGTTGAATATTAACCCTTTAGGAGGTTTAGCAGAGGGCATGTTAACAAAAGCAAGATTTTATGAATCGTGGGATTAACCCATTGTAAACTATGAATATATATTCTACGCAATATAATTGAAGGTCATACATTAAAGCTATGAGGGTGTATCGAAACCCACAAAAATCTTATGGGGCGATCCCGATGAGATAAAAACAAAGAACCTTTTATTACTAGGTAAAAAAGGGATCAGTGAGGTAACAGGCATCCCTATGGGGCACCTGGGCCTACAAGCTCATCTGTACAATATAGGATGTGCAGAAAACAGCATATGCAGGGCATGTGGGGAAGATGACAAAACATTGGAAAATTTTCTCTGCCAATGCCCAGCGTTTGCAAATATCAGATTCCAATTCTTAGGGAACGACTCCATACCAGACCTTAATCAGATAATAATAAATAATATAAGACAGTAAAGAAATTTCATAAAGGTAACTGAATTTCAAATAAAACAGACTGTAAACTGCCCGCCTTCTGCAAAAAACCTTGGCTAGAGCGCCAAACAGGCCTATACTAGCTTAAGGCTGGAAATACATAAAGCGCTTATCTGGCTGGCTTAAGTCATCGGCTGGCTTCTTCGGAAACGAACAAAGGAGCCTAGGGCCAAAATCGAACTAGTTCAACCTAAAACTCCGTAGTTCATTTACGAAGAAGCCAGCCGATGACTTAAGCCAGCCAAATATGCGCTTTATGTATTTCCAGCCTAAGTGTATGCCCAACAGGGCATGCGGCGAATTGCTTCGCCCCTCTAACCTAACTTACATTAAAGTTTTGCCGTTTATATTTCCCTGGATGAACTGATCTGGAAACCAATTGGACCATACAGGGTGAGATAAAAAAACTGCAACAAAGTCAAACGTCATAATTTTTACATTTTTTTTAAATTTTATTGAATGTAAGGCAATAATGTCGGAAATAGCATTCAATTTTAGAATAAGTTTAAAATTTGCGAATTGGTCACCTTTGGCACGAGTTATGGCCTTCAAGCGGCCAATGAAACCGTCACACGCTGCCCGAATGTTGCTCTATGGTATTTTGTCCCATTCTCAGCGAAGCACTTGCTTGAGGTGATCGACAATTTGGTATTTTTATGTGCCAACCTTGCTTTCCAAAATACTCCAGCCACAATAGTCCAACGGATTGGTATCCGGAGATTTTGGTGGGCATTGTGCGCTGGAAATGAAGCGAGGAGCCTCATTTTGCTACCATTCTTGGGTGACGCGTGTTGAGTGCAATGGTACTGAGTCGTGTTGGAATGTCCAAGGTCTGCGGCCAAAATTTTTGCCCGTCCAAGGCTTTAACACACCCTCCAGAATATTTTCGTAATAATATTCGCCATTTATTCTGATCGTCGATTAATACGAGCGGTCGATTAATACGAGCGGTCGATTAATACGAGCGCAGAGCGACCATCGACTGTTATGACCACAGCCCAAACCATCACCATGACCGGCGCTTGAGTTGTGGTGGCCAACCGAAAGTGCACATTTTCAGCTGACCTCTTTGGCAAATAAACACGATCAATTTGTTGGTTTACAAACTGCTGGACAACGAATGTTTTCTCGTCGGAGAAATCCAAATTCGGCAGTTCACCACTTTCAGCCAAGCGAAGCAAATCTTTAGCTCTTTTGAGTCTATTTTCTTTTTGTTGCGGTGTAAGTTCTTGTACTTTTTGAAACTTCAATGGCTATACCCCGAACTCATTTTTCTATATTTGCCGAATGAAATATTACAATATGTTCAGCTCACGAGCCATTTTTCGGCCACTGCGACACGGGTTTCGATCAAGTCGCTTCTTTACTTTTCGAACCATTTCTGTTAATGTTGCTGTTTCCTTCCGTCCACTTCCTTGACGTCGGGCTACGCTACCAGTATCACGGTAACGAGCAAGGGTACGAGGCACAAAAGATTTATTCACATTTAAATGCTGGAGTGCTCTAACGATAGCCACTTGTGGTTTTCCAGCCAAATATAAAGAAATCACACTATCACGCTTGAATTCCATCACGAATAACTTTTTTTCTGGAAAATTTTCACCAAAATGCTTTTGTACGCTTGTAAACAATATAATGAGCTGTCACTGGAATAATTTTAACAGCTGTCGGACGAGTGGCTTAAAAATGACAGCAGTCTGAAGTTGGCTGCTCATATTCTGAGTTTGAATATAATGTTGAGCTGGCCGCATAATAGCCTCAATGTAATTATTTAAGTTGAATAAGGTATAAGCCTTAAACTCTTAAGATGAGAATACATAGAAAGCTTTATTGACCGGGTGGCTTCTTCGGAAAGGAACAAAGGAGTCTAGGGTCAAAATCGAACTAAGTCAACCTAAAACTTCTTTTGTACAAGACACAGTCAAAATATGGCAACTCTATGAAAATTCTTCTATTGTTATCATAACAAGACAGTTTCCAATGTTAATTTTTGGAAAGCTATATTATTTTAACATGCCTTTATCCTAAGCTGTTACTATATTGCCCGTTCTTATATTTTTCCTTTATAGTCCACTTTTCTTATCCCTTACTTTGAAAAATGAAGTATAAAGTTCACATTATAGGGTTCTCATGCATTTTTTACAGAGATATGGCAACCTTTTTTGTAAAAGTAACTGGTATTCACTGCTTTTTTCACAATGGCTTCTTCATTTTAGTTTAAAAACAATAAACAAAATGCGAATTTGTAATTAATTTCCACTTATAAACAAACGTTGTTTTTATAAAAACAACAATAAAGGGATAAAGCCAGACCATTTTGCAACAACAAAATACTACGATATCCCGAACAAACAAGCCACACTGTTCGTGAAATAAATTTATACTTCAGTTCTTCAATGTAAAATAGACGATTTGCGTTATCAATCTTTTATTTAAATAAATGTTGCTGTTATTGCCATATTATCAATAAAAAATATGGCAATTCAGATAAAGAGAAGTTGGTCTGACTTGTTGCATATCGGACAGTTCATACTTAAATGAAACTTGTAATAACGAAAAATGAATTGTGTCCGACAACATCACTTTTTTATCTATCAGCAAGATGTATTACCGGCCCATGGTAGAAAAATATAGCTAGACGCATCGACACAGCTGTTGAGACAATGAACTGTCAAACCAATTTTGGAAATGAAAATGTTGAATGAAAAATTATTTAAATTTGTAAAAATTGTTGAAAAACATGAATTATAATAACCTCCGAATGACGTCGTATAAGAAAAAATATAAAAATCTACTTAAATTTGAAAAAAAAAAAAAAAACATTTAAAATTTTTGACATATCAATGCTCCTAAGCGTTGATGCATCTACCTGTATTCTTCTGCCATGACCCGGTCTATGTATTGTAGACACAAACCATTTGCTCAAAATGCATTTTGTCTAGCGTTTTATGTATTCTCACCTTTATAAGTCATGTATAACATGTAAATACTATATTAATAAAGTATACCTTATGAACTTATTTTAGAAAATTATTTTCGTTAACCATGCCTTAAACGATAAAAACCAGAAATCTAACCGCACATAACTGGTTCAATGCAAATTCGACCTGTCCCAAACCATGCTCCCTTTCCTTTGTGCCATGTGCACAACACACACAAAGAATGTAATAAAATAATATAATATTTAATGAAATGTCTTTTTATTTCAATAAACATACGTCTTCGGATAAGATGATATCATTTTGAAGTGGCTAAAAAACAATAACAATGAAGTTAAAGAAATTCGAGTCGCTGTCGAGACAATAATATAAAAAAAAAACAACCGCAACTGGTAAAATTTAACAAGGTAATATTATTTCCATAAAAATTAAATGGAAATTAAAATTTTAATCTGTTCTGTGACATATGCAAATTATCTGCTGGCAGCCGTTGCATTTTCCCATAGATTATTATATGCATTTATAAATAATAAGCGAAAATAAGAACAATAGCATTACTAACCAGATAATTGAATGTTAGTAATAAGCGGAACACCAAAAGTATTAATTTTTATTCACTTTGATTACCGATTGTTTTAATGCAAACCCTAACCTTATAATAAATTAAATTATTTCATTTAATTCTCAAACGTGTAAATAAATAGGGGTACAATTTTTATGCATGTTAGAAGAACACAGGTAGTCGCATCGACACAGCTGCTGGGACAATGAACTGTCAAACCAATTTTGGAATTGGAAATGTTGAATGAACAGTCATTGAAATTTGTAAAAATTTTTGAAAAATTCATATTATAACAACCACCGATTTGTGTCGTATAAAAAACATTGAAAAATATACATTTTTTTTCATCCAACATTTTAAATTTTTGACATATCCAATGTTTCCAAGAGTTGATGCATATACCTATGTTCTTCTACCATGATTTTTATGTCTGTTGAGTCGAGAATGTTTACACAGAACAGTTATTAGAAGAAAAAAAAAAAAACAAAGCATCAAACCTAAAACTGCTATCAGGCGATAGGGGTTTTACATATGTAGTGTCAAATTTGCCATATGTAGAAGTTGCACACATTGTGTGATACATGGACGACATTTCAATTTTGAAATGTATGGGTGAGATGAAAAAACTGGAATCAACTTCAGACTGCTGTCATTTCTAAACCACATGCTTGACAGCTGTTAAAATTATTCCAGTGTCAGCCCATTATACTGTTTACAAGCGTACAAAAGCATTTTGCTGAGAATTCTCCAGGAAAAAAGTTTTTCGTGATGGAATTCGCGTGTGATACTGTGATTTCTTTATATTTGGCTGGAAAACCACAAGTGGCTATCGATAGAGCATTTCAACATTTAAATGTGAATTAATCTTTTGTGTCTCGTACCATCGCTCGTTACCGTGATACTGGTAGCGTAGCCCGTCGTCAAGGAAGTGAACGGAAAAACCAGCAACATCAGCATAAATTCTTCGAAAAGTAAAGAAGGGACTTGATCGAAACCCGCGTCGAGGTGGCCAAAAACTGGCTCGTGAGCTGAACATATCGCAATATTCCATTCGGCAAATATAGAAAAATGAGTTCGGGGTAAAGCCATTGAAGTTGCAAAAAGTACAAGAACTTACACCGCAACAGAAGAAAAATAGACTCAAAAGAGCTAAAGATTTGTTTCGCTTGGCCGAAAGTGGTGAACTGCCGAGTTTGCTTTTCTCCGATGAGAAACATTCGTTGTCCAGCAGTTTGTAAACAAACAAAATGATTGTGTTTACTTGCCAAAGAGGTCAGCTGAGAATGTGCACATTTCATTTTGAAATACATGTGTTAAGTACATATGTACTTTTTCGATCACAGCGGACCCTATTTTCATCGAAAAAATAGAATTTACTCAAAATTGTTTTTTGTTTGTTGTGTAAAAAAATATATAAAATTAAATTTGTGGCTAGAAGTCACCCATGAAGTATTTTAATTTTTTAGAAAATACCACCGAAGGGAATAAAAAAGCATATGCAAGTGTGTGATAGCAAGAATTATGAGTCATATATAAAATGTCAATGTTGGTATACACACGAAAATACATATGAATAATAAAAGTGACAACACATGTGTAAACCAACTTTACTATCAACACATGCTGACATTTCTCTCTTGGGCAGCCTCTGTTTCATGGTAGAAGAATATAGGTAGACGCGTCGACACAGCTGCTGGGACAATGAACTGTCAAATCGATTTTGGAATCGAAAATGTTGAATGAAAAATTATTTAAATGTGTAAAAATTGTTGAAAATCGCTAATTATAATAATCTACTTATATTTGAAAAAAAAAACATTTAAATTTGTTGACATATCAATGCTCCCAAGCGTTGATACATCTACCTGTATTCTTCTGCCATGCTCTGTTTTAAAGCCCCTGCATAAATAACATTTCAATTTATAACATATGTAAACACTGTAAAAACTAAAAAAGTAGGAAATTTCTCACCAAAATGATTGCATATATCATTCATTTGTTCTCCCAAGAGCTCTTTCCTCCATACAAGCTTTTAATTCTCCACCCTCACCGGGTCGGCTAACAAAAAATAATTTCTTTGCCAAACATCATGGTTCTTAATAATGTCAACAAACCTTTTTTTCTTTGACAATCATATAAAAGCCAAGAAAAAAATCCCCTACATTTTAGCCACTGTGACATGGTCAAATGACTTGATGAATATTAATTAGCATTCATTTTTTGAACATTTTTATTTTTATATAAATTTGTATATATGTATGTACACACATGGAAATTTATGGCAACAATTTGTACATTCTTCTTCTTGCGTTTGTCACATATTGAAATAAAGGTTTATTGTTTTTTTTTTTTTAAAGAAGAGATTCTGTTAACAAATATATTTAAGAATATCTTTTCAAATAATAAGGAATATTTGTAACTATTTAACAACGAACTAAAAAAATATATTGGGCAGAATTAAGAGGGTAAAGTCTCGTGATCATATGTTCATAATGTTTTCAAAATTATTTGTGTTGAGAACAGCTGACTGTCAAAATGCAAATTTATATATAGTATATAGCCAAAATCGGAGACAAAAATATAAAAAAATGCCGAGATAGGCACTTGAAACAACAGTACCTTTTTAACTCTACCATGGAAAAAACTTATAAGTTCTTGTAAAATTCCTAGTTGATATTATGATAGTGTTGCCACCAAGGTAACCGTATATTACATATTTGGGGAAAATGACACATGTATCAATTTTTTTTTGATAAAAATTTCTTTTTCAACAGATATTACCATATAGCCCAAAAATCATGGTAGAATGAAAAAGGTAAAGTCATGCAATCATATGTTTACAATTTTGTTCAAAATTATAATAATTATTATTATAAACTGACAGCTTTGCAATATTTGCTGATCGCTACCAATATCATGAAATCATCCCGGCGAAGGGTGTGGGCATTTGGTTTTTTTAGGCTATGGATATGACGACTTTGGTACAAAAACAAGCACTTTAAGTGTGGAACATTCTCCAGTAAATGAGAATCATGCTCACTTCTTGCCTTTCCCAAAAATCATCAGCTAAATATTCTTTCTGCAGAAGCATTTGGGAAGGGATGATTGTAAAAAAGTATTAAAATAGTAAAACAACATATTACACATGCCACTAAATATGCATGGGCTACACATGCAACAAAAAAATACATACGATATGTGTAATTAAACATGAGATGGCAACACTGATTATATTATATCGTGTATTATTTATTTAAAAAATGAGCCTTAGTTCCCCACTAAGAAGCCCGTTGAAATACATGTAAATACATAATGAGTACTATATATTTACCAATATTTTCGTAATAATCGTTGTTTTGCACCAAGGGGCTTCTTCGTAGATAAACAAAGGAGTTTTAGGTTGACTTAGTTCGATTTTGGTCCTAGGCTTCTTTGTTCATTGCCAAAGAAGCCTGCCGATGACTTAAAGGTGGGAACACATAAAGCGCTTATCTGGCTGGCTTAAGTCATCGTCTGGCTTCTTCGGAAATGAATAAAGGAGTCTTGGACCAAAATCGAGCTAAGTCAACCTAAAACTTCTTTGTTCATCTACGAAGAAGCCAGCCGATGACTTAAGCCAGCCAAATAAGCGCTTTATGTATTTCCACCTTAACACAAGAATATTTGCAAAATAATTAATGATGGTAGGTTTCCACAGTTCTAAATTAACATTTTATATTCTTTTTATTAACAAATGTCTACAATTTGTACTATTTAATGGTAAATAATATAACAACAGGTTCGTAAAATTATCAAAATAAAATGAAAATACATTAAAACGTTTTTTTGACTGGGTTAAGTCGTCGGCTGACTTCTTCGGATAAGAAACATAAGGCCAAAATCGAACTAAGTCAACCTAAGACTCCTTTGTTCCTCTGTGAAGAATAAGCGCTTCCTTGACTGTCTTAAGTCATCGGCTGGCTTCTTCACAGAGGAACAAAGGAGTCTAAGGTTGACTTAGTTCTATTTTTGCTCTATTCTTTTATGAAGAAGCAAGTCGATGACTTAAGCCAGTCAAAAAACGTTTTATGCATTCCCACCTTTATTTGTAACAAGTTGTTCCCATTTATTTGATATTTTTCCTCATTTTTTTTTTAAATTAGGATAATTGCTGAAATCCACTGAATGTTTTATATCTGTAAGGCTTTTAATCTAATCAGAAAGTTTGAAGTTGTATTTTCCTGCAATTTGTCTTGTGTAAACAACATTGATTCTTCTTTAAAATCTTGGTAAAAGAATAACAGGTAGATGCATCAACGCTTGGGAACATTGATATGTCAAAAAATTTTAAATGTTCTTTCAAATATAAGTAAATTGTTATATGTTTTCATATACGACGTTAATCGGAAGTTATTATAATATGCGTTTTTCAACAATTTTCACAAATTTAAATAATTTTTCATTCAACATTTTCAATTCCAAAATTGGTTTGACAGTTCATTGTCCTAGCAGCTGTTTCGATGAGTCTACCTGTATTCTTCTACCATGAGTTATATTTTTTTGCAACCACGTTTGTTCTTTAAAATGTAAGTCAAGGTCCACACATGTCACGATCCGTTTCACGTACATTTTTCATAAATTAATTATTGTAGAACACTTTAGTTCTATCTAATGTAAACGGGGCTTTAATGTAAACAGGGTTTTAGCGTCAAGATTTTGGTTCCGCTTGAAAACTAGTCGTTGTTTTTTTGCATATTGCCGATAATAATTAAGGAGTGTGCTAATTATTTTTTTTTTTTTTTTTCATATTTGAAATTTCTCACCTTGACATAAAAAACAATCAAGCGAGTAATGTCACAATTTCCCACATTTATTGGTTAAATCAATAAACTTCATATACATGACAAATTTAAAAATATTTTTGATATGGATTCACAAATTACCTTTTTAAACACACTTGATGGCTTAAAATTCTAAACACAGATCCGTAAAGGTTTTTTCCAACCAATTTTTATGATGACACTTATATCTTAATGCTTTCAAATAAAAATATTTCTTGGCTTTTGTTTTTTATTATCTGCTAAATATTTCTCAAATTTGTTCTTTCTTTCTTTTACAAATTAATTGAAAATACAATGCACGTTTTTCACTTTACAATTCGGAAATAGGCGTGATGATTGGCGGCTTTGATAAAAATTTCAAATGACAGGCAATAATCTTAAATCACAATTCGTTTTGTTACAAATCGCACGTTACGTTAGTTCCGGTGGAAAAAAGCGTTTAATTGACAATTTTACTTGCCGCCGCCGCGTTTTGCAAGGAAATTATAAACAAACAATTATTCTTTATGCCTTATTAAATTCTAAAATTTATTGTTCTCCACATTGATTTAAATATTTGGCGCGCATTTATAATAAAGTACGACGCGTCGCTTCGTTTTTAGATTTGATACGTTGTTAACTGTGGCGCGCACATTTAGTGACTGACTTTTTTAAACAGATCGTGCAAAAAAGTTATTGATATACTAAATAAAAAAACAACAGCATGATATGTATGTGAGTGACAAACATATGGCAAAACATCAGTCGTTGAGCCGAACAACAACATCAAACTCGGAAAATAAAATAAAAACAAAAAATAATAATCCAAAACAGTCACCAGAGCTAACGCGGCTAACTACCACCACCAACCAAGTTTACTGAGACAGAGAGTAGCCACCAACAGCATCAACAGCAACAAAAACAATTTGAGCAACAACATATTGTTCAATTAACAACGGAATATTGCTGCTGTCTGACGCACAAACGCAGAAAGTACAATACAAAGCGCATGCGCTTCTGTCTTTGTTTGTTTACCTTATGCACAGTGGTAAAACATCGAAAGATGCGAGAAACATTTTTTGGGGGTAAAGGTGAGAATACATAAAACGCTTTTTTGAATAGCTTAAGTCATCGGCTGGCTTCTTTTTGTAGAGGAACCATGGTAAAAGAATATAGGTAGATGCATCAACGCTTGGGAACATTGATATGTCAAAATTTGCAAAGTGTTTTGTCAAAAATAAGTAGATTTTTATATGTTTTCTTATACGACGCCAAGATATGTATTTTTCAACAATTTTTTCAAATTTCAATAATTTTTCATTTAAGATTTTCAATTGCAAAATCGGTTTGACAGTTCATTGTCCAAGCAGCCATGAGAGGAACAAAGGAGTTTAAGGTTGACTTAGTTCGATTTTGGCCTCATGCTCCTTTGCTATTTTCCGAAGAAGCCAGGCGATGACTTAAGTCAGTCACCCTAAATTTGGAAGGATTGAGTACATATTGGCCCGTTCTCATATCTATTCTTTATAGTAAATATTTATTATCCCCTACTTTAAGAAGTTTTATTATCCCCTGCTTTCCTTTAAAATATATGCACTTTTTTACAAAGATATGGCAAGCTTTTGTAAAAGTAACTGGTAGTCACTGCATTTTTTTCACAATGGCATCTTCATTTTATTTGAAAAATAATAAACAAAACAATTTTTGTAAAAAATTTCGTGAAATAAATATAACATTAAATAAACGATTTGCGTTATCCATTTGTATATTTAAATAAATTTTGCTATTATTGCCATATTATCAATAAAAAATATGGCAACATCAATTCAGTACACTTTAGAGTGGAAATACATAAAGGATGGAAATACATAAAGCGCTTATCTGGCTGGCTTAAGTCATCGGCTGGCTTCTTCGGAAATGATCAAAGGAGCCTGGGGCCAAAATCGAGCTAAGTCAACCTAAAACTTCTTTGTTCATCTACGAAGAAGCCAGCCGATGACTTAAGCTGGGAATACATAAAGCGCATATTTGGCTGGCTTAAGTCATCGGCTGGCTTCTTCGGAAATGAACAAAGGAGCCTAGGGCCAAAATCGAACTAGGTCAACCTAAAACTCCTTTGTTCATCTACGAAGAAGCCAGCCGATGACTTAAGCCAGCCAAATATGCGCTTTATGTATTTCCAGCCTAAGGCTTTTTTGGCCCTAGGCTCCTTTGTTCATTTCCGAAGAAGCCAGCCAGCCCAGCTTAAAGCCAGCCAGATAAGCGCTTTCTGAATTTCCACTCAAAGCGCATATTTGGCTGGCTTAAGTCATCGACTGAACCTCATTTTGTAACCATTCTTGGGTGACGCGTGCTGAGTGCGATGGAATGTCCAAGGTCTGCGGCCAAAATGTTTGAGTACCCAAGGCATCAATTCACCCCAGAATATTTTCGCTATAATATTCGGCATTTATTCTGATACAACGGTCGATTAACGATAGCCACTTGTGGTTTTCCAGCCGTATATAAAGAAATCACACTATCACGCTTGAATTCTATCACGAATAACTTTTTTTCTGGAAAATCTCTACAAAATGCTTTCGTACACTTGTAAACAATATAATGAGCTGTCACTGGAATAATTTTAATAGCTGTCGGACGAGTGGCTTAATAATGACAGGAGTCTGAAGTTGTTTGCAATTTTTTCATCTCATCCTGTATATGTTTTCATATACGACGTAAATCGGAGGTTATTATAATAAGCGTTTTTCAATAATTTTTACAAATTTGAATAATTTTTCATTTCAAAATGTCAATTCCACAATTCATTTGACTATTCAATGTTTCAGCAGCTGTGTCGATGCCTCTGTCAAGCTGGGAATACATAAAGCGCTTATTTGACTGGCTTAAGTCATCGGCTGGCTTCTTCGTAGAGGAACAAAGGAGTTTTAGGTTGACTTAGTTCGATTTTGACCCTAATCTCCTTTGTTCATTTCCTAAGAAGCCAGCCGATGACTTAAGCCAGCCAAATAAGCGCTTTATGTATTCCCAGCTTCAGACCGTCTTCCCCATGGTAAAAGAATACAGGGTCGCATCGACACAGCTGTTGGGACAATGAACTGTCAAATCTATTTTAAAATCTAAATTTTTGAATGTTAAATTATTCAATTTGTAAAAATTGTTAAAAAAATGCATATCATAACATCCTCTGATTAGCGTCGTATAAGAAAACTTATGAAAATCTACTCATTTAAAAAAAAAAAAAAAAACTTCTAAAAATTTTGACATATCAATGTTCCCAAGCGTTGATGCATCTACTTATATTCTTCTACCATGGTGTGACCTTTTGCTTATCGCTTACTGTAGAGTAGAATAGAGTCCATTCTCCGTCTTCGATTGTCAACTCTATTCTTTATTCGGATCCTGTTCGAAGGATCAATGTTTAAATGAGAAAAGAAAACCAACCGAATGGTTTGGCTGTAGTTTCAATTCTAATCTGAATCCTGCTTGGAGGATCAATGTTTTTAATAATGAGAATAGAGTCCAATCTCCCTCTTCGATTGTCAACTCCATTTTCTATTCGGGGATAAGATAAGAATACAACCGCTTCGCATGGGTGTAGATTCAATTCTGATTTTATTTCAAAAATATGTTTCTTAAGTGCTACAAAAACTAATCTAACTTAACCTAATCGTGGCCACACATCCTGTGGTTAGCGTCTTATCTATTCTGATATTGAATGGAGAACATTGCAGGGCTGCTTGTCATATCATTCTAGAGGTCTTGTGCATCTACTGAGCGCATCGAAATATGTTCGTGTGGGTCATAACCTTTATTATCTGATACATTATCGTATGCTTCAGCTCACTAGATTACCGAATTGTTCACATGCGGTATTTTATGGCGGTTGGGAAATATGTAATTTTTGAATATTGATTGTTTATTGCTAGATTTTTCCCAGCGCCTCAACCGCACTCAAAAGTATGTACAAAGTATTTTGTACTCTTACCATATCCAGATAAAGGCCTTAATCATTTAACAAGGCTTTAGTCTAAACGGGCTTTAAAACGTCAAATAAAATGTACTCGATTTGAGATTTGACGTATGAGCAATGAAATTGACAGTTGAAATCCATATATATATATATATATAATCCATATATATATATAAATAGCCATTGCGTTCCGTCGCAAAGTTTTACCTAAAACCACTGTATTGAATGTATAAACTTTCTGCCTGAATGAATGTTGAGTGACTAAAGCATTTGTGTGTTTAGTTTATTTCTGAGAAAATCTTAAAGAATGAAGTTATGATGTAAACATGTTTACAAATACACCTTGAGTTTGAATCAAAAGATAAATAAAGAGAGTGCATTTAAAAGAGAAATTAAAACTATCACAAATCAACTTTTTTTTTAACAGGTTGGGGAAACGTTCAGCTATCGTTATAGACAACCTGTCAAAAGTAAGGAAACGCTGTTTGTTTTTATTATTGCTTTAAGTTCATTATGTTTTAGTTTATAAAGAACATTTTTCTGTTTGTTGTTTTCCCAAACGTAGCGAGAAGGGGTTTCCCAGAAATTGTGTTGTGACGCAAAAAACGGAAGTATTGTGAGCTTAGCTTTTGGATGTACACAAAAACAATTCATGCATGTAATGTTTAATTCGATTAACAATTTTTATTCTAAGTAATTTATAGAGGAAATATTTAATGAAGGCATAGTAGATATACGTCAGAAGAATTAACACCCTTGTGGGTGCTAAATAAAGAAAGGTGGTATTTATGCATGGGGTTTAGCGGTGGAATTGCTGTATGACTCAAACATAAAGTGTCAAGTTATTTCCTTGTTTTCTAATGACGCATAAATAAAATATCTGTGTGTTCCAGAATCTGAAAATTAATATTAGTTCATGGTAGGATCAAGGTGGTAAAATCATGCAATCATATGTTTAACATTTTTTCAAAATTATTCATTTCACAATATTTCATTGTCAAAATATGGAAACCTATATTGTATATGGTGAAATTTGACAAGGTAAATTGCAGAAAATACAGAGATGGGTATGCTTAATTGAGACGTTCAGATGTTTTAAGAAACACAGCATACAGATTGTGATGAAAAAACTGCAACCAACTTCAGACTGCTATCATTTCCAAGCCACTCGTCTGATAGCTGTAAAAATTATTCGAGTTACAGCTCATTATATTGTTTACAAGCGTACAAAAGCTTTTTGGTGAGAATTTTCCAGAAAAAAAAGTTATTCGTGATGGAATTCAAGCGTGATTTCTTTATATTTGATTGGAAAACCATAGGTGGCTATCGTTAGAGCACTCCAGCATTTAAATGTGAATAAATCATTTGTGTCTCGTACCATCGCTCGTTACCGTGATACTGGTACCATAGCCCGACCTCAAGGAAGTGGACGGAAGAAAACAGCAACATCAGCAGAAATGGTTCGAAGAGAAAAGAAGTGACTTGATCGAAACACGCGTGGCAGTGGCAGAAAAATGGCTCCTGAGCTGAATATATCGCAATATTCCATTCGGAAAATATTGAAAAATGAGCTCGGGGTAAAGCCATTGATGTTCCAAAACAGTGCAAGAACTTACACCGCAACAGAAAGAAAATAGACTCAAAAGAGCTAAAGAGTTGCTTCGCTTGGCCGAAAGTGACGAACCGTACAATTTGATTTTCTCCGATAAGAAAACATTCGTTGTCCAGCAGTTTGTAAACAAAAAAAAAAAAATGATCGTGTTTATTTGCCAAAGAGGTCAGCTGAAAATGTGCAGCTTCAATTGGCCACCAGAACTCAAGGGCCGGCCATGGTAATGGTGTAAGCCGCTATAAAACAGTCAATGGTCGCCCTCCACTCGTATTAATCGACTGTGGCCGTAGAATTAATGCCGAATATTATTGCGAAAATATTCTGGAGGGTGTATTAAAGCCTTGCGCACGCAAACATTTTGGCCGCAGACCTTGGACATTTCAACAGTACTCAGCACCATCGCACTCAGCACGCGCCACCCAAGAATGGTTACAAAATCAGGTTCCTTGCTTCATTTCCAGCGCACAATGGCCATCAAAATCTTCGGATACCAATCCGTTGGACTATTGTGTCTGGAGTATTTTGGAAAGCAAGGTTGACACTAAAAAAAAAATACCAAAGTGTCGATCACCTCAAGCAAGCACTTTGCCGGGAATGGAACAAAACACCCCAGAGCAACATTTGGGCATCGTGTGACGGTTTCATTGGCCGTTTGAAGGACATAATTCATGGCAAAGTTGACCACTTCGAACAAATCTAAACTAATTCTAAAATTTGATGTTATTTCCGACGTTTTTGCTTTCATTCAATAAAATTTAAAAACAAATGTAAAAATTATGGCGTTTGACTTTGTTGCAGTTTTTTCATATCCCCCTATCTTCTCAAAACCCTTTCAGTGTGCAGCATTAATGCCATGATTCCATTTATTCCTTTATAGTTTTAAATTGTCAATTCCTTAAGTTATACATCAAATAAATGATGCGTCTTCGTAAGACCCGTAATTTAGATGTCAGCGAAATTATGATTCTCACTCACTTACCTTTCCGTTACGAATATCAGTTTCTTCCCTTTTCTCTTGAAAAGGAAAAAACAAAATGTTTACATACACAAAATGTACCACGCACACACACGCAAGCATATGTTGCACGTTTCTCTCTGCTATTAAACTCATTTATTCCCATATTCAGTTATGTCGACTCTCAGCGGCAGACCAAATTGGGTTTCACGTTTCTCTAAATTTGTTGTTTGTTGTAAAAACACAAAGAAGAGAAAAAAACAACAAAACCAAAACAAGAATTTAAAAAAGACCATTTTCATCAATTAATGATTGACTACTGACTTTATGGTTTACATGCCAAAAATAATGGACTTCATGTTTAAAACATAAGATGGAGTCGAGTATTGTATCTCATGGTAGAAGAAAATAGGTAGATGCGTCAATGCTTGGTAACATTGATATCTCAACAAATTTTAAATGTTTTATCAAAAATAAGTAGATTTTTAAATGTTTTTTTTATACGACGCAAATCGGAGGTTATTATAATATGCATTTTTCAATTTTTTTTTACCAATTTTAATAATTTTTCATTCAACATTTTCAATTATAAAATCGGTTTGACAGTTCATTGTCCCAGCAGCTGTGTCGATGCGACTACCTGTATTCTTCTACCATGATTGCATTTGTTCTATTAAGCCTTTAAATCAATGGGTAAATTTCGCTGTTTATCAAATGTCATCAATTATTGGACGAGTTATCAAAAGAATTGAATTTTTATGAAAACATCTTCGGTGTAAATGAGTCATTACCTTGTAAATGGTAAAAGTAGTAAATTGTCAACAATGTCTGGAATCAGAGTTGTATTTTACCAGTGTGTGTGTCTAATTCGATTCTAAAGGTGAGCGTACATAAGCAGCTTGGCATCATGGCTAGGCATATTAATGTCAACTTATAAAGGGGAACGACGGCAGAATTTGAGTGCGGCTCTGTCATTACTTTATGATATGTCACAAAATATGTCATGCGACATTTCATATGTAAAGAAAAACAAAAGAGCATGATGAATAAACGAATAAGTGCGCAGAAAAGAATCATAAATATAAAACCGGGTGAGATGAAACAACTGCAACCAACTTCAGACTGCTGTAATTTCTAAGCCATTCGTCCGACAGCTGTTAAAATTATTATTATTATATTACAAGAGTACAAAAGCATGAGAATTTTCCAGAAAAATAGTTATTCGTCATGGAATTCAAGCGTGATAGTGTGATTTCTTTATATTTGGCTGGTTATCGTTAGAGCACTCCAGCATTGCGATGTGAATAAATCTTTTGTGTCTCGCACCATCGCTCGTTACCGTGATACTGGTAACGTGGCCCGGAAGATAACAGCAACATCAGCAGAAATTCTTCGAAAAGTAAAGAAGCGACTTGATCGAAACCCGCGTCGTAGTGACCGAAAAATGGCTCGTGAGCTGAACATATGGCAATATTCCATTCGACAAATATTGAAAAATGAGCTCGGGGTAAAACCATTGAAATTCCAAAAAGTGCAAGAATTTACACCGCAACAGAAAGAAAATAGACTCAAAAGAGCTAAAGAGTTTCTTCGCTTGGCCGAAAGTGGCGAATTTCCGAATTTGGGTTTCTCCGATGAGAAAACATTCGTTGTCCATCAGTTTGTAAAAAAAATTACCAAAGAGGTCAGCTGAAATTGTGCATTGGCCGTTTGATGGCCATATTTCGTGCCAACGGTGACCAATTCGAACAAATCTAAACTTTTTCTAAAATTTGATGCTTCTTCCGACATTTTTTGCTTTCATTCAATAAAATTTAAAAAAAATGTAAAAATTGTGGCGTTTGACTTTGTTGCAGTTTTTTATCTCACCCTGTATATTTTGGTTTTTGTGTGGTTAATAAAAGCGAAAGAGCACATGTTATAAACGAGAGCATACACAAAAGTGTAAATCATATTGTTTTCCATAACAGAATTCACAGAAAATTACTGTAGCATGAAGTGCGAAACCCATTGTTCACAAAAATCGTCCCAATTTAATGTTCATGTCTAAACATTGCTTTACTAATGCTTGCATGTGAATGTGCTAATATTTTCTTGTACGCTGTCATAGCGTTTAAATGGCATTTAACAACCATTCATACATGCACTACAAATGATCACGTGCAATTAACAACGAGCATTCATACTGTCGCTGTATGGGATGAGAAAAACGTCAATATACCATGAATATTTCGGATAGTGTCGCCTTGATAGTTTTGGTGATCATTTTGCTTTAAACAGCCGATTGAGTTTGGTGTGGTTTATAAATTAGGTGACAAATGGATAATTTTTATCAATGAAAAATTTATGGGAATTTTGGCAGAAATTGTCAGACTAGTTCACACTTCATGGTAAACAAGGATAACAAGAATCTGAGGTATTTTGGCCCATTCCCGGCGAAGCACTTGCTTGAGGTGATCGATACTTTCGTATTTTTTAGTGCCAAACTTGCTTTCCAAAATACTCCGTACACAATAGTTCAACGGATTGGTATCCGGAGATTTTGGTGACCATTGTGCGCTGGAAATGAAGTGAGGAACGTGTTGAGTGCGATGGTGCTGAGTCCTGTGGGAATGTCCAAGGTCTGCAGCCAAAACGTTTGCATGTCCAAGGCTTTAATACACCCTCCAGAATATTCGGCATTTATTCTGATGCCACGATCTATTAATATGAGCGGAGAGCGACCATCGGCTGTTTTATGGCAGCCCACACCATCACAATGGCCGGCGCTTGAGTTCTGGTGGCCAACCGAAGGTGCACACTTTCAGCTGACCTCTTTGTCATTTTGTTTGTTTACAAATTGCTGGACAACAAATGTTTTCTCATCGGGGAATTTCAATGGCTTTACCCCGTGCTCATTTTTTCAATATTTGCCGAATTGAATATTGTGATATGTTCAGCTCAAGAGCCATCGTTTCGACCACTGCGACGCGGGATTCGATCAAGTCTCGTTCTTATTTTTCGAACCATTTCTCCTGCTGTTGCTGTTTTCTTCCGTCCACTTCCTTGACGTCGAACTACGCTACCAGTATCACGGTAACGAGCGATGGTACGAGACCCAAAGGATTTATTCACATTTAAATGGAGTGCTCTTACGTGGTTTTCCAGCCAAATATAAAGAAACCACACAAACACGCTTGAATTTCATCACGAATAACTTTTCTTCTGCAAAATTTCTACCAAAATGCTTTTGTACGCTTGTAAACAATATAATGAGAATTCACTGAAATAATTTTAACAGCTGTTGGATGAGTGGCTTAGAAATGACAGCAGTCTGAAGTTGGTTGCAAATGAAAGCCAACGGATTTGGAAGTTGATTTTATTTAACGCATACCATGGTAGAAGAATATAGGTAGACGCGTCGACACAGCTGCTGGAACAATGAACTGTCAAACCAATTTTGGAATTGAAAATGTTCAATGAAAAATTATTTAAATTTGTAAAAATTGTTGAAAATGTGAATTATAATAACCGCGTCGTTTAAGAAAACATATAAAAACTTGTATTTGAAAAAAATTAAATATTTTTTAAATATAAGTAGATTTTATATGTTTTCTTATACGACGTCATTCGGAGGTTATTCTAATTTGCGTATTTCAACAATTTTTACAAATTTAAGTAATTTTTCATTCAGCATTTTCAATTCCAAAATTGGTTTGACAGTTCATTGTCTCAGCAGCTGTGTCGATGCGTCTACCTATATTCTTCTACCATGACGCATACCCAATGGCATACACAGTTGATATCCCCTCAATTTGGATTGGTAGAAGAATACAGGTAGTCGCATCGACACACTCTCAAGCATAATTTTGAAATTTAAATTTTCGAATGAAAAATTATTCATATTTGTATAAATTGTTAAAAGATACATATCTCAACAACCTCTGATTGGCATCGTATAGGAAAACATGTACAAATCTACTTATTTTTGAAGAAACATTTAATTTTTTTTGTCATATCAATGCTCCCAAGCGTTGATACCTGTATTTTTCGACCATGTAATTTAGTAAGTGTAAACGAACTTTTAGACGCCCTAAATATCGGCTTTGTAATTCTTACGTATCACACACGTCTCTGCATGTACACCGTGGAATAACTAAGCCAGTCAAAAAAAGCCCTTAATGTACCCCCACCTTTAGGTTGCGTTTATTTTAAAATAAATCTACTGGGATAACACACTCATATGTAAACGTACTGTAACGGAAATTTTCTTTTAATCTACAAAAATATTTATATATAGCTTCAATTAATTTTCCTAGAACATAAATTCCCTTTTTTGAGTGTCTCGATAATCCCTATTATCAAAGCTATTCACCAATCAAATCTTAATCTGATATAATTCCGAAGGTCATTGCTGGTTATTGAAACCATTATTTCGTCTAGTTCATCTAAAATCATATTTCAACATTTTTTTTACCGCGCATTATTATTAGAGCGACGTTAAACGACGATTAAAATGACATTTAGTGGCTATTCTGTTCCGAAACCGTGCAACAATGCCTTTGCAATATCTTATCTTTCTATGCCATAACATACAAGGCAACAATCAAACCAACAACAATTTTATGCGTCGTTGTTAATCAATCTAAACAACAAACATCAATATTAGCCACCGCTGATCATTCACATCGGATTCAGGTGGAATTGAAAAAAATTGCATCTAAAATATGATTTTGGAGGCAATCTTAAGTCTGCTGCCGACAAGCTACCATAGACGGTTGGGTAGTAGAGAGACACAATATCCAACAACTCTTGATGCTAGTTGTCATTGTTGCTGTTGTTGTTGTTGTTATAATAACATTTAGATGGTTGCCTTTCTGTCTAGCCTGCCGTCTACATTTGCCTCTGGCCGTTTGTTTTTCCTTGTCGTTGGGTTGTTGTTGCTGCCATTGTGTGCATTGGGAAAGGAATGCTTGCTACGATCGGCAACACCTATCAAGCAGTGGAAAATTTTCTGAATGAAAACGCTTTTTTATGTGATTTTCTTTTTTTTTTTTGCCTGTCATCGTACAGCCTAGGTGTATTTACCTCAGTGCTAGAAAACGACGACAATCAGGTTAACAGCCATCAATTAAAACATAGTCTACTTGAATGGGAGGGAAAAAGACATATCCAGCAAATAGATAAAATAAAACTGAGGTGATAAGATTTTTTTTTATTCTCAAGTGGAGGGAAATTTTTTCATTTGTACAAAGTTCAAATGTGCATTCGCACTCATAATTTATTTGACGTAGCAGACAATAGGCGTGTCTGGTTAGACTAAAATTTGTAACAATTGTTGCAAATTGTTGCTGTTAACACAAAAGATCTTCAAAAAGAGCGACAAAGATCCTCAATTTCATTAACTGAGAGTTTGCAAGCTCTTGCTGTACACATTTCTCCTTGCAATCACTTGCAACTCCTCTTCTTTTCCTTCCGGCGATTTTTCTTTGGAAGCAATTTAGGAACATCTTTATTTTGGAAATCGCAATTATTTTGTTTTTTCCGCTCATTTTTAATTTCTGCATGATTAATTTCCATTGATGACGTACAAATTGTTTTGTTTTGACAAACCAGCTGATTGCTACCAGATTTTGCTAGGAATACGTCTGTTTACTTTTCACAGTTTTCTTGCAATAGAGAAGACAGCAGATGACTTTAGCCAGCAAAATAAGCGCTTTATGTATGCCCACCTTAAGTTGTGAGAAATGAGACCTAACTGTATGGCTTTAACTATCAGAATTACCAAAAATATATATGAAACAAAATAATGAATGTATGGTAATGGCAAACTAGAAAATTTTCAAAATAGTTGGCAACCCTTCAAAATTAACATTTCAGCCAATCGGAATCTGGCAACTGTCCTGCTATAGTTGTGTTCCAGAACCTGCAAATTAGTACTAATTAGCACTAATTCTGCTACAACGCGTTCCCGTACTCCAAAAACTAGCAAAACTTGCAGTTCTCTCGAGAAAAAAATGGCGCTGTGTGGTGCACATTTCTGCTTGTTTTAGCTACATGAATTTGGCCGAGCAGAAATGTGCATATTGTAAATTTGACATTTAATTGGCAGGGCTAACAAGTTTGAAAAATGTATTGATACATTTCAATAAAGAAAATGATCAACTTGAAAACTAAAGGAAAAACTAATATTTGTCGTGCAAAAAACAAAAAGAGAAAATATGGAGCAACTGATGTATTCATTTTGGATGATTCCAGCAGTGAAGATGACTGGCTGAATGAGGAATCAGATTATAAATTATTATTATAAATTATTAATTTTAACGTATCGTCTTCAATACTCATTTTTTAAATGTTGGCGCTCTTTTCAGTAAGTTTTCACCAGTCCGATTTAGGCTGTTTACTTTAGGAATTTTGAATTTTGACATTTTATCGCATTTCTGCTAATTTTCCGTTCCCTTATTTTTTGAGCAAACCTAAATGAGAATGACATTTCGAACTGTTCTCTCTTCTGCTAGTTTTACTACTAAAAAAGTACTGGAACACAACTTATTTCACTTTGTAAAAAGTAGTAAAAGAGAACACCATATTGTTCTCTCTCTATTCATTTTGAACGGATTTCTAGTGGAAAAAAAATAAAATTGCAGGTTCTGAAACACAACAAAAATAGCTTAAATTGCACAGCTGATCATCACTATCGAAATTCTCTTACGATCGGTATAATTAAAACGCTTTCAAAATATATTATGATTAAATTAACAAAAATTATATGTAAATAAAGATTCGTGGTAGAAGATTACAGGTAGATACGACAACGCTTGAGAACATTGATATGTCAACTAAATTTAAATGTTTCTTCACAAATAAGTAGATTTGTGTATGTTTTCCTATATGACGCTAATCGAAGGTTATTACGATATGCATTTTGTACAATTTTTTATTTCAAAAATTTCAATTCCAAAATTGGTTTGACAGTTCATTGTCCCAGCAGTTGTGTTGATGCGACTATCTTTATTCTTCTACCATGTAAAGCATGGTAGAAGAATATAAATAGGTAGATGCATCAGCGCTTGGGATAATTGATATGACAAAATTTTTAAAATGTTTTTTCAAAAATAAGAAGATTTTTAAATGTTTCCTTATATGAAGCAGATCGGAGGTTGTTATAATATGCATTTTTCAACAATTTTTACAAATTTCAATAATTTTTCATTCAACATTTTCAATTCCAAAATCAGTTTGACAGTTCATTGTCCCAGCAGCTGTGTTGATGCGACTACCTGTATTCTTCTACCTGATGTAAAGTTTACACATAAGAAATGCCAACTGTCAATACAATTCAATGTGTCAAATATGGAAGCCAGTAGACTTTACTTGACGTATACGTAACGTAACGTAATGGACTGTTGAAATGCGTTTGATTTCGTGTATGAAAGCATGATCTTATTCTGAGTTTGCTCACCTATTCGAACACTTCAATATCGCGACATGCAAAATATCCTATTTAAAAAGTAGGTTTAGATTTGATAAATCCAGTGGATTTCAACTGTCCCGGTGGGTATAAATATCAAGGAAGAATATAAAAGCCATCGCTTCTTCGTAGACTAAAATAATCTTAAAATAAAACGTCATACGAGGACTACACAAGAATTATCAACTCCGAGAATGTTTCCATAGGCTGAAGGATTTAAAATGTTTGTTTTTATATGTTTGAGCTTAAGAGAAGATAAATAAAACTCATATTTCTAAGATATGGAACATATAACTGCTTTTCGGAGCCTAGGAACGTTGAAAGCAATAGATTATTTATTATTTTTGTAAAATATGCCACTCGTCACACGTAAATATTTAAGTTACGAAAATATGTATACGAAAAGTGGCAAGGTCGAGTACTTCAGAAAAGGGTTGCCAGATTTGGCAAAAGTGTCTACCTCTGTTGTTTCGTCTTGCCATATTGCAAGGACAGCCAATATTATTAATTAAAAAATTACTAAGAAAAATTATTAAGGTGAGGGTACATAAGCAGTTTGGGATCATGGCTGCGCATATTAATGTCAAATTATAAGAGGAAACGACGACAGGATCAAAGTGCGGCCCTGGCATCACTTTATGATATGTCACAGAATATGCCATGTGACATATTATAAAGTGAAGAAGCCAGCCACCTTTAAGCCAGTCGAAAAAGCCTTTTATGTACTCTCCCCCTTAGACTCCTTAGCAAAAGTCACAGAGACAATTATAGATAACCCGTAGAACAACAAATCAAAAGAGGACAAATTTTCTTGCCCAAATATACATCACCAGAAGAAGAAGAGTTGCAAGTGAATGCAAAAAGAAATTTGCAAACTCTCAGTGAATCGCTTCCTTTTGCAGATCTTTTGTGTTAACAGTAACAATTTGCAACAATTGTTACAAATTTTAGGGTAACCAGACCCACCTAATATATTTTGTCTTGTATTTGTTGCATCGAGTGAATTGACACAAATAACAAATATTTTTACGGTGTACATGTATTTGTTTATGTTGATGGCGCTTCAACGCATACACAGGCCAGAATCCACAGTTCAATCTTTTTCAATGCAAATATTTGTTGTTGATGTCATTATCGCACATTCCAAACAGCCTGTCATTAGTCTTCACAATTAATAGAATGCTAAATGGAATTCAACTATTCTAATTACTCTAGCAAATAACAAAAAAAATTAAATGTTTAACATTCAATTAAAATAATTACAGATAATTGTCGTCCAATATTAAAATCTAGTCTAATTACTTGGTTAATATCATTGAAAGTTATTTTTGTTGTTGTTAATGATGAGTCATTGCGCGATCTTTTGCATAAAGCTTAAATACCGAGAAATTATAAAGATAAAATTAAATTTTAGCAAACGAATATTTATCGGAATCGTTATTGTTGTTACATCTAAATCGGGAATAGATGAAACTTCAAGGCATTAATTCAAAATCAAAAGTTTTAAATATGACTTGAATATTGTTTTATCTAAAAAAAAACTTAAAAATATGTATATTAATGTACATATTTATTCAACAAAAGGCAATACATATACATTCAAAAGGACAAAATAGTAATTCACGTAGTTTCTACGGCGTTGCCTATAATTTCTTATACCATGTTCATATACGCATGTGTGTATGTGTATATGAGAACAGATAATATATGCAAAATGATTTGCTAATTTAAATACCAATTAACATATTTCGTTTTTTTTTTTTCACTTTATAAAAATAGGAAATTACCTTCCGATTGTTTTTTGCACACATGACCTCCAGACACCGTTTGCATTTTAATTACAAATTTCACTCTGTAAATGATTTTAATTGACACTTAAATTGACGGAATTTTGTTTCATTTCGAAATGTTGGCATCACCCGCCGAGGCAGCAATGTATTGTTAAGGTCGGAGGAGTGGCTGGTGTTTTTTGTTTGTTTTGTCGGTTTTGTTTTACTGTTTTATTGTTTTTTTCTTTTTAATATCATACAATATAATTTCTTTAAATACCACCTTCAACTATTGAATTGATAATATAGAGATTTTTGATAATGGAGATTTTTATTTGCAGGTAATAATTGTTTCATGTTTATGCCGATTATTTTGAGATGTAAACAAATAATTTGTCATTTCAATGTTTCTCAAGCGAGTATTGTATTTTAATTTTTTTGGAATGGTATATAGGGTGAGATGAAAAAACTGCAGCCAACTTCAGCTCATTATATGGTATACAAGCGTAAAAAAGCATTTTGCTAAGAATTTTCCAGAAAAAAGTTATTCGTGATAGAATTCAAGCGTGATAGTGTGATTTCTTTATATTTGGCTGGAAAACCACAAGTGGCTAGAGCACTCCAGCATTTAAATGTGAATAAATCTTTTGTGTCTCGTACCAACGCTCGTTACCGTGATACTGGTGGCGTAGGCCGACGTCAAGGAAGTGGACGGAAGAAAACAGCAACATCAGCAGAAATGGTTAGAAAAATAAAGAAGCGACTTGATCGAAACCCGCGTCGCAGTGGCCGAAAAAATGCTTGTGAGCTGAACATACCGCAATATCCCATTCGGCAAATTTTGGAAAAAAATAGCTCGGGGTAAAGCTATTGAAATTCAAAAAAGTGGAAGAACTTACACCGCAGAAAGAAAGAAAATAGACTCAAAAGAGGTAAACGGTTGCTTCGCTTGGCCGAAAGTGGTGAACTGCCTAATTTGGTTTTCACCGACGAGAAAACATTCGTTGTCCAGCAGATTGTAAAAAAACAAAATGATCATGTTTACTTGCCAAAGAGGTCAGCTGAAAATGTGCACCTTCGCTTGGCCACCAGAACTCAAGCGCCGGTCATGGTGATGTTTTGGGCCACCATAACAGCCGATGGTCGCTCTCCGCTCGTATAATTCGACCGTGGCATCAGAATTAATGCCGAATGTTATCGCGAAAATATTCTGGAGGGTATATTAAAATCTTGGTTCGCAAACATTTTGGACATTCCAACAGGACTCGGCCCCTTAGCATTAAGCACGCCCCACCAAGGATGGTTACAAAATGAGGTTCCTCGCTTCATTTCCAGGGCACAATGGCCACCAATGACTTAAGCCAGTCAAAAAAGCGTTTTATGTGTTCTCACCAACAAAGAAACAACACTCTTGATTAAATTATATTTTTCCGATAAAAATAGGGTTCACTGTGATCGAAAAAGTACATACTTTACTCTAGAAATGTCGTCCATGTATCACACAATTTGTGCAACTTCTACCATGGTAGAAGAATATAGGTAGACGCATCGACACAGCTGCTGGGACAATGAACTGTCATACCAATTTTGGAATTGGAAATGTTGAATGAAAAATTATTTAAATTTGTAAAAATGGTTGAAAACACATATTATAATAACATCCGAATGACGTCGTACAAAAAAACATATAAAAATCTGATTATATTTTAAAAGACATTTGAACATTTTTGACATATCAATGTTCCTAAGCGTTGATGCATCTACCTGTATTCTTCTGCCATGACTTCTACATATGAAAAATGAAACACTACAGGCACGCGTTTCCAGGGACCACCAATAACGATCTTTAAAGGCTTACGTACGTATACGTACACTTTGACGTAGATTCCTACTCAATTTTAACTATCTTCTCAGAAGAGGAAACAACACACCTCCAAAGTAAATATTTTGCAAAAGATGTTTGGTCGCCGGAATTGAAATTTATGCTTAGCCGTTCAAAACTAAAGGTGGGAATACATAAAGCGCTTATTGACTTAAGCCATCGGCTTATTTGCAAATGAACAAAGGAGCCTAAGTCAACCTAAAAATTGAACTAAGTCAACTCTAGGAAGAAGCCAGCCGATGACTTAATCCACCCAAATAAGCGTACATAAAGCGCTTAAAATATCCCACCTTAAAATATAATAAGGCTTGACTAAACCTTCCCATGAAATCCCTTGCAAAAATTTTCCAATTTAAATAATTTTTCATTCAACATTTTTAATTCCGAAATTGGTTTGACAGTTCATTGTCCCAGCCGCTGTGTCAATGTGTCTACATATATTCTTCTACCATGACGTATACGCTATGGAATTGACATTTTAAACCGAGTGGATTTAGTAGTCTAAACGTGCCTTTAGTCCTTTAAGGCGTTAAACGTTCTTCCATCTCACGCGACATCGATAAAACAAACGCATTGATATCAATAAAACCGTCAACTGTGGTTGTTGTTCATCGATAACACGCTTTCAGATCTGACCTTTAAGATCCCGGTGTACACCGATAAACCCAATCTACTTGTAACAAAAATGTATATTAATGAAATGCATTTCAACTTTTTGTAACGGCATTCTCCTTTTTTTCCAATAACTGGCCTATATATGAATGCAATAAAAAATTCGAAAGAATTCGTTAATTATTTTTTGATCACAAAAAAAAAAATAATGAATGCTAATTATTGTTCGTAAAAATATATTCAAATGTCTACAATTATATCACGAAATGTTATTTCTTATTTGTTTTCAAGCAGTTTATTGACCCATGAAGAATATTTGATTTTTGGAATACACGTTTTATAAATTGCAGTTTTTGCTTTTCAGCTTTCGGTTGGTCGGTCGACAAAAAAAATGCAAATTATATGATAGATTTGCTAACATGAAGAACCTACAATACAGGAAATAAAATGACTATAGATCGCGATTGTTTTTTAAATCCAATATTTCTTGAAAGTACGAACATATGATTAAGAATGACGTTATCTAATGGAGTGTTCACACAGAGTGTGCCCGTGTTGTTGCATGCCATATTTCAATTTGTTGAATCGTTTTTGATAAATCGCCAGAATTGAGTCACGAATATCGTCAAGAGTAAAATCAATTTTCGTTTGAAACTGGTTTTTAGGAATCAAAAATGAAATAATAGTTTATCTCGTACTTAGAAAATCAATTCATAATTTATTCACATTTGTTTGCAATGATGAGAGAAACGATTTACATGTATTTTAAACGTGGAAGTGCCAATTAGTTTATTATTTTTTACTCATGTCATACTTTTCAATTAAAACGACTGCATTTATGCACAAACCTCAAGATAAACGTGCATCATTTACAGTTTGATAAATATTTATAAGCCCAATGGGGATTCATGACAGCATTAGTGTCCAGTCATACTTATTTAATGCATGTTTTATCTAAACATCAAACAAATATTAGCAGGCAAAAATCTTTCATTAATCTATGAATTATTTATATTGTCTTGTCAGAAATGAATACTAAACCTGCATTGCTAATGTTGTCAGTTGCACCGTTATAAAATATTTATACAAATTTCTATGCTTACGTCATGTTTAAACTTATAGTGTTTAATTGATGTAAAATTTCATATAATTTAAATAGTACGTGAAATAAATCATGGTAGAGCATATAGGTAGACGCGTCGACACAGCTGCTGGGACAATGAAATGTCAAACCAGTTTTGTAATTGAAAATGTTGAATGAAAAATTATTTAAATTTGAACATATTCTTGAAAAAGTGCATATCATAACAACCTCCGATTTGCGTCGCATACGAAAACTTATAAAAATCTATTTATTTTTGAAAAAAAAAAAAATTATTTTTTTTGACATATCAATGTTTTCAAGCGTTGATGCAGCTACCAGTATTCTTCTACCATGAAATAAATCATGACAAACTTATGTTTACACACTACAATTGGTCTACAATAAACATTGCAATAAAACTGCCCTTTTTGCTCTTCGTACAATAAAGAAGGTAAAGTTATTTTACAAAATACTTTGTACATACTTTTGAGTGCGGTTGAGGTGCTGGGAAAATCTAATCTAAACAACAAATATTGTAAAATTACATATTTCCAAGCCGTCATAAAACACCACATGGACAGATATCGATGCGCTCAGTAGATGTACAAGATCACTTGAATGAAATGACAAGCAGACCTGCAATGTTCTCCATTCAATATTAGAATAGATAAGAATAATTGTGTGGTTGCGATTAGGTTAAGTTCGATTAGTTTCAGTAGTACTTAATAAACACATTTTTTTAAATAAAAACTAGAATTTAATCAACGGGCAAACCATTCGGTTGGTTTGCTATTCTCATTAACATTGGTCCTTCGAGCCGGATTTAGGAATTGATTCAAAAGCCAAATCATTCGGTTGTGTATCTCTTCTCGCTAAACATTTGGTCCTTCGATTCATTCATTTCTCACTAAACATTGCACCAGTCGAGCCGATTTGACAACCGAAGAGCGAGATTGGATTCTATTCTCATTATTAAAAACATTGATCCTCCGACCAGGATCCAGAATAAAATTGACAATCGAAAAGGGAGGTTGGATTCTATTCTCATTATTAAAAAATTGATACTCCGAGCAGGATCAAAAATAAAAATGAGAATCGAAGAGGGAAATTGGTTTCTATTCTCATTATTATGAACATTGATCCTCCGAGCCTGAATTGACAATGGAAAAGAGTGATTGGATTGTATTCTCATTACTAAAAACATTGATCCTCCGAGCTGAATCCAGAATAGAATTGACCACAGAAGAGCGAGGTTGGATTCTATTCTCATCATTAAGAAGATTGTTCCTCTGAGCATGATCTAGAATAGAATTGAAAATCGAAGAGGGAGATTGTAGAATCCAATCTCATTATTAAAAACATTGATCCTCCGAGCAGGATCCAGAAAAGAATTGACAATTGAAGATGGAGATTGGATTTTATTCTTATATTAAAAACATTGATCCTCCGAGCAGCATTTAGAATAGAGTTGACAATCGAAGGGGGAGATTGGATTATATTCTCATTATTAAGAACATTGATCCTCCGAGCATGATCTACAATGGAATTGGCAATAGAAGAGGGAGATTGGATTCTATTCTCATTTAAAGTCATTTAAAAAAAGCATGCCCATCTCTGTATTTTCTGTAATTTACCCTGTCAAATTTCACTGCATTAAAATTAGGTTTCCATCTCTGATTTGTGTATTTGAAATGGTTCTATCATGATAGAAGAATACAGATAATTGCATCGACACAGCTGCTGCCACAATGAACTGTCAAACCAATTTTGGAATTGAAAATTTTGAATGAAAAATTGTTGACATTTTTAAACATTTTTTAAAAATGCATATCACAACCTCCGATTCGAGTAATATAAGAAAACATATAAAAACCTACTTATTTTATTTAAAAATTGACACAAAACCAAAAAATGAAATAAAAAAAATTTGCATGACTTTACCTTCTTGATTCTAGGAGGATGATAATCAAGAAAAAACTGATTATTGGAAGAGAAGTGGAAAGAACATTTTCATTTTTAGTTTTTCCAGAAATAATGTATAACCCATCGCAGAAGAATACAGGTAGTCGCATCGACACATCTGTTGGGACAATGAACTATCAAATCAATTTTGAAATTGAAATTTTTGAATAAAAAATTGATCAAATTTGTAAAAATTGTTGAAAATTTAAAAAAAAAAAAGATTTTTGACCTGTGTTCTTCTACCACGGCATTACCTCAATTATCTTGGCTAGGCCAATGACTCATATTCGTATTACTTAAATTGTTTTCAATTGAATGCGATTTAAAAAACAAATCTGTATTTCGCTGAATTCTAAATTTGATTGGTGACAAAAAAAAACAGATTTAACAGATGATATGAAAATTTAAAAAGATTAATATCAACACGACTTTTTTGTTTTATCACATTACGTGACAGCCAGTTTTGAGTAATATACTTATTCGACACAACACCTTTAATACAAGTGAAAAAAAATCGTATTCCAGATGCCATTTGTTTACTCATTTATCGCTTTCAAACATTAAGTCTCCTCGAAGTTTAATGACTGTTTGTCTTATTTAATTTTTTTATTGCAATGTTTATTACAAGCCATATGGCTAAATGCTACAATTCAATTCACGTGCAAATCCCTTATTCGTAATCCTCAATTTGTTGGAGGGGAGTTAATTAATTCATTTCAATTCAATATTTAAATACAAAAAATTTGATGACAACCCTGCTTTTCCATACCACAATTTGTGGTTATCGCGAAAAACTCTGAACGGCAGTGGCATACTAATTATCTGGACACTTGGCTTTTTGACAGTTTGTTGAGAACATTGTTTGTTTGTTTTTTATTTTTTGGAGGGAATTGAGTTAATAAAAATACAAAATATTAAGGAAGTATTTCTTTGGAAAAGTTTAAATTTAATATCCGGGTTTTATAATATTATTTGTAAGTTTTAAGTTCTGTTTTGAGAAATGGCGAGGTCGATGTTTGTCTTTTGTAATATTTAGTATTCAATACAATGATGGACATTGATTTGAAATAAATATCTTTTTAATTAATGACAGACACTATTTTTCCCCGACGCTGCAAGGATAAAGGTAAAAATACATAAAATGCTCTTTTGCAGGCATAAGTCATCAGCTGACTTCTTCATAGAGGAACAAATGAGTTTTAGGTTGACTTAGTCCGATTTCGGCCCCAGGCAGCTTTGTTCAATTCGATGACTTAAGCCAACCAGAAAAGAACAAAGTAGTGTAAGGCCAAAAGCGAAGTAAGTCAACCTACAGGGTGAGATGAAAAAACTGCAACCAACTTCAGACTGCTGTCATTTCTAAGCGACTTGTCCGATAGCTGTTAAAATTAATCCAGTGACAGCTCATTACATTGTTAACAAGGGTACAAAAGCATTTTGGTGAGAATTTTCCGGAAAAAAAAGTTATTCGTGATGGATTTCAAGCGTGATAGTGTGATTTCTTTATATTTGGCTGGAAAACCACAAGTGGCTATCGTTAGAGCACTCCAGCATTTAAATTTGAATAAATCTTTTGTGTCTCGTACCATCACTCGTTACCGTGATACCGTGTAGCGTAGCCCGACGTCAAGGAAGTGGTCGGGAAGAAAACAGCAACATCAGCAGAAATGTTTCGAAAAGTAAAGGAGCGACTTGATCGATACCCGTGTCTCAGTGGCCGAAAAATGGCTCTTGAGCTGAACATATCGCAATATTCCATTGGACAAATATTGAAAAATGAGCTCGGGGTAAAGCCATTGAAATTCTAAAAAAGTGCAAGAACTTACACCGCAACTGAAAGACAATAGACTCAAAAGAGCTAAGGAGTTTCTGCGCTCGGCCGAAAGTGGTGAACTGCCGAATTTGATTTTCTCTGATGAGAAAACATTCGTAGTCCAGCAGTTTGTAAACGAAGAAAATGATCGTGGTTACGGGTTACGCGCCATCCAAAAATGGTTACAAAATAAGGTTCCACGTTTCATTTTCAGCGCACAATGGCCACCAAAGTCTCCGGATACCAATCCGTTGGACTATTGTGTCTGGAGTATTTTGGAAAGCAAGGTTGGCACTAAAAAATACCAACGTGCCGATCACCTCAAGCAAGAGCTTCGCCGGGAATTGGCCAAAATACCGCAGAACAACATCCGGTCAGCGTGTGACGTTTCATTAGCCGTTTGAAGGCCATAATTTGTGCCAAAGGTCACCAATCCCAACAAATCTAAACTTATTCTAAAATTTGAAGCTCTTTCCGACATTTTTTGCTTTCATTCAATAAAATTTAAAAAAATTAAAAAATTATGGCGTTTGGCTTTGTTGCAGTTTTTTATCTCACCCTGTAACGGTGAAAATACTTAAAACGCTTTTTTACTGGTAAGTCAACGGCTGGCTTCTTCGTAGAGGAACAAAGCAAGTAAAGTAAGTAAAGTAAGTAAACTTTATTAGAGTCTTCTTCTTTTTCTTTGGTAAATGTACGTACAAATCGAGTGGTTAACATGTTTAACTTAGAACTATAGTCGTCTTGTTCTATTATACAGTGAAGTCGTAAAGATATGCTACTTAGCGTAATATGAGAATGTATTATTTTTCGTGCAAGGTGAAAAGAGAAAATGAGGCTTGCTCCCGGCCTCCGCTGATACGAGCAGCGCTTTGACGTCTGCAGTAATAATAAATAAGGAATCAAAACAAACTAAAAACTAAATAACAAAGTGGTCTGTTAAAACAGTGTCGAACAGAGGGTATAAAAGTGATAGTTTTTAAATATAATTGTATGCTTAATGTATAGTTTATCACAGTTAATCGAGTGCTCAAAGAGCTTTTTTTTATGTGTAGTAAAATAACATTATCACAGATAAATGTATCATATAATAATAATCGAGTGCTCAGTGAGCTTATATGTAAAAACAATTATATGGAACCTTATGTGGTATATTAAGTTGCTATATAGTATACAATGTAAATAAGAATAAACTTATTTATCTATCCTCTGTGACAGCCAGACGCGATTTTTTGGTAGAATTGTGGCAAGTTGTGGTCAAGAAGGCTTTCAGGCGTTTCGTTCAAAATTCCTACAGATGATAGGTAGGAGGATTGTGACCAGGAAATTTCTTTTTCAATTTCATAAATTTCATTCATCAGATAGTTTTCATGCGTGGCAAGTTTTTCGACGAATGTTAATTGTTGGCGTTGGGCATATTCACAAAGAGGAACAACATTTGACGCAGTATAAATGTGGGTGTTTGAGTATCGTTTATGTTCATTGATGAAGTTTTTGTTGATACATTTCCTTATAATTTTTCTTTCCAGGACTTCTAATTCTTTGGCCACTGTTGGGGAAATAGAGAACCAGATCGGAAATCCATAGAGCAAAATCGGACGGATTGCTACCTTGTAGAGGAGGAGTTTTGTTTTTTGAGGTAGGTGTTTATTGTTTAACACATATGCAAATCTTGCTAAAACACCTTTTCCTTTTTTCATGATTGAGCGGGCATGGAAATTAAATTTCATTAAGTTGTTGAATTGGATGCCGAGATATTTGAAAGAGGTTCTGAATGGTATGTTTACGCCATCCAAGGACAGTTGTAGTGATTTGCTCTCTGGGACAACGTACCATGGACATTTTCCGGAGGCGTTACGTATGCAGATTGCAACAGACTTCGCGGCGTTTATTTGTATACCCCACTTTTTGTAGTAGCTGTTGATGTTCTGAAGGTGATTTTTTGCGTTATTTAATGCAATTGATGGTGATGTGTGATGCGCATAAATGAGGCAATCATCGGCGTATAAAATTGCTTTTGAGTTTTGACTAATGTGAGGGAAGTCGTGAAGGAATAGATTGAAGAGAAATGGTGCCAAAATACTGCCTTGTGGAACTCCGCTATTTACTTCTCCTGGAGGTGATGATGCGTCATTTATATGGACGGAAAACGTTCTTGATGTGAAGAAACTTTTCATCATTTTTATTAAATATGGGTCAATGCCAATTTCTATTAACTTGTAAATAATTCCGACGTGACATATTGAGTCAAATGCTCTTTGAATGTCTAACGATATTGCCACGGTACACATTTTGTTCCGCAAATTAGAGGTTATATCGTTATGGAACTTGAGAAGAGCATGTTGGGTAGAATGTCCGGGTTTAAATCCAAATTGGTAGACAGAGGTCGGATCTATTGTGAGTTCATTCAAAATTTTTTCTTTCAGGATTAACTCGAAGATTTTCCCAATGTTGGACAACAACGAAATTGGCCGAAAGTCATCAACAAACACAGCATTCGGCTTTTTTTTAATTGGAATGATTTGGGCGCGTTTCCATTGTATTGGAAAATACCCATTGTTGATGCAATTGTTGAACAGACAAGTGAAAAATCTTATTGTTGAGTCCGGAAATTTTTTAAGTATAAAGTTTGATATGCCATCGGATCCACAAGATCTTTTTGAATTGGTAGTAGCAATAACACTCTTTACTTTTTCAGGAGTAGTAAAATGATGGGAGTCGGGATTGTCCAGGACATTGAATTCGTCATTGAAAGTGTAAATGTAAGGTGTTGTGGCGTCAATACACGATGAAATCCTGGAATTCAGATCGTGAACTGGATGTAGAGGCAATTTCTCTATGAAAATTGATGAATAAAATAATTGAAACTTATTTGCAATTTCAGTGTTGTTTGTAATAATACTGTCGCCGTGTTGAAGTTTTTGACAAAAAGATGAATTTGTTTTTTTTGTAAATTGGGAAATTTTTTTGAAAGCTGATGGTCCGGGTTTTATTTTTTCCAGCTTGTTGCTAAACATGTTGGCAGATTCTATTTTTATGAGCTCCTTTATTATGTTTTTAAGTAATTGAACTTGTTTTGAGAGAATTATGTACTCACGGTTGATTCTGTTTCCTGTACGGTGGAAAATTTTTTTCAGTTCTTTCTGCCATTGGTGTTTGACTTTAAGAAAGTTTTTAGTTCTATCGGAAAGAGGGAATTTTCCGTCTTTTATAAATATCTTTTCTGAATGAGAGCTGTGAATGCTGTTAAATTCATTGTTGAAGTTCTCGATGATCATTTCAATCTCATTGTTTTCGAGATTTTTATTTGTCGGTGGCATAATTTGTTGAGTTATTGTCTCCAAATTTCTACGGAAATCATGCCAGTTTGTATTTTTGTAAGATGTGAAGAATTTTGGTTGCTTCAGAACTAGATTGGAACCATCGAGTTTCAAAGAAAGTTTTATTGGAAAATGATCCGAAAAGGTCGGAAGCGAAGATATGTGGTAGTTTTGAATTCCATGGTTTATTAGATGTGGGCTGATTAAGAAATGGTCCAAGTAAGACGGTCCATTTGGGTATGACGGCGAGGTGTCACAAAGCCGCGTGACATCTAAGGAGTTGTTGCTTAGCCATGAAAACAAAACTTTACCATTTGAATTTTCGTTTAAATCACCCCATACAGGATTTTTGGAGTTAAGGTCACCACCGATGATAAATCCATCAAAAGAAGTACAGAATTCCAAAAGTTTATTTAGATCTGCTTCGAGACTGTTGACAGGATAACTGCAAGGTATATATACCGTGCCAATCAAGAACATTTTAGGTCCGTTGTTTGAAGAAATTTCTACTTGTATGAAAGAAGTATTAATGCCAATATCGTTTTTTTGTATTCGAGTGAAAGTTATGTCATTTTTCACTATTACTGCTGTTCCAATAGGTGAGTTGTCGTAAATAAATTTGTATCCGTCTAATTTGACGTAACGGTTCCTTCGAAGGTGACATTCTTGAACAAGAGCAAAGTCAATTTTTTCGCTGTGGAGAATATTTTTCAGCTCAATTTGACGACTCGCTTCAACAAGTGAGCGAACATTGAATGTTAGGAATTTTATGAGCCTATGGTCCATAATTAGTCCTAACTTTTGTAAGAAGCCTCAAAAATTCCTTCTTGGCTTCATTTTTTGGCATGTTTTTAAAGTTATTTAAAAACAATTGAATTTCTTCTTCTAATGTTAGTTCTTCAGGATCAAGGAATAAATTTGCAAGTTTTAAAAAATCTTGTATCAGTGATGGTTTTGGAATGTTTCCGTTCGTAGATGCCGAGTTCGGTTTAAAAAGACTTGCAAAAGAATTTCCATGGTAAGTATCGGACGAATTTATGACTTTTTTGACGTTGTTTTGCGCAATGTTCTTAATTTCTATATCTTTAGTAGTTCTTTTCTTTTTGGCAGCTATGTATTGTTTGTATGCCGGACAGCCTCTATAGTTTGCGGGATGCCCTGATTTGTTGCAATTTACGCAAAAGGGTTCTGAGGTGTCAGATTTCTTACGCTGACATTCTCCTGGGAGGTGAACCTCGCGGCACTTTACGCATTTATATGGTGTGTTGCAGTTCCTGGATATGTGGCCGTAACCTTGACATCTACGACATTGTGGATCGCCTTCTTTCTTTTTGGGTTTTTCCCAGGAGATGGATTGGTTTTGTAGACCACGTATATGGGAGACTTCTCCGAAAGTTTTGCCTGGCAACAATGTTACTAGGAAAAGACCCGTGTCGGTGTTCATTTTTATTGACCTCGGCGTTTTAAATTTCGTTACGTTTGCCACTGTATTTGGAACAAGTATATCGAGTTCCTCTTTGATATTTCCTGGATCTGTGTTTGGATACAGGTCTCTTATTATTAGTGGGACTTGTTTAAGCTCCTTTGGTGTAAATGAGTAGGAGTGTACGTTTTTGGCCTTGAGTATAGCCATCATTGAGGCATGTACTTTTGGGTCTGCAAAGTAGATTTTGCTTTTTGCCCTGTTAACGTTTTTTATTTTAAACGAAGATTCTGGGACGGATTTACGTAAGGTCTCCACTAGGGCATTTATATCCACGTTAAATACAAAAATTGGAGGACACCAGGTTTTCTTGGTCTTTGGCTCAACAACGCTGTGATTTTGGGGTTTTTGATTAGTATCATTTTGATTTGGCAATTCAATGTTGATGTCTGCAAGGGCTCCTAGAATTCCAAATCTATTGTCGTCTTGCATGTTATGTTTCAATAACTGGTTATTTAAATCAGAAATGTCTACATTTATGGGGGACAGAACGCTTTCCAGTCTTTGTCTTTTGCGCTCATTTTGTTTTGTTTGCAATTTTGTTGTTGCTAACGCCGGTAAGGGATGATCAGAAGTAGTTGCAACTATTTCTGTAACATCAAGGTCCATATCTGGAAGAGTTTCAGGCACCTCCATTGCAAATAAATGCAAGTTTAGATGCCTGGGCTACAATTTATTGTTACAAAGTCTACTAGATTGAATTTATTTTTTATCTTTTATTGGAGCGAAAATCGGTACGTCTTACAAGTTGTAGGGTTCACTAGGTTTTTCGAGGAACAAAGCAAAGAACAGGGGATTTTTAGGGTGACATAGTTCGATTTTGATCCTACGCTCCTTTGATATTTTACCATGGTAGAAGAATACAGGTAGATGCATCAAAGCTTGGGAACATTGATATGTCAAAATTGTTTAAATGTTTTTTTTTTTTCAAAAAGAAGTAGATTTGTATATGTTTTCCTATACGACGCAAATCATAGATTGTTATGATATGTATTTTTAAACAATTCGTACAAATTTGAATAATTTTTCATTCAAAAATTTCAATTCCAAAATTGGTGTGATAGGTGATTGTCCCAGCAGTTGTATCGATGCGACTGCCTGAAATCTTCTGCCATGTATTTTACGAAGAATCCAACCAATGACTTAAGCCTGTCAAAAGAGAGTTTTATGTATTGTCACCTTATGACTCCGTTTAGCGTTTAATGTTATCTCACTTTTAAGCCAGCCAAAAAAAAGCGTTTTATGTATTCTCACCTTAAATGTTTCCATTTTTACATTTTTTTTCAAAAGCTCTCGTGGCCAAAGATTTAGAAAAACTGTTCGCTCAAACATTATTTTCAAAAAATATATATTTATATTTGTTATCTACAATCAATATCGATTTCTTATTTTTCTGTTTCTAGACGACAACAAATACTAAAATCGATTTATTTACATTGTCACTGTCTACGTCAATAAAAGATTTGTGCCTTCTGGGAATGTTTAATCTATATTGCCCTCCATATATTAACTAGGGAAGTCCACCACGGCAGGCATGGAAACAATTAAATATAATTTTACCGGCATTTATTGGACAACTATATATTCAAAGTGTCAAATTTTTTCCAGACACGATTACGGCGATAAACTATCAATAACAACGAAATTCCAAAAACCTAATCACAAATTAAACGAGGAGAGCAATAAAAATATATTTCAATAACACTGATTTGTCAGAATATTGTAGGTATTTTAACAATAATTAATATTTTGAGAAAATAAGCCGGCGCCTAATATAACTCGTATTTAATCATATCTAAAAGTACTTTCGTACATGGGCTGAAGCTACTTGGAAATTATCTACAAACAATTGAATTATTAATATTGTTTTTGTTCTCATCTACAGCATTTAATTTATTTATAATTCCGTCATGATATGTTAATTCACCATGAGCATAGCCAATATGATATTGAATGCATATTAATTCTGTCGCTTGCGGCATTTTTTAATATTCAACAAGCATTAACACCTTTGCATGCCATTTATGTTATGTTGAACATTGTTGCTTCCGGATATTTCATATTTTATTTTTTATTGAATTTATAATGACTTTATCATTTGGAGGCTTGTGTCCCATAATCTTAAATGTCAACAGTAGGTTAATGGGTATTGCGGTTTGAATTTTACACACAACAAGTTGAATGAACCATTTTTAGATGATTATAATTCGTCATTTATTTTTTGATTACTAATAACATTGAAATCAATGGAATGCATCCAGGTAAAACATTTGAATTGAAATGTCACAAACTGAATTGGACAGCTATAAACGCACTATAAGCTATTTAAATGCTGACTCTGAAGGAGCGTAGGGCCAAAAAGGAGCGTAGGTCCAAAAGTCAACCTAAAACTCCCTTGTTACTCTACGAAGAAGCCAGCCGATGACTTACGCCTGCCAAAAAAGCGTTTTATGTATTCCCATGGCTCAATAAGAAAGGCTGCCCTACTTCAAAGAAACTAGAAAAATTCAACGCTGTGCTGGAGTCTTATAATGTCAAATAAACTTTAAAATATGCAAAAGTTGGTTTTGTTTATTTTTCATTTTTTTTAAAAATTGTTATATTGAGCAAAATTCACAAAACGTGGATCGAATATTGGGTTTTCTCCACAAAACTGATTTCAAGATAGAGGGACAATATTGTTTTATCCCAAAATTGTACAATGCGTTGTCCATTAACGTCGAAAATATGCATTTATTTTCCAACCGAATTTTAAATAATTTCAAATTATTGTAGTTTTCATTGAAAACAATACACACATATACGCAAAATGTGTATATGTTTTGACAAAATAAAGGTGAGAATACAAAAAGCGCTTATGTGGCTGGCTTAAGTCAACGGCTGGCTTCTTCGGTAAAGAACAAAGGAGCTTGAGACCAAAATCGAACTAAGTCAACCTAAAACTCCTTTGCTCCTCTACCATGGTAGAAAAATACAGGTAGATGCATCAACGCTTAGGAGCATTGATATGTCAAAAATTTTGAAATTTATTTTCAAATAAAAATAGATTTTTATATGTTTTCTTATACGACGTCATTCGGGGGTTATTATAATATGCCTTTTTCGACAATTTTTACAAATTTTAATAATTTTTCATTTAACATTTTCAATTCCAAAATTGGTTTGACAGTTCATTGTCTCAGCAGCTGCGTCGATGCGTCTACCTATATTCTTCTACCATGTCCTCTACGAAGAAGCCAGCCAATAACTTTAGCCAGCCAAATATGCACCCTAAGGGCACCAAAAGAAAAAATGTATTTAAAGGTCAGCTTTGTTATACCTTCTGTAATTGTGCCATGTGTATTCCCACCTTTATAGGGTTTGTATAAAAGATTGCTGGGCTTTAAAATAATCGGTAGATCACATGCAAGCCTCAATCGGCAAACATATCCAAAGTAGCGCAGGGGCTGGATTACTGTTCAATAAAAATCTGAAATAAAAAATATTTCCTTTATAAAATTTTTCATTTGACATTTATTTTCTTTAAAAAAGTTTTACATTCACATTTTCAAATAGCAAGAATAGCAGCCCACTTTGACCAAATTTAAGGTGAGAATACATAAAACACTTTTTACTTGTTTAAGTCATCGGCTGGCTTACCTGTAGAGAAACAAAAGAGGTTTAGGTTGACTTAGTTCGATTTTGGTTCTAAACTCCTTTGTTATTTTACAAAGAAGCCAACCGATGACTTATACCAGTCAAAAAAGCCCTTCATTTACTTCTACCTTTAGTTTCGTCCCAAAACTCGAAAGTTTATTCCCACACATTTTATATTTGGAATTTTTTTTTTAGTTTTCCTTATTATTCAAAATAATACACACGCACATATACAAACGGTGTATATCTTGACAGAATAGGGATACCAAACTCTACTTTATTCTACTGTGTCATGGGTAAAACCATGTTAGAATTAAGAAAGTAAAGTCGTGAAATCATATGATTAAAATCTCATTATCATAATTTATATTTGTCCTTTATTCTTTTTCGAAGAATCCTGCCGATGACTTAAGACAGTAAAAATACGTATTATGTATTCCCACCTTTAAGTTATCAGTAAGTAAGTAAGTACGTACTACTTTTTGTGATGGATTATTCCATGGTAGAAGAATACAGGTACATGCATTAACGCTTGGAAGCATTGATATGTCAAAAATTTTAAAATGTTTTCAAAAATAAGTAGATTTTTATGAGTTTTTTTAATACGACACCAATCGGAGGTTTTTAGAATAAGCATTTTTCAACAACTTTTACTAATTTGAATAGTTTTTCGATCAAAATTGGTTTAAAAGTTCACTGTCCCAGCAGCTGTGTCGATGCGACTACCTATGTTCTTCTACCATGGATTAAGATATATAGATCATGCTTTTATAAGTAAGGTCAATTCTAAATTAGTCGCAGTTGTTTTTTCTAGCCCCACTGGATTCAATTATGAAAAGGAAACTGCAGGTTTTGTAAATGAAAGCATAGCAGAGCATAATTTAGAATATAACGTAGAACTTAATTTTAAATATAAATCAGAAAAAGACAATAAACCAAGTCACGATTTCTAGAAACAATAGTGAAATGTTCAGAGCAAAGTTTTCTTAAAAATAAGAACTGCTACAAAAATAAAGTGAATGTTTTTGAAGAAAAAATCTGAGATCTTCAAGAAAAATTCTATGTATAGTCCTCTTGGTATTGGTATATTATCCCTAAAATAGAACCCAGTAATTCTTGCAAAGCATTTTCACTAGTTATTTTCAACTACTCTACATCACCAAATACCTCTGAGGAAATTGGAGTTTTACAACATATATCTTTTCAAAGAGTCAATATGAATACACGATTAACATATTAATTTTTACCCTACCCATTCCAAATATGTTTTTAACCGTCAACATAAACTGCAATAGCACCGAGGACATTGTAATGGGGGTTTAGCGCAATATTTTTAATGGTATGATGGAAGAGCAACGTCATTACGCATTGCAATTTGGTCACCATAAAGTAAAAGACACTGGCGATAACAACACTCCTACATAACATACAGCCCATGGTAGAATACAGGTAGATGCACAATCGTTGATACGTCATAATTTTAAAATTTTTTTTTAAAATAAGTACATTTTTATAAGTTCTCTTATATTATGCCAATCGGAGGTTGTTATGAAATACATTTTTCTACAGTTTTTAAAAATTCGAATAATTTTTCATTCAAGATTTTCAATTTCAAAATTGGTTTGACAGTTTATTGTACCAGCAGCTGTACCATGATACAGCCTTAGGACCGAAGTTACTAGGCTTCAATCAAGATTGGAGGTTAAATATAGGCTTCGTTCTTACAAAGGAATACAATACATAATTATTGTGCAATCATGTTTACTTTATTTTCTTTTTTCTAAATTATGCCTTTGACACCATCTCATTGCCTTCATGCTCTAAATAAGTTTATTAACATTGTGATCTCTGTTGATGGAGTATGAAAAGAAATAAGAAAAAATGGTTAAATTAATCCCCCGAAAGTGATTACGTACAGATTAGAATTCGTTGTCGCGGAAGACCTACTTTTCTGGAACTAATTAATGTTAAGGCAAGATCATATTATATAATTATACTAAACGCAATTCATATATTTTTAGTAGCCAATCGAAATTATATATTAAATATCATTTCAACCATTCTATCAATTATTAAGATAGAGATTAGCTAAAATAATACAAGTAGATGCATACAAGCATGGTACAAAAAGGAGGTAGAACAGCTACGTAAAACTACAGAAATACAGCTCTGAGGTTATGCCCGCTTCCTGTCAGACTCATTCAAAAATAATATACAACAAGTTGTTTTCATTTTTTTTTCATATTTTTCTTCATTTTTGAAATGAGTTAAATAGCGCGAAAAATGAATGAAATGCCTGGATTTTCTCTCAAAAATATGATCCAAACTCTTCAATCTTTCAATTTCACGGCTGGTTAATAGCTTTAATACGCGAGCCGCAATGTACGTGTCTTCCAATCATGGTTTTGGAAATATTTTGTTTTCATTTTTCAAAACAAATACTTACACAAAATTGGCAGAAGTCGGGCACACTTAGGAAAAAATTGTAATCAGCTGATAGCTCTACCTTACCTTTTTATTGTACCATGCTTACAAGCTTGTCAACACTTATATATGTCACAAAAAATTATGTTTTTTTAATAAGTTAATTTTTATATGTTTTTCTACACGACGCAAATCGTAGGTTGTTATGAAATACATTTTTCTACTATTTTTAAAAATTTGAATATTTTTTCATTCAAAAATGTCAACTCCAAAATTGGTTTGACAGTGCATTGTACCAGCAGTTGTGTCGACGCAACTACCTGTTTTCTTCTACCATAAGTCATATATTTGCATTTTTTTTAAATTATATATTTCAAATTTTATTGTAACATCTTTTTATTTATAAATACTTTTTTTTCGAATTAATTTTGCCATGGTTTTTACTTGTATTCTCTATTAATTTAATTTGTTCATTGAATGAATTCTACTACACATTTCTAATTCTACTAGTACCCATGTACCAAGGTAGATGTACTAGGTAATCGCATCAGCCCAGCTGACGGCACCATTAAATGTCAAAACGAATTGTTGTAATGAAGAATTCGCCCTAAATGAATGCAAAAACAAATTTGTTTATGTTGTCTTCCCTAAAAGTACCTTTTTATAATATTTCAAATAATTTAAGAGTAAGTTAAGAGTGAAACCAGTAAAAAATTAAAAGAACATGAAGGAAGGAGGTTAGAATGGAGTGCAGCTTTAAGAATTAAGTTAGCCTCAACATCTAAGATTCCCAAAGCACATCACGGGAAGTAGTGCAAGAATTAGACTCTTGTCATTTGCAGTTCCGGAAAACTTTCGGTTTAAACCAGTAAAATATAGTCATTATAAGTTTCTTTGTTTAAAAAAATCGCAATACTACAATTAATACTTATTTTACTCTTATTTGTTTTACAATAAAAACTTTTATTGCGACGTTCGTTTACGACGAGAGGGACACAAAATAAAATGTAAACAAACACCTCGTTTCTGATTGGTTGAAACAAATTTGCCGCAACTTTTAAATGTCATGGCGAATCTATGTTTTTCGCCTTAGATGCCAATTTTGACATTTGAGGGGACCACAAAAGTTGCTTTGTTGTAGCAATTCGCCGATGCGGTTACCTGTTAGATCTACCTTGCCATGTACCATGCTAGTACCTATGTTTGTTTTTTTATGGTGGACATTGATGTTTTTTTCGTTTTAAATAAAGTTTTCTTGTTTTGTTTTTGTTGTTAAATTTGAATTGTTGAATTATCTATTTTTTGTCTTGTTTGTTATCTTTGTTAAATTTAACTTTTGCTACACATTTTTAATTTAGATTCCGATGTAGATTATAACGATAATTTTGGTCCAAAATTTCGAAAACCCGTATTTTGTACCGGATATTATAAATCGTATAAATTCGAATACGATAATATGGAAAACAATTTTTAACAAAAATGTGCTTCACGTTCAGAATATTTTTGATATTCCCGAAGATCAATAATCGAGCCTAGAGCCGACAAAAAAATATTTCTCGGATTATTCCAATCATGAAACTTGCTTTGAAATGATTGGACAAATTAAAGATCGAATCTGAACGAAATCATGTCATGTACTTTTTCTTAATATTTCATAACAATGAAATAAATTTGTGCAAATTGTATTTAATAAACAGAAAATTTTTAATTTAATTTTGTATATAGACTTCAACGGCTCTATTCTAAAAAAAGAAATTATGCATTAACGACAATAATTTGAATAAAAGGTGGGACGTATTTTTTCAAATTTCTAAAAATATCTGTAACTGACAGAATTGCAATAACTACGTTATTAGCATGGTAGAAGTAATAGGTAGACGCATCGACACAGCTGTTGGGACAATGAACTGTCAAACCAATTATGGAATTGAAAATGTTAAATGAAAATGTATTTAAATTTGTAAAAATTGTTGAAAAACGCGAATTATAATAGCCTCCTAATGACGTAGTATAAGAAAACATATGAAGATCTACTTATATTTGAAAAAACATTTAAATTTCTTTGACAAATCAATGCTCCCAAGCCTTGATTTGTATTCTTCTGCCATGGTTATTAGCAAGTGGTTTTTATTCATGACAGATTGTACATGCCCAATGACCACTTATACATGCCCAAATTTGTGGTGTAAATATTCTAAAAATAGCATACAAGAGTGAAATAAATCTCAATTATTTTTAACAGAGACATGAACATTTTGAAATACGGAATCGGTTTTTGTGCAAAAGTATTAGTAGAAACTTCCTGGGTCTAGAATACAACTATGCACTTTTACAGTGTTAGCGCATTCACCATGAATGGTTGGTTTCACTTTGACAGATCAGCTGTTCGTTTATTTATTTTTATTCTCATGATTTTTGCTTACATGTAGAAGTTGATAAGTTATTAAAACATAAATGAACAAGAAAATTACAATATTTTAAGCTATTCCAAACTGTATCAATTCCAAAAGACATGTCACAGGATACAGTACCCGAAGATGTGCAAGCAACTATACAACAAGAGTACAAAATCTTAGCAGAATAGTAAGTTAATTATTCTACAAATCATCTACATACTCAACATTTAACATTTCTTTACATTTTCCTTTTAGTAAGATGGTGGCATCGGAAAAAGTGGGCGGCATATATGTCATACCTTCATTTGCTAATTCATTATGTATGTTTCTCGTTAGTAGCATTAATTTTTTTAATTAACATTAATTCCATTTGTTGCAGTGTGGTATGGAGTAATATTTGTTAGACAAGGCATGTATGAGGAGGGTATATTTCGTTTTAACATATCACTTCCGGATAAATTTCCTGAAGATAAAACTGTGCCGGTAAGATAAGATAGATACCTATGATAACAACGAACTAAAAAATGTACTACTTTCAGACAGTTATTTTCCAAAATGAAATGTATCATCCGCTGATATGTCCCTTTACTGGAACATTAGATCTGACCCAAGCCTTTCCAGTGTGGCTTTGTGGTGAAGATCACATCTGGCAGCTTTTGAAATATTTACAAGCAATTTTTATCGATCCTCTGGAATGTCTGCGAACGCCAACGAATAGCCCAAACGGCAAATGGCCAAACAGTGAAGCTGCTGAATTATTGATGCAAAATCGAGCCGGGTTTATAGCCAAAGTTAAGGAATGTATTACCAATAACAAAGAGCATCTTTATGATGAACCACCTACAGACGATCCTCATTATATAGCGTTTGAACAATTTAATGACGAAGTTCATGGACCCGTTAAACAGCGCATACGTGAGGGCAAGGAACCAATATTGACAAATACCACATCAAGTGCAGCGTCTTCTAGTGCAAAAGGTCTTTCATGGGTGAAAGAGGGGGAATATGTTCCCCTGAGCATGGACTAGTATAAACTTCTTTTAATCACCACAATTATTTAATTAAGAATTGCATATATATACAAAAGTTCTTTTACTTTACAAATTTTATACAAATGTATTAACAAAATGTAATGTATCTGACTATATAAGCTGATGTTTTAAATGTCAATTAGGCTATTGTATTTCCCTGTTAGAGTTTACACCATAACGTTGTGTACTAGAAAACCAATTATTTTGTAATAAAAGTTTTTTATCCTTCCACCAAATATGTGTCGGACCCTGTTGTTCGCCATTTTCGAATTCAAAATATTTACTCAATTCTATGGAGAGTTTCGAACGTATTAAGCCTATAGAACCAACTTTTGCCAAGGAATATGGATGGTATACTCTTCCAGTTTCGGGATTCATATATATTTTCTGTGGCTCGAAATCAATTTGCAGAACATCACCAGCATGATTATATAACAACTTGTCTAAGCCTTCTGAATTCTCTGTTACATGGGTGAAAACAATCGGAGTGTCATCGCATCTTATAAAATTACGTTCTCTGCCACATGGTGATAGGTAAGGAAATTCGGAACGATAACGTTTTGTATCGTTAAATTTAACTCGATCGAAAAAGAATTTTAAAAACTTTTTCTCCTTAAAACAGGAGGTGAAATTTTTCATTTTGGCATCATCTAAAAAGAGCTGAAAAAGAGTCAGTGATCAGTAAATCTCTTTGGCCATAGAGCTTTTAGCCCCGAATTACCATTCCCTCATGATCTATGTAATAGAAATATTCACGTATTTTTGGTTCCGGTTCTTGTCCTTGTACATACTGCACTGTGCTTTGGTGTCGCTTTGGTATTAATGATCCTAATGTATGTTTACTGAGGACATACAGAGAACAATTTAATCTCTTTAGTATCATATTTTTATCACTGTTGATGAAACGAACTGCTGATGGATGGAAGAAACTTTTATTTATTGTTTAGAAGACATTGCAAAAATCAGCTGTCGCTATATGCATAACATTGAGGAATACCCTACAGTATTTCCATTCTCAATGTCGATTCGTTATACAATATTACTATAATATTTATAATTTAAAAGAAATATCGAATTGTAATTATTGTATTTAATTACTACAATTTGTTGAGCATTTCCTCAGTTTATAGCCACAATCTTCTCGATCTTTCATAAATTATTTACGTTCTGAAAATCAATTGCAAAGAAAAGAAAGACTTTTGCCATTCGTCCCACACCTTGCGCTACAATTAAAGGTATAACCTCAAATCTAATGTCAGTCATTTGATTATTAAGTGGCGTACACATTTACGAGTATGTTCCCATTTCTTACAAAAAGTTTTAGTAATTGTAGGCAAATAAACTTCGTAGCGTAGGAGTAGGTAGGTGTGATTAGAAAACCTGGAAAAATACTTTAATTTCATTAATTAAGGTTCACAAATAATGCTTTAGCGGCTATCCGATAAATAAAACAAAATTACATTGGCGTTCATTGATGTGTACAATACTTTAATCCCGATTAAATAGAGTAAACAAATTGCTGGGAAAATGTCAGGTAAATAAAAACAAAATTTTAATAGTTATATATAAATATTTTCACATTTTCTGATTAAATGTTTTGTGTTTTCAAGAAAATAGTCAAAAATCCAATGAAGTATCACCAACGGACACAACAGCAAACGCACAGACACCTTCAGAGCCTCCGTTATTTCCTCCCGCTAAGCCCGGTAAAAAGCCTGATTATGGAACCAACAATACACTGGAACTGCTTGAGAAAATACCCAGCAAAGTTGTGGAAATGAAATTGGACGATGTCCTAACAGCTGTTAAAGATGTAGACAATTTGTGTGATTATTCCCGTTGCAAAGCAAAGACAAGTCTTATGGGACAAAATTGTGAACATTGCCAAAAAAGATATTGCTTTAAACATGGATTGCCCGAAGTACATGGATGTGGAGAGGCGGCAAAGAAGACGGAAAGAAAACAATTCCTACATCCCAAACCGGTAAAAACTGTCAAGCAAGAAGAGGAACTGGAAAAGGCCAAAAAGAAACTGCAAGCTAAATTGAAGGACATGCAAGTAGGGCGAATGCAAAAAACGGGTGATTTACCACAAACCAGTCGGGGAGGTGGTGGCGGAGCAAGAAAAAAGAAGGCTAAATAAGGATTTTTTGGAAAATAATAAAGTAAATTTATGAAAATAATAAAAACCCACGTATCTTTGAAATTGCACCCGAACTCTTAGGGAATTTTAAGTCTGGAAATTAAAAAATAGATGTTTCGATATCAGAACCTGCAAGAAGCCAAAAGTTCTGCAATTTTTGTTAATGTCACTTATGGTTAAATAAGAAAATGTTATAATTAAAACTTCATATAATCCTATATTTATTTATTTTTTGTTTATTAAATTATTTTCTTTTTTTATACAAACATGAAACTTTTCAAGCTTTAGATATACAAAAAACACATCTAATGTAAAATAAATATATAATCTAGAGATTTTAAAATTAACTTGCACTTGTGGAGTTGCAAGTTAATTTAAAATCGATTAGAATAATTTGTAACTTCTTTTAGCAGAAAACAAAAATATGTATATGCAACAATTTCTTTTTGTTTAAATATCAATAATTTAAATCATATAAATTTTTCCGCACAAGGATTTCGGAACACAAACTCGGAGTATAGACAGAAATTTGTTTTTCTCTTAAAGAACTCTACGCTTACAGCCATTGATAGATAAATAATGCTAAGGAGCCGTAAATTGTAAACTCTGTAGGAGTTTACAAAATATTATAAATAGCTTAAAGTATCTCCAAATCACAGTGACGGATTTCAGGGAATTTTTTCTGCAAGGAGAAGGTAAAATCGTTATTTTGATATATTCACGTATAATGAAAAATTTAGACATACCCTAAGCTTCATTTCAATGCGATCGATTTCACCGCCCATTAAATCGACAATATTTTCTCCATGATTTAATAAGAATTGTTCCAATTCTTCGGTTGATTGGAATGACTTGACAACCTAGATGGATAAAATTTCATATAGTGTTATTTTATTTTATAAATGTTCTGAAAATACCTTTAGCAATTCGTTGAGATCTTGTTTATCCAAATAAGATCGTGTCAATTCTCTGCCATCAAAATCCATTTCAGCCTTATATCTTACCAATGAATTTCCCATATCAATACCCTTGACATCATGGATCGCTCTAATCATAACATCACTTTCAAGTTCGCCATTAATGCGTTCCAAGTGTTCATGAGGTATGGATCTGTAATGTAAAATTGATTATTTTTTTTAAATAACATTCAAAATAGCGTTACTTACTTTCCCACCAAAGCCGCCACGGGAAGTAGTGCAAGAATTAGACTCTTGTCATTTGCAGTTCCGGAAAACTTTCGGTTTAAACCAGTAAAATATAGTCATTATAAGTTTCTTTGTTTAAAAAAATCGCAATACTACAATTAATACTTATTTTACTCTTATTTGTTTTACAATAAAAACTTTTATTGCGACGTTCGTTTACGACGAGAGGGACACAAAATAAAATGTAAACAAACACCTCGTTTCTGATTGGTTGAAACAAATTTGCCGCAACTTTTAAATGTCATGGCGAATCTATGTTTTTCGCCTTAGATGCCAATTTTGACATTTGAGGGGACCACAAAAGTTGCTTTGTTGTAGCAATTCGCCGATGCGGTTACCTGTTAGATCTACCTTGCCATGTACCATGCTAGTACCTATGTTTGTTTTTTTATGGTGGACATTGATGTTTTTTTCGTTTTAAATAAAGTTTTCTTGTTTTGTTTTTGTTGTTAAATTTGAATTGTTGAATTATCTATTTTTTGTCTTGTTTGTTATCTTTGTTAAATTTAACTTTTGCTACACATTTTTAATTTAGATTCCGATGTAGATTATAACGATAATTTTGGTCCAAAATTTCGAAAACCCGTATTTTGTACCGGATATTATAAATCGTATAAATTCGAATACGATAATATGGAAAACAATTTTTAACAAAAATGTGCTTCACGTTCAGAATATTTTTGATATTCCCGAAGATCAATAATCGAGCCTAGAGCCGACAAAAAAATATTTCTCGGATTATTCCAATCATGAAACTTGCTTTGAAATGATTGGACAAATTAAAGATCGAATCTGAACGAAATCATGTCATGTACTTTTTCTTAATATTTCATAACAATGAAATAAATTTGTGCAAATTGTATTTAATAAACAGAAAATTTTTAATTTAATTTTGTATATAGACTTCAACGGCTCTATTCTAAAAAAAGAAATTATGCATTAACGACAATAATTTGAATAAAAGGTGGGACGTATTTTTTCAAATTTCTAAAAATATCTGTAACTGACAGAATTGCAATAACTACGTTATTAGCATGGTAGAAGTAATAGGTAGACGCATCGACACAGCTGTTGGGACAATGAACTGTCAAACCAATTATGGAATTGAAAATGTTAAATGAAAATGTATTTAAATTTGTAAAAATTGTTGAAAAACGCGAATTATAATAGCCTCCTAATGACGTAGTATAAGAAAACATATGAAGATCTACTTATATTTGAAAAAACATTTAAATTTCTTTGACAAATCAATGCTCCCAAGCCTTGATTTGTATTCTTCTGCCATGGTTATTAGCAAGTGGTTTTTATTCATGACAGATTGTACATGCCCAATGACCACTTATACATGCCCAAATTTGTGGTGTAAATATTCTAAAAATAGCATACAAGAGTGAAATAAATCTCAATTATTTTTAACAGAGACATGAACATTTTGAAATACGGAATCGGTTTTTGTGCAAAAGTATTAGTAGAAACTTCCTGGGTCTAGAATACAACTATGCACTTTTACAGTGTTAGCGCATTCACCATGAATGGTTGGTTTCACTTTGACAGATCAGCTGTTCGTTTATTTATTTTTATTCTCATGATTTTTGCTTACATGTAGAAGTTGATAAGTTATTAAAACATAAATGAACAAGAAAATTACAATATTTTAAGCTATTCCAAACTGTATCAATTCCAAAAGACATGTCACAGGATACAGTACCCGAAGATGTGCAAGCAACTATACAACAAGAGTACAAAATCTTAGCAGAATAGTAAGTTAATTATTCTACAAATCATCTACATACTCAACATTTAACATTTCTTTACATTTTCCTTTTAGTAAGATGGTGGCATCGGAAAAAGTGGGCGGCATATATGTCATACCTTCATTTGCTAATTCATTATGTATGTTTCTCGTTAGTAGCATTAATTTTTTTAATTAACATTAATTCCATTTGTTGCAGTGTGGTATGGAGTAATATTTGTTAGACAAGGCATGTATGAGGAGGGTATATTTCGTTTTAACATATCACTTCCGGATAAATTTCCTGAAGATAAAACTGTGCCGGTAAGATAAGATAGATACCTATGATAACAACGAACTAAAAAATGTACTACTTTCAGACAGTTATTTTCCAAAATGAAATGTATCATCCGCTGATATGTCCCTTTACTGGAACATTAGATCTGACCCAAGCCTTTCCAGTGTGGCTTTGTGGTGAAGATCACATCTGGCAGCTTTTGAAATATTTACAAGCAATTTTTATCGATCCTCTGGAATGTCTGCGAACGCCAACGAATAGCCCAAACGGCAAATGGCCAAACAGTGAAGCTGCTGAATTATTGATGCAAAATCGAGCCGGGTTTATAGCCAAAGTTAAGGAATGTATTACCAATAACAAAGAGCATCTTTATGATGAACCACCTACAGACGATCCTCATTATATAGCGTTTGAACAATTTAATGACGAAGTTCATGGACCCGTTAAACAGCGCATACGTGAGGGCAAGGAACCAATATTGACAAATACCACATCAAGTGCAGCGTCTTCTAGTGCAAAAGGTCTTTCATGGGTGAAAGAGGGGGAATATGTTCCCCTGAGCATGGACTAGTATAAACTTCTTTTAATCACCACAATTATTTAATTAAGAATTGCATATATACAAAAGTTCTTTTACTTTACAAATTTTATACAAATGTATTAACAAAATGTAATGTATCTGACTATATAAGCTGATGTTTTAAATGTCAATTAGGCTATTGTATTTCCCTGTTAGAGTTTACACCATAACGTTGTGTACTAGAAAACCAATTATTTTGTAATAAAAGTTTTTTATCCTTCCACCAAATATGTGTCGGACCCTGTTGTTCGCCATTTTCGAATTCAAAATATTTACTCAATTCTATGGAGAGTTTCGAACGTATTAAGCCTATAGAACCAACTTTTGCCAAGGAATATGGATGGTATACTCTTCCAGTTTCGGGATTCATATATATTTTCTGTGGCTCGAAATCAATTTGCAGAACATCACCAGCATGATTATATAACAACTTGTCTAAGCCTTCTGAATTCTCTGTTACATGGGTGAAAACAATCGGAGTGTCATCGCATCTTATAAAATTACGTTCTCTGCCACATGGTGATAGGTAAGGAAATTCGGAACGATAACGTTTTGTATCGTTAAATTTAACTCGATCGAAAAAGAATTTTAAAAACTTTTTCTCCTTAAAACAGGAGGTGAAATTTTTCATTTTGGCATCATCTAAAAAGAGCTGAAAAAGAGTCAGTGATCAGTAAATCTCTTTGGCCATAGAGCTTTTAGCCCCGAATTACCATTCCCTCATGATCTATGTAATAGAAATATTCACGTATTTTTGGTTCCGGTTCTTGTCCTTGTACATACTGCACTGTGCTTTGGTGTCGCTTTGGTATTAATGATCCTAATGTATGTTTACTGAGGACATACAGAGAACAATTTAATCTCTTTAGTATCATATTTTTATCACTGTTGATGAAACGAACTGCTGATGGATGGAAGAAACTTTTATTTATTGTTTAGAAGACATTGCAAAAATCAGCTGTCGCTATATGCATAACATTGAGGAATACCCTACAGTATTTCCATTCTCAATGTCGATTCGTTATACAATATTACTATAATATTTATAATTTAAAAGAAATATCGAATTGTAATTATTGTATTTAATTACTACAATTTGTTGAGCATTTCCTCAGTTTATAGCCACAATCTTCTCGATCTTTCATAAATTATTTACGTTCTGAAAATCAATTGCAAAGAAAAGAAAGACTTTTGCCATTCGTCCCACACCTTGCGCTACAATTAAAGGTATAACCTCAAATCTAATGTCAGTCATTTGATTATTAAGTGGCGTACACATTTACGAGTATGTTCCCATTTCTTACAAAAAGTTTTAGTAATTGTAGGCAAATAAACTTCGTAGCGTAGGAGTAGGTAGGTGTGATTAGAAAACCTGGAAAAATACTTTAATTTCATTAATTAAGGTTCACAAATAATGCTTTAGCGGCTATCCGATAAATAAAACAAAATTACATTGGCGTTCATTGATGTGTACAATACTTTAATCCCGATTAAATAGAGTAAACAAATTGCTGGGAAAATGTCAGGTAAATAAAAACAAAATTTTAATAGTTATATATAAATATTTTCACATTTTCTGATTAAATGTTTTGTGTTTTCAAGAAAATAGTCAAAAATCCAATGAAGTATCACCAACGGACACAACAGCAAACGCACAGACACCTTCAGAGCCTCCGTTATTTCCTCCCGCTAAGCCCGGTAAAAAGCCTGATTATGGAACCAACAATACACTGGAACTGCTTGAGAAAATACCCAGCAAAGTTGTGGAAATGAAATTGGACGATGTCCTAACAGCTGTTAAAGATGTAGACAATTTGTGTGATTATTCCCGTTGCAAAGCAAAGACAAGTCTTATGGGACAAAATTGTGAACATTGCCAAAAAAGATATTGCTTTAAACATGGATTGCCCGAAGTACATGGATGTGGAGAGGCGGCAAAGAAGACGGAAAGAAAACAATTCCTACATCCCAAACCGGTAAAAACTGTCAAGCAAGAAGAGGAACTGGAAAAGGCCAAAAAGAAACTGCAAGCTAAATTGAAGGACATGCAAGTAGGGCGAATGCAAAAAACGGGTGATTTACCACAAACCAGTCGGGGAGGTGGTGGCGGAGCAAGAAAAAAGAAGGCTAAATAAGGATTTTTTGGAAAATAATAAAGTAAATTTATGAAAATAATAAAAACCCACGTATCTTTGAAATTGCACCCGAACTCTTAGGGAATTTTAAGTCTGGAAATTAAAAAATAGATGTTTCGATATCAGAACCTGCAAGAAGCCAAAAGTTCTGCAATTTTTGTTAATGTCACTTATGGTTAAATAAGAAAATGTTATAATTAAAACTTCATATAATCCTATATTTATTTATTTTTTGTTTATTAAATTATTTTCTTTTTTTATACAAACATGAAACTTTTCAAGCTTTAGATATACAAAAAACACATCTAATGTAAAATAAATATATAATCTAGAGATTTTAAAATTAACTTGCACTTGTGGAGTTGCAAGTTAATTTAAAATCGATTAGAATAATTTGTAACTTCTTTTAGCAGAAAACAAAAATATGTATATGCAACAATTTCTTTTTGTTTAAATATCAATAATTTAAATCATATAAATTTTTCCGCACAAGGATTTCGGAACACAAACTCGGAGTATAGACAGAAATTTGTTTTTCTCTTAAAGAACTCTACGCTTACAGCCATTGATAGATAAATAATGCTAAGGAGCCGTAAATTGTAAACTCTGTAGGAGTTTACAAAATATTATAAATAGCTTAAAGTATCTCCAAATCACAGTGACGGATTTCAGGGAATTTTTTCTGCAAGGAGAAGGTAAAATCGTTATTTTGATATATTCACGTATAATGAAAAATTTAGACATACCCTAAGCTTCATTTCAATGCGATCGATTTCACCGCCCATTAAATCGACAATATTTTCTCCATGATTTAATAAGAATTGTTCCAATTCTTCGGTTGATTGGAATGACTTGACAACCTAGATGGATAAAATTTCATATAGTGTTATTTTATTTTATAAATGTTCTGAAAATACCTTTAGCAATTCGTTGAGATCTTGTTTATCCAAATAAGATCGTGTCAATTCTCTGCCATCAAAATCCATTTCAGCCTTATATCTTACCAATGAATTTCCCATATCAATACCCTTGACATCATGGATCGCTCTAATCATAACATCACTTTCAAGTTCGCCATTAATGCGTTCCAAGTGTTCATGAGGTATGGATCTGTAATGTAAAATTGATTATTTTTTTTAAATAACATTCAAAATAGCGTTACTTACTTTCCCACCAAAGCCGCCACGTTGGTGTAGATGATGAATGAGGCCACAGCTCCTAATATACTACCCACCAGAAGAGAACCAACTGCATCATATATGGGTGAACCGGTTATGGTAGATAGACCCATACAACCGGCAGCTACAGCCACACTGGCCACAGCTGCAGCATCTTCTGTTAATACTACATTTACACAGGGATCCTTGCCAGTAAGAACTGCAAAGTTTTATACAATTAATTTCCTTTAAAACTTAGAAATTGTTTTCTTTACACACCATATTCCTTAAAGGATATGCCTTTTAATTTCGCCGAACGCCGCACTTCATTCATGGCCACCAGAAGTGTGGCACCCTCCGAAACTAACGAACCACCCAATATGAAAAATGCCCAAAAGAAGTCTTCCATGGGTTCGGGATTCATCAAGCCCGTTATACCATGATAGAATGACAAACCAGTACCTACGCAAAATATACCAACACCTGATATAAGCGAAGAAACATATTTCATATTGGCATAACCATAAGGATGATCTGAATCGGCCATTTGTGTAGATTTATGTATGCCATAGGCCAAGATCAGTTGATTTATCGTATCTGCCAATGAATGTATGGCTTCGGCAAACATACTGTGAGAACCTGAATACAACCAGCCACCAACCTTGAAAAGAAAGTTTAATCCATTGCTAGAAGAAGACAAGAAATTAAGTTGTGAACTCAAAAAACCATGTTTCTGACATACATGCCAATGGCAATTAGAACAACTTTTCCCGATTTCCCTTTTAGTCCAGGCTCATCATCATACACTGCCGTTCTTGAGCCAATTTCTCTTCTATAGTCTCGAAGCCTTCTTTTTACAGTAAAAATATCTAAACAAATTTAGTTGATTATAATCACTTTGTCTATAAGGTTCTTTGGGTACTGTACTTTGCTGATGTTTTTTACGTTCCACTTCACGTTTCAGGCACTCTTTAATGAGATTCTCCTTTGTTCCCCAAATATTAATGGCCTTGGCTTCAACGTCTTTGCGCCAAAACACAGTTATCGGTGGCTCCTGTTCATATGGTGAACGTCGTTTGATTTTGGGCAATGTTTCCAAATCGGAGGCTTTCAGCAAAAAATCACTCATGGCACGAGCTGGGGTAATAAAATTACGTTCCAATGAAGAACGATTGTAATCCATTTTAGCCCGTTTCTAAAAAAATAAAATAATTTGTTAAATAGTTGATATTTGCATAAAGGTTTAATCCTTACCGGTTTTGGCTTAACTTCAGGTATTGGTGTAGGAGTAGATGATTCCGCCGTTGCCGCAGGTGCTATAGTTGCAGCTTGTGATGTCGCGGTCATGTCAATGCTAAGTATTTTACCACTGCTTGCCTCGGCCGCTTTTGTTGCCAACATTTTTTTGGTGGCAGCATCCAATTTTGCTGCATCAATTTTAGCCTCTGTCACATTAGCAGCCCCCTTGGCTGCCTTATTCATAATTTCATCTGCCGTTGGAGGTGGTGATGCAGCAGATTTTACAGTCTCTTTTGATGTGGTGGTATCTTTGGCCACTTTTGATTTTTCAAATACAATGTCGTTTATTTTCGAATCCTCTATGGTGGTTGTAATGGATAGTATGCCTTTGGATGTTTCAATTTCATATTTTTTGGTTTGTGCGGCCACAGATCCTTTAGACGATTTTCCATCTTTTGTTGGCGTTTCGTCCGATTTTTCTTTCGCAGATTTCGGCTCTGTGGCTGTCTTTGTGGTTGTTTTGGTTTTTGTCGTTTGTGGTGATGCTGCAGCTGCTGATGTTTGTGTGGTAGCGGGCGGGGATGCAATGACCTGAAGAGCAAAATGAAAAAATAAAATTATTTTAAATTATGGTAGGACTTTGTGTAAACTAAATTTGAAACCGGCTAAAATAAGAGTATGGGACTTGTATATTCTTCTAAATAGATTTGAAATAATTTGGAGAGTATAGTACGGAGATATTGGATAGCATTTAAGAAGGATAAATGTGAAATTGGTCGGAAAATTGCACCGAAATTGTAATAAGTGGGATTTATGCAGCAATGTTTAAGCCCTATTTACGGATTTGGTATAGGTATTTTCTGGACACTACATAAGGTGTAATGATGCTACTTTAGTAGTCATATTAAGACTGCCCAAAAAGTAAATGGTTTTTCTTCCATACACAATAAGAACGACCACTTCAAAAGTTCGGGGTTCACATTGATGGCGCATTCAAGTTCGAATTCTTGTTCTTTAATGTTGTTAATAACTTATCTATTGCTATGAATAACTAACCTTATGAGGAGTTAATTGATGAATAATTATTGTTATATCGATCTTTGATCTTAATTATACATACCTTATCTTTCGACGCATACAGTCTTTGTGCGAAGTATATATTTTTGATGGCTTTCGGAGAGTCGAGCTCCCGGTAACCGGGCCATAATTGTTTACGAAAATGACACACAGTTCTAAGGTTCAATATATTCTGTTTAGTATGCAAAATTTTTACCAATTCAATGCCTCTGGGAAGCATTTTGACAAACACCAAAATGCTGTAAAGCCAAGCAGTAGTGAAACTGAAATGAAGCAACAAGTCACACATTTACATATGCCTCCATGATCAAAAGAAGTGACACTTAAGACCTCATAAAGAAGGAAAGGAAAACAAACAAAATGTATGAGCAAACAATGTCACATAACAAACAAATTTGTTTCTAACATACCTTGTTGCAATTGTTTTTGTTTATCCCCAAAACCGCACGGCAATCGTCGTTGTCGTCTGTAGGTAAGTTTGATTACGGGCTGTGCTAAAAATAAATTTTGCACGTAGGTTACCCGAGTGCAAAAGTTCAAATAAACTGTATTCCGGATAAATGAATAATATGCGCTACTCTATAGACTTCCTTTGATTTGGCGGTGAAAAATATCACCTTTAATAGAAATCTTGTATAATAATTTTTTGATCGCCTTCAACTATAATGGAAAATTTTGTAGTTTTGCACCATCTATCACGACTACGTCATAATTCGTTGATTTTTTTGTTTTAAAACAAACACCCCAATGTTTAATTTACTTCGGCCCTATATCAATTGGAATTTGTACATGATTCAAAAGAAATAATGTGAAAAGTAATTGCAACTTTGTGGGATTTAAATAAATTACGAAATTTAAATTGCTTTCCAAGCTAATTCCACACAAACTTTTGAATGTTTCAACCAACCAATTTTCAAGCAAAACAACACAAATAAAGCTGTCAAACAATTTCATTGACTGCTGACAAACAAAACCAACCATTCTCAGTGAATGCTTCAATTATATACGAGAGCATATCATAAGTTCTGTTCCAGAATCTGGAATATTTGTACTATTTGTAAAATTTGTATTTTAACACCGTTTCAAAACATGAAGAACGTTTAAAATTTGTGACAAATTTGGCTGTATGATTGCCAACCTCGTATTGGCTTATAGTTTGATTTTTGAGAATTATAATCTAGGCTTAAAATTTTAAATACTTTTTTGTTCCTTTTTGTTCCTGTGCTTTCAAAACAAAGCTGTATTCTCAGGCTGGAAATACATAAATTCTTAGGGAACGACTCCATACCAGACCTTAATCAGACCATAATAAATGATATAAGACAGTAAAGAAATTTAATTAAGGCAACTGAATTTCAAATAAAATTGACTGTAAACTGCCCGCCTTCTTCAAAAACCCTTAAGTCATCAGCTGGCTTCTTCGTAGATGAACAAAGGAGTTTTAGGTTGACCTAGTTCGATTTTGGCCCTAGGCTCCTATGTTCATTTCCGAAGAAGCCAGCCAAATATGCGCTTTATATATTCCCAGCTTCAGAACGAATCATGGCAGAAGAATGAGGTGAGGAGATGCATCAACGCTTGAGAGCATTGATATGTCAGAAAAAAATTAAGTGTTTTTTCAAATATAAGTACATTTTTATACGTTTTCTTATACTGTATCATTCGGAGGCTATTAAAATTCGCGATTTTCAACAATTTTTACAAATTTAAATAATTTTTCATTCGACATTTTCAATTCCAAAATTGGTTTGACAGTTTACTGTCCCAACAGCTGTGTCGACGCGTCTACCTATATTCTTCTACCATGGAACGAATTTAACAATTCTCACTTTTACTATTTTTTCATTTTTATACCTTCCATCATAGCTTTTATTAAGTTGTCATTCCGTTTGTAACATTTCGAAATACTCATTTTAGACCCCACAATGTATATATATTCTTCATCAGCAAGAAGTGCGATGTCCGTCCGTCTGTGGAAATCACTCTAGCTTTCGAACAAAATGAAGTAGGTCGATAAAATTATACTCAAATGTGTATTATATCTGCAGGACTTGTGGTATTGAAAATGGGCCATGTAGGTCCACGTTTTAATATAACCTCTCATATAACGGTACCTCCCGATATTCGGTATTTTGATGATTTTAGCGACATTATTATCCGGAATTGTTTCAAATTTGATATTTAAAGTTCGTAATGGATACTACAGCCTAAGACAGAAAATTGTCTGTGCAGGTCAAGGTTTTCGTATAACCCCCATATAACGATACCTCCCGATATTCGATATTTTGATGATTTTAGCTACATTATTCACTGTTTTTTTTTTATTAGTTTCGCATTTGAATATTGTAATGGCTTATGACAAAAGTTACCTATGCTACCTATGTTCTATGAAAACATGAAATGAAATATATTTTCTTTATACAAATTTTCATTTGACATTTTTTTCCTTTATAAAAGTTTTCATTTCACATTTTCATAGAACAAGAATTGAGCCCCAAGTCCATGTCGCCGTATAAACCCTAATATGAGAGCTACATTCGGTATTTTTAATATTTTAACAGATTTTTTTAACGGATTTATCATAAATGATAATTGTTACTAAAAACTAAAATAGATTGTTTTGAGTTCTGCCTTGTTAAGGCGAAGATCGTTTGTTAATGATTGACGTGACATAAAGGGAAAATTGGTTATCATGGTTATCATAGTAAAAACTTTTACATTCTTGCAGCTCTGGAACAGACCATAAGTTGAACAGGACACATTAGTTGTGTTCCAGTACTTTTTTAGTAGTAAAACTAGCAGAAGAGAGAACAGTTCGAAATGTCATTCTCATTTAGGTTTGCTCAAAAAATAAGGGAACGGAAAATTAGCAGAAATGCGATAAAATGTCAAAATTCAAAATTCCAAAAGTAAACAGCCTAAATCGGACTGGTGAAACCTTACTGAAAAGGGCGCCAACACTTAAAAAATTAGTATTGAGACGATAAGTTAAAATTAATAATTTATAATAGTAATTTATAATCTGATTCCTCATTCTGCCAGTCCTCTTCACTGCTGGAATCATCCAAAAGTGAATACATCAGTTGCTCCATATTTTCTCTTTTTGTTTTTTGCACGACAAATATTAGTTTTTCCTTTAGTTTTCAAGTTGATCATTTTCTTTATTGAAATGTATCAATACATTTTTCAACCTTGTTAGCCCTGCCAATCAAATGTCAAATTTACAATATGCACATTTCTGCTCGGCCAAATTCATGTAGCTAAAACAAGTAGAAATGTGCACCACTCAGCGCCATTTTTTTCTCGAGAGAGCTGCAAGTTTTGCTAGTTTTTGGCGTACGGGAACGCGTTGTAGCAGAATTAGCGCTAATTAGTTCTAATTTGCAGGTTCTGGAACACAACTATTAGTTGAACAGGAATTTGAAATCGACTATGAATATTCGAGTACTCGGTTTTTACCCAAGTCCATAGTCGAGTTCGAACATAGAGTACAATAGGTCGATTATTCGAATTCGACTTACCTATCCCTACAATAAATCCAATTATAAAAAATAAATCATGATTACCACACGAAACAAAACAAACCAAAACAAACTTCAAAACTATAGTAGAAGAATACAGGTAGTCGCATCGCATAGCTGTTGGGACAATGAACTGTCAAACCAATTTTTAAATTGAAAATTTTAGATGAAAAGTTATTCAAATTTCAAAAATTGTGTAAAAAATACATATCAACAACCTACGGTTGGTGTCGTATAAGAACATTTATAAAATTTACTTATTTAAAAAATTAAAAATTTTTACATATCTACAATGCAGTAGAGCTTTTATACCATGCTAGAAGAATATAGGTAGATGCATCAACATTGATATGTCAAAATTGTTAAAATGTTTTGTTTTTAAATAAGTACATTTTATAAGTTTTCTTATACGGCACCAAACGGAGGTTGTTATGATATGCATTTTTCAACAATTTTTACAAATATTAAAAATTTTTCATTCAACATTTTTAATTTCAGTTTGTCAGTTCATTATCCCAGCAACTGCGCCGATGCGTCTACCTGTATTTTTCTACCACGTCTTATATATAAAAATTGACAGCTAACGTATTCGCCACAAAATTCTTCTGTCAAAGCGAAATATTTATTTTCGCCTCAAGCATTAATTTTGACATTTCATGTAGTAAAATAACAGCTGTTTTTAGAATAATTCGCTCGAAGGAAGACCTTATAGTATAATTGGGCCATGAAATAAATAAATAAGCAAATAAAATATATAAATAATAACTTACCTCTATGCTGGACGGTCATCGAATCTCAGGAAAATCCCGATGTGCAAGAAGATAAAGAAAGATAAAATTTACAAATTTACTACTAGCAAATATATTACAAAATAGTACCTGTAACCTTCACAACATATTTGGCCTTAAGTATTTTTGGAATTTTTATTTTTGGAGGTAATACCAACGCAGAAAACAGGTTTATTGAACAAACAAACAATAACACGACATTTCTATTTTATAGAGTGTGACACAGACAGTATTTTCTAAGAACTGTGTGATTTACCCACAAACAACAGTGCCAAACAATAGGAACCCTCCATAAAGCAGAACTATGGTGGCCACTTCAGTTATTGCAGAATTATGTATTTATATATTAACGTGGAATGTCGGTACCAACTACCCGGAGGATGTCAATTTAACCGATATGCTGGCGCTTAACGGAACTTCTATGTGTCCGGGAGAAGATAAACGACCTGATCTCTATGTTCTGGGCTTCCAGGAGGTCAATGTCAAACCCAAAAATCAGTTTCTCAACATATTTCAAGATAATCAATGGACTTTGAAGGTACGCGAATTTCTATCGGACCAGGATTACGTAAAAGTAGAAACTGCCCAGTTGCAAGGCATATTGATAAATGTTTGGTCACTGGGAAAGCACATTAGCAATATAAATAACATAGAAACGGAGACCACCAAAGTAGGATTGGGCGGCCTATGGGGTAATAAGGGTGCTGCTAGTGTACGTATGAGCCTCTATGGTAGTGGCGTTACTTTTGTGGTGGCCCATTTGGCTGCTCACGATGAACATCTCAAGGAACGAGTTATCGACTATAATCAAATATTGGACAATCATCATTATAAAGTTAGAAATTATCGCACCATTTTCGATCATGATTTTGTCTTTTGGTTTGGAGACTTAAATTTCCGTTTAAATGGTCATGACACGGCCGAAGAAGTTAAAGCTGAAGTTGAATTGGGTCATTTGGATGATCTCTTTACGCGTGACCAATTGCAAATGGTACGCGAAGCAGGCAATGCATTCTCATTAATGACTGAACAGAAACCAACATTCCGTCCCACCTTTAAATACACCGAAGGCACATCAGAGTATGATTTAAAGCGTCGCCCTGCATGGTGCGATCGTATATTGTACCGTGTTGAGGAAAATAAATATCCTGATATTAAATTGGAACTGGAGCAATTGTCATATAAATCCCATCCTCAATATACACTGTCAGATCATAAACCAGTAACGGCTGAATTTTTACTTTCAATCAAGGCAGAACATCACACCAGTGAAGACATACACGAGATGACCCATGGCGGCAGCGGCAGTTCGGAGACACCATTGTCAAGTGTAATTATAATTTTCATTGCTTTCTATACAATTCTATTTTAAAATCACACTTTTATTTTTGTTTTTGTTTGGTTTATGGCTTTTGTTTTGTTGATCTATCTTTCGCATTACTCCATCTCTGTATGTAGTGGGATTTATAGTAGAATTTATGTTTCGTCTTAGGAAGTACTAAATGTTTTCATAACATTTATTCATTAAAATACTAAGACTTTGCGAATTTATTTTCCTGCATAGAGTAATTTGTTTAAAATCATAGCGTAGTACCTGCAGTAGATGTGCCGTAAACTAACCTATATATTTTTTATTAATTTCTATTATCTTTACATAAAATGAAACATATCCTTAAAAACTTACATATGCTTAAATTATATTTCGAAAGACCTGTAGGTCTCTCAAAGATCCATACAGGCCCTAACAGGTTCTTCAATTCAAATTATTTATAAAAAAACTTCCTCATAATAATAGAATCTCCTAAAAGCACTGTTATATGTAACCAACCAAAAATATTCGCGTGAATTGGGCCTCTATCTTTAAAAGATGTGCAACAAAGTCGTGTGATTAACCCACAAAAATAGTGTTTGTATAAGACCTGTAAAGGGTTTCCCTTTGCAAAATACATGAAAAGGCTAGCTTTTATCTATGGAAGGCCCACAAATTAAGGAAGGAATAACATAGTCTTTTTATGTGTAGAATGCCTACATGTAAAAAATATTAATACTCTTCACCTTAGAGTTAAGAAAACATTAGAACCCATTATGACTCACAAATACCAATTTTTAGACATATTCGTGGGAAAATGTGTTAGACATATTCGTGGGAATCTCCTAAAAGCACTGTTATATGTAACCAACCAAAAATATTCGCGTGAATTGGGCCTCTATCTTTAAAAGATGTGCAACAAAGTCGTGTGATTAACCCACAAAAATAGTGTTTGTATAAGACCTGTAAAGGGTTTCCCTTTGCAAAATACATGAAAAGGCTAGCTTTTATCTATGGAAGGCCCACAAATTAAGGAAGGAATAACATAGTCTTTTTATATGTAGAATGCCTACAAGTAAAAAATATTAATACTCTTCTCCTTAGAGTTAAGAAAACATTAGAACCCATTATGACTCACAAATACCAATTTTTAGACATATTCGTGGGAAAATGTGGGAAAAATCATCAAAATATCGAATATTGGGAGGTACCGCTATATGGGGCTAGACAAAAACGTGAACCTATTCATACAATGTTTCGCCAACGGAGCTAGAACCAATTAAAACACACAAATAGTAATTTTTAGACAAATCCGCGAAGAAATGTGGCAAAAATTATCAAAATACCGAATACCTGGAAGTAACGTTTTTTAGACAAATCCGCGAAGAAATGTGGCAAAAATTATCAAAATACCGAATACCTGGAAGTAACGTTATATGGGAGCTGTACCAAAACGTGGACCTAAACATACAATGTTTCGCCACCGCAGCCAGAACCTATTTTGACCAACAAATACCAATTTTTAGACAAATCCGTGAAAAAATGTGGCAAAAATCATTAAAATACCGATATTCGGGAGGTACCGTTATATGGGGGCTATACATACAATATTTCGCCACACGAACTAGGACCCATTATGACCTACAAATGCCAATTTTCAGACAATTCCTTGAAAAAAAATGTGGCAAAAATCATCAAAATACCGCATATCGGGAGGTACCGTTATATGGCGACTATACCAAAACGTGGACCGATATATCACATTTTCAATACCAACCGTCCTAGACACAATACAAATTGTTCTGCTAAATTTGGACTGTATCTTGATTTCAACAGGCAGACGGATATCGTTAGAATTTTATGCTGATTATGAATATATATACTTTATGGGGTCTACGACGAATATTTAGGGATGTTACAAAGGTGGAGGGTATAAAAAAGTTATTTTTTTCCTTAAACATGCATTATATCTGAAATGTAATAAATAATTGACTCAAACTCTATTTTTTTAAAAAATTACATCTATATAATCTTAAAAAGTCTGTAAATAGGCTATATTAATGCTCATAAGAATCTCAACGAAACAAAAGCCTTTTACAAAAAGAAAAAAATATTAAAAAAAAAACAAATTATCATTTTCAAGTGGTTGATAACTTGTTCTATTTTTGTTTTCAGTGGATTGAATAAATAATGTTGGTCACACAGTCCGGACTAAGAATCTCCAGTAAAATCGATCTTTTGTCACATTCGAATACTTAAAAAGTCAACATCTCTAAGAGAAAACTTTACTACGTAATAATGCATGTTTTAAGGAATGAAACCTAGTACTCTCTATTAATATATATACCTTTTATTTAACTTTCTGCTTTTTTTATTGCTATAATTTATATACCTATTTTCTTTTATATGTCCCTAACCAAACTAATCTATGGATATTCATATGTGCTCAAGTCGTATTGTTGTGCTTTTGAATATTTGTTCACATTTTCAAGATGTTTGCATTAACATTTCAACGAATAAGAAATCAAATAACTCAAGTCAATCATGTAATTTGAAATTACCAAAAAAAGAAATTATGAACATAAATCATATCCTATGTCAGCCGTATATAAATTGTATTTTGTATAAAAAATTACCTATAATTGTGATGTAAGCAATATATTTAAACATTTATATAACTTCATATATATAAAATACTATGTAGTTTACTATTTGAACATACACATTGTTATAAATTCTAATAAATATATTTAAACAAAAAAATATATCTGTATCTTTTCGTTTATTACAAAATTATTAAATAACTTTGTAATTAATTTACGATACTGGTAGGCGAACCACTTAGTTATTTTCCTTGCTGAGAATTTACGAGTGTGGCACATAAAAATAAATTGAAATATATAATAGGAATAATAAAAAATACCCCACACATGCAATTCATAAAAAGGGCACATGTTTTTTCTGTTATCTAAAAATCTAGTTGGATTTTATTTTCATTTGTCCTGATATCAAAAGAGTGTGTCCATATTTTTTCGAAAAAAAATCCCCTTTCCACTTATAATCTATTCTAGTCTCCTTATCCTGAGGGGGTCATTTTCTTGCCAAAATGTTTAAACAAAAACATTAATGAATGATATTACAGAAACAACCACAACAACAGTTATTAGAAATTATGATAAAAATGCTAGATAATGTCGATTCAATATTAAAAATAAAGGGGGAATTTTAGAAAAGCCACACAACGATGTTATAAATTTTGTGTTTTTTTTTGAGAAGCTTTCACCTAAAGTGTTACATTTAATTGTCTTCGACGTCAGCTGTAAGTATTTATTGACGTAATGCGTACGATATGAGATATTCTCAAAGGGTATTTTTGGGGAGAAAATTGGCTCGTGTTGTTTTTAAATTGGATGTAAGCAATAAAATACTTATTTGGCAAAATTCGAATTGATTATTAATATGGCTATAACACCAGAACCCCACCACATGTTGGATATGTATTTTCATAAGCTTTTCTGTGACTCGTATAGTACCATTTGGTTGGATTAGTGGATTTGGCAGGGATCTGTAACCAGATTTTTTTTGCAAAAAATCATCAAATCAGGCCAATTTAAATCTTATTTAGCTTTTTTTAAAGTGATACTTTAAATCGTAGATTTATTTCAAATGAAATTACTCACATGCATTCGATATTACATATTACTCTCTAAATGTTCTTTGCAATTAATATAATTAATGTAATTAAATCAAAAATATCTACAAAATTATTGAGTGAATAATTGTCATGGTCAATGACTACATGAATTTATTTATATCGCGATAATAACTTGCTTAGTATCAGGTACTTTTTACCTGTTGCCTACACAATGAGAAATAACTAATATTATAATCGTTATTATTTATGATAAGGACTGTTCTAAACGTCATAGCTTATGGATTTAATAAAAATGAAGAGAATCAATGACAAATTTCATTTTGTACACGTGTACAAAAATATAGTATTAGTCAAGGCCCAGTCATTGTGATTTGACTCTTTTTGAGTTTCAAATTTATTAGTTTAATTTTTGCAATTCGTTCAAATTTGAACGAGAAGATCTGGATATTATTTTTTAACGAATTTTCCTTAAATAATTTATGGGTATCATGGTAGAAGAATACAGGTAGATGCATCAACGCTTGGGAACTTTGGTACGTCAGATTTTTTATTTAAATTTTTTTTTTTTCAAAAATATGTAAATTTTAATATGTTTTCTTATACGACGCCAATCGGAGGTTGTTTTTCAACAACTTTTACAAATTTCAATAATTTTCATTCAAAATTTTCAATTCCAAAATTGGTTTGACAACAGCTGTGTCGATGCAACTGGTCGTATTTTTCTACCGTGGTATACAACTTATAAAATATAGTGTTTCTTTTAGGTTAAAACATTTTTGGGAGCGCTCAGAAGTACGCTATGTTTACAATTTTTCAAAGAAATTTCATTTGACAACATCTCATTGTCAAATCAGAGGTGGGAACCTGATTTCTATGAATCGAAATTTGAAGAGGTAAATTACAAAAAATGCAGACATTTTACCATGTGGAAAACTAGTAAAATTCGCGCTGATAAAACAGATTTGTCCAAACGGCTGTGACATGTTTGCCAGTAAAAGAGAACGCCATTATAAAATTGATTCCTTTAGGATTTACACAAGACGATTGGCATCTTTTTGCAAAATTAAACAAATGGAGCCGTCTGACTTTTTCGCGTTGATTAAATGAAACTATATTTGGCTTTTTACGCACGAATGTGTCTACTGACATAATTATACCAAAAAATCGTATCAATAGTGCGATTCTCTAACTTATATTTTAAGTTATCGACAAAAGTTGATAAAAGTAAATAGCTTTTAGATTCGGTAACATGGTAGAAGAATATAGGTAGGTTGGAATTGAAAATGTTGAATGAAAAATAATTTAAATTTGTAAAAATTGTTGAAAAACAGAAATTATAATAACCTCCGAATGACGTCGTATAAGAAAACATATCAAAATCTACTTATATTTGAAAAAACAGTTAAATGTTTTTGACATATCAATGCTCCCAAGAGTTGATGCATCTACCTGTATTCTTGAGTCATGTTCGGTAATTAACGAAATTTATCACGTTTTCAAATCAAAGTAATCGCTAGGACCTACCGATAGATACCAATGAAAACTTATTTTGATATTAAAAATGTAATTAAAGGTTTCAAAGCAAAGACCTAAAATGGTAAAGACTAGACAAAATGCATTCTGATCAAATGGTTTGTGTTTATACTATCTATATAACAGTTCATGACAGGACCATGTTAATATAAAAAAACACATTTATAGAAAAAAATGACAAACAAAAGTTTGAAAAATCCAAGAATTAGGTTTCAAAATTCTATTACATAGACTTTTCAAATTAATTGCATATTGTCTAAGCGGCTTAAATCGCATAACATTGCTAACTATGTTGTTACGATATCATAACAACAGAGGTATTTTCACAGGGTTGCCGTATCATGACTCTGTCTTGTCCCATCTTTATACTTCTATGTGTTTGTTCAAAGTTACCGAATTTTTCGGTAACTCAAAATATATTTTAGAGAATCCCACCACAGGTCACTTTACCGTAAAATAACACTTTGTGGAATGTTGGATGTTATTATAGTATCCAGCTCTGCATTTTCTGTAATTTACCTTGATTAACTTAAATTTTTTAGGACAAGTTCCCATCTCTGATATTTGTAGATTTTAAATTTATGAATATACCATGGTAAAATTAAGAAGATAAAGCCATTGCAAACCATCTCTGCATTTTCTGTATATTATTTTGTCAAATTTCACTGAATAGAGAAAAATGTTCTATCTCTGATTTGTGTATATACAGTGAATTTATAAATATATATTTTGACAATGAGATGTAGTCAAATGAATAATTTAAAAAAAAAGTTGTAAACATGACTTTACCTTCTTAATTCTACCAGAGTGGTTAGTTAGCATAGGAAACAAACCACTCTAATTGGTAAACACACCAATCATTTCTTGTAATTTCTTACAGTGTAGTTTATGGGATTCCTATAAGAAACGCTGAAAGCATCGGTAATTTTTGTTTAAATGAAAAATGATATCATCATTGAGTTCAACGCTGCTGCGTGGCCTAATGGTTGTATTCTCCAAACGACTCAGTTATTGTTTTCAGAAATAATATAACAAAAGTGATTTTTTTTCGTACATGAGCAATTTTAATAAATATATTTGTTTTTTTTTTTTTCTTTTCAAAAAAATAAATATTATTTTTTTCCATTACTTAACAATCAGTCAAAATAATTTTTTTTCGATATAACTATTACAATAAAATTAGGTACTAAATAACAATTGTTCTATAATGAATAATATTGCTTAGTGCTAATACAAATGTATACACGTATTTGTCATGATTGTCTATTGATTAGGAACATGGTTTTCTCAAGAAAATATCTGTTTTTTGTTTTTATAACTTAAAGGCAAGAAAATAAACATTGTATTAAGTCTCAATCTTTGAACATGAAATAACCATTTAACTGGTTTTTGAAAATGAATGATAAAAATATAAGAGGAATACTTCTGGCAATTGTTTTTGTTTTGTTCTTTTGTAATATGAATATTCAAGCCGCAGGGTAATATAGCCTTTTGCATTAGCTAAGACTAGATTATTGAGCTAAAAAGTCCTTAGGGATTATGAGTCCTTCTTAGTTTTGTGATATAATTTACAAAAAAATATATATGAAACCTAATGAGCTTTAGCCGTAATAATATTTGTAACCTGAGGTGATATACAGATATTCGAAGCATTGGCTATAACAATATCTCCAATAGTTTGTATAATATTTGTATTTAATTTTGTTGGATTTACTCTTTCTGTTTTATTTCCAGTCATATCAAACTTCTGGGAATTTGGCAAATTTGGTAGGGAATTTTTCCTTTTATCATACGTTGTATTAAACATATTCCAATATTCTTGATTTGCGCCACCATATGAATGGGACTTTTTTTTGGGTTTCTTGTCATTTGAGGCGGATGTTGTTGTTCTTGTGGTAGATGAATTCTGCTTAAAATTTCCATTATACTGTTTGTCATCTTGTTCCGTTTTTCTGTTAGCACCATCACTGGTATTGCAACAACAGCAATTGGTTTTCTTACTGTGGCTGCTGCTGACTGTTGATTTATTTTTAGAAAATTTCATTGATTTAACTATTTTCAAGGTACCATTACAACCAATGTAATTAACATTTTGCTGTGTCGACTCAATACCCAGGCTAATACGACCATCATTTCCGGTATACTTGAGATGGCCATGATTTGATTTTATTTTCAGGCGGTTATTGTTGCCGATTACTAATAAATTACCCGTATTCATGGATATTTTGATGCGATTATTGTTGCCAACAATGCGTAAATTGCAGGTATTTGTTTCCATATGTATTTCCTTGCAGTTGCCCACGATGTCTCTGTAAGCGCCACATGGATCTTTTGAGGCACAGGTTGTTGTAGTTGTTGTCAACGGCGTTTCCGTTCCGTTGGCTTGTTCACTTGTATTCTGAGTACTACTACAGCTGCAGCAGCTACAGCTAGTGTTGTAGTCTTCCATGTTCAACATTTCGCTGCTGTCATAAACACGTATTCCCATTTTGTATACTTTGGCACTTATTCTCTTGTTTTTATTTCAAATGTCAATGTTTTCTGTAATACTGCATTTATTTTTATATTTCTTCTGTTCTTGCTGGTGTATTTGTTCAGATATTCAATTAATGCGTAACGTTTGTTTTTATTGGGTTTTCATCAGCTGGACTCTTGCACACACTCACATTCACTCTCATTCCATAATCAATTTCTCACTAGTGTGTAGTCTTGTTTTTATTTTTTTTTGTTGTGTATGGCTTTTGTTTTCATTCAAAAGGGGATTCACTTTTCGTCAATGGTATCTCTCTTAATGTTGTTGCTGTTGTTATATTACTTCCGAATTTGCACGATCTCTAACGATCATTCTCGTCTGAATTTTGTTTCTACCGTTGCGTACGTTTTAAGCGTTGTTACTCTGTCCTGAGTTAATATGGCAATGAAGTGCTTTCTCACAACGACTTTTGCTTTATACCCACTACTACCCGCGAAAACAAAAATGAAACAAAATTGGTTTCAGTGTTTCAACGGGAATTTTTTTCTTTTGCTTCTTTTCGGCAACAACAATTTCTTCGTTCATTCAGTTCGTTGTTTCGTGCTCTTCTATGTAGGTATGTATGCTTTTGTTTATTTATTTAATCATACTGGAACATACTTTATAGCTCTGGGAGATTTGTTGTGTGTTTGCGCTTGTTGTTTATGCCTTAATTCAAATCTGCTTTCAGTATTACTCGTATCGGCAGAGCAAATACACGTGAGAAATATTGCCAGAGAAAGAACCGTTATTTGTGTATACATTTAAAATAACAGGTAGGAGGAAATGAGATCAATCAAATTAATGAGAATTATAAATAGCAAAGGAGGAGAAGAAGCGTGCCAATTTGGGATTCTTATGTTGTAGTAAAATAATTGGATTTGATAAATTTAACTTGTTGGAAGTCTATTATTTGAAAAAAAAAAAAACAAAGTTTATGGGAATAAAGGTGTTAAAATGTAAACATTGTATGAGATCATGTAAATGTTAACAAGTGATGGTATTATTATCGATAAGAAATTATCATAATAAAATGATACAGGTACCCGCATCAACACAGCTGGTTGTACAATACAGCTGTCAAAACATTTTTGGAATGTAAATTTATAAATGAAAAATTATTTGAATTAGTTAAATTTGTTTAAAATCAAATATTATACTAACCTCTGAACGGCATCATTTAAGAAAATATTTAAGAATACATTTAGTTTTGCATATATTCTATATTCTTATATTATGGAAAATATATATTTAGTAACATAAAATGTAAAATTTATTAAAAAGAAGTTCAAATTACATATAAACGGCCGGCCTACATTGTGCGAGATTTGTTCCAATATGTAATTCTGTAAACTCAAATAAAACATCGGATATAGAACTAACATCCCTGCTGCCATTAATTGATACTTATACTCACGACACAACCAGAAATGTGAATCAACTTTAAAAGAAAGCATAAAATGCAACTCTATAGTAATCTTATTTTGTGTGAAGCTCCCATGGTAGAAGAATATAGGTAGACGCGTCGACACAGCTGCTGGGACAATGAACTGTCAAACCAATTTTGGAATTGAAAATGTTGAATGAAAAATTATTTAAATTTGTAAAAATTGTTGGAAAACGCGAATTATAATAGCCTCCGACTGACGTAGCATAAGAAAACATATAAAAATCTACTTATATTTGACAAAACATTTAAATCTTTATGGCATATCAATGCTCCCAAGCGTTGATGCATCTACCTTCTTCTGGCATGGAAGTGCCTAAACGTTTGTCTTTACATGTGACAATGGTAGAAGAATACAGGTAGATGCATCAACGCTTGGGAACATTGATATGTCAAAAAATTTAAATGTCTTTTCAAATATAAGTAGATTTTTATATGTTTTCTTATACGACGACATTCGGAGGTTATTATAATTCGCGTTTTTCAACAATTTTAACGAATTTAAATAAATTTTCATTCAACATTTTCAATTCCAAAATTAGTTTGACAGTTCATTGTCCCTGCAGCTGTTTCGATGCGTCTGCTTATATTCTTCTACCGTGGAGGTGTCAAATGATTAAAAAAAGTTTAAACATTTGATTGCATGACATTACATCCTTAATTTTACCATGATTTGTTCCAAATGTGAAAATGTTAGTATTAACTAACTCTATTTCAGAAACTTTAAGGTGAGAGTACATAAGCAACTTTAAGTCTTCGCATGACATATTTTGTGACAGCTACTTTTGCGAGAATTTGAATGTTCTTTGTAAAAGAACAAAGGAGCTTTAGAGACTTAATTAAATTTTGGCCGATTGTCAAAAAAGGCTTTTTATGTACTCTCACCTTAACTGTCTTTGGAAAATGCTTGACAAAATACAACTCTGATTCAAGATAAGATGTTTTTTGTTAACGTCAGTTAAAGACTGACCCTATTTTCCATTTAGCGGCCACCTGCAGGTTTATTTTCAACATCTGATAAAAGTTTCACTCATAATTATTTATACCTTTTACTTTAATATTTTTATCGGAAATATTACTCTTAAATCCCATTGATAAATGGTAATTCCAGTAGCAAATTTTATTGTTTTTTTTTGTTCGACGACCTTCTAAAGGTCTTCTATCGACACACATTTAAGTGAAATCATATTAATTGAAATCACATTAATAAACGGACCTACTCTTATTTTCATTTGGCCAAGAGTATATCCCCTCCACCAACAAATCTCCAATAACAATAAAATTAAAATGTTTATTTATCATTGACAACATTTTCACAAACATTAAACAAAGTACTTGTACTTTCCATGGCAATCTTATCAATGAAAGGTGATTTTCGGCTTCTTTTTTGTTGTCGTTGTTGGTGCTTTGGGTTCTTTCCTTTTTTTATAAGATAGCAAGTGATTTTGAAAGTTGATATTATAAAGTGTAGTAAATAGTATGGGCATAGTAGTATTCAGTAACTGAATACGCGTAGTGAAAAGTCTTATCAGTAAAAAGTTGTTCTATTTCTCTCTGGCATATTTTTGTTATTTATTTGTTTTTTTTTTTAATTTTATAAACTGACTTTTGATATTTTTTAATAATATATTTCGTACTTCACCTATAACCTATAATTTCATGGGTTATCTTCAACTGACTAATGTTATGGGGTGATTTATCAGGTGGGATATGAATCATTAATCACAGGACTTTTTGATTAGTTAGTGGAACTGTCATAATTGACTTCTAAGCCTGTAAAACCGACGGGGAAAGAAAACGATAAAGAAAAGTGAGTTTTATGAAAAAAAAGGAGAGTAAAATTAAATAAATGTCATTTTTTCCTTGTTATTCCCATGTTACAATAAGGAGGTAGAACAGCTTCATAAAACTAAAGAAATACAGCCCTGAGGTTATGCCCACTTCCTGTCAGACTCATTCACAATTATATGCAACAAAATGTTTTCATTTTTTCATATTGTTTCTTATTCTTAAATTGAGTTGAATAGCGCGAAAAATGAATGAAATGCCTGGATTTTCTCTCAAAAATATGATCCAAACTGATCAATCTTTAAATTTTTCAAAACAATAAATTCATACACAAAATTGGCAGAAGTCGGGCACACTTAGAAAAAAAATGTAATCAGCTGGTAGCTCTACCTTGTCTTTTTATTGTACCATGGTTATTCCCTGCTAAAAACCCACTATTCTTTTTTCTCACGGCAAATTTATTGGGATATTCTCCCAGAAATGGTAATATTTCAGTGAGAATATAATGGAAAGAGAAATAAAAAAATAAAGTCCATGGCAACTACACACTCATATATAAACAAATGAAAAAGTGTTTAAAATATGGCAAATTAAAACTAGTTTATAAAAGATCCAAAAAATCTTATTTAACCAAGTACATGTCGACACGCTTGTCCAGTAAACGTAACGTAATACCATATACTGCAAATGCTTGTATGAACAAAATATTGAAACATGCTTACAAATGTCTATACAACATTCGTGTGTCGTGCCTCCCGCCATTACGGAAAGTACCTTTTCATTAAATAACTTCCACAATGCTAACTCAGTGCATTCAATTATTCCATTAAACAATATCGAACGCAATCTATTCAAACAGGGTGCACCAAAAGATCTAACGTTTTTAACATTCTGAATAAATATGTTAACATTTTAATGAAATTTAAAAAAAATATTTGTTTACCTCCTTATTATTCCCATGGTAGAATTAAGAATGTAAAGTCATGAAATCATTGGTTTACAATTTTTTTCAAATTTATAAATTTGACAACATGTTATTGTCAAAATATATATATTCATACATTCATGTATACACACAAAATCAGAGATGGGAACTGTTTTTTATGCATTGAAATTTGACAAGGTAAATTATAGAAAATATATATCTAGGGCCCGTTCTTATATCTTTCCTTTATAGTCCACTTTTGCTATCCCTTACTTTAGGAAAAGTGAAGCAAAAAGTTCACATTATCGGATTCTCATTATTAAATCTTTCCTTTAAAATATATGCATTTTTACAGAGACATGGCAAGCTTTTTTTAAAAGTGACTGGTATTCACTGCATCTTTTTAACAATGGCATTTTCATTTCAGTTTATAAATAATAAACAAAATGCGAATTTGTAATTAATTTCGTGAAATAAATTTATAATTCAGTTCTTCAATATAAAATAAACGATTTGCGTTATCCATTTTTTTTTATTTATATAAATTTTGCTGTTATTGTCATGTAATCAATAAAAAAATATGGCAACATGAATTCTGTAAACTTTATGTTAAAAGATAAAGGGAAGATGGTCTGACTTTTTGCTTATCGGACAGTTCATATTTAAATAAAACTTGTAATAACGAAAAACGATTTACGAAAAACGTTCTTATTCAGCGGCAAGATGTAATAACCGGCGTAGGAATGCTAATTTGAAATGAGGTTACCTTTATTTCATTGTACTATGATTTATACCCATGACAAAACAATAAAGGTAAACTCATTTGCTAAATCCAACATGGCAACCCTTTTCTGAGGAACTTGACCTTGTCATTTCAATCAATAAAATCTAAAATATTTTCGTATCACATGTTATTATTTGGTCTAAAAAAAAAACTCTTGTCAGCGTACGCCCGTATTCAAGGAAGAACTACAAAATATAAATTTGACAATGAAGGGGCATAATGCCATGTTTACGTTAGAACTTTTTGTAGGGTTAACCTACTTTGAGAGGATTTATTTGAAGTAAAAGTAATGGGTATGACAATTTAAATCCAAATCCAGTGGGTTAACCCTCATATATATAAACGTACTATAAAAGAAAAAAATGTAATCGTTTGATAGCATGAGATTACCTTGGCAATTGTACCATGATTATATCCTTGGTTGTGTTTATTCGTTCTTTGGCAAATTTTGATCAACCTTTCTCTAAATTTGATTGAAATATCAAAAATTGCTATACTAGACAAAAAAAGAAGAAATCGCCACATTTGCCAACATCTCATTGTCAAAATCTATATTCATAAATAAAATGTGCATGCATAAATATATAAATAGGTGCATAAAATTAGAGAAGGGACCTTTTTTATGCATTGAAAATTGACAAGGTAAATTACAGAAAAAAGCTGCTGAGCTGGGAGTTCTAATTTGCAACGAGGTTACCTTCATTTCATTGTACCATGGTAAATACAGGATGATATAAAAAACTGCAACAAAGTCAAACGCCATAATTTTTACATTATTTTTTTAACTTTGTTGAATGAAAGCAAAAAATGTCTGAAATAGCATCAAATTTTAGAATAAGTTTAGATTTTTTCGAATTGGTCAACTTTGGCACGAATTATGGCCTTCAAATGGCCAATGAAATTGTCACACGCTGCCCGAATGTTGCTTTGGCCCATTCCCGGCGGAGGGCTTGCTTGAAGTGATCGACACTTTGGTATTTTTTAGTGCCAACCTTGCTTTCCAAAATACTCCAGACACAATAGTCGAACGGATTGGTATCCGGAGATTTTGGTGGCCATTGTGCGATGAAAATGCAGCGAGGAACCCCATTCTGTAACCATTCTTGGGTGCCGCTTGCTAAGTGCGATGGTGCTGAGTCCTGTTGGAATGTCTAAGGTCTGCGACCGAAATGTTTGCGTGCCCAGGGCTTTAATACACCCTCCAGAATATTTTCGAGATAATATTCGGCATTTTTTCTGATGCCACGGTCGGTTAATAAGAGCGGAGAGCGACCATTGGCTGTTATGGTAGTCCACACCATCACCATGGCCGGCGCTTGAGTTCTGGTGGCCAACCGAAGTGCACATTTTCAACTGACCTCTCCCCACTTCATTGACGTCGGGCTACGCCACCAGTATCACGGTAACGAGCGATGGTACGAGACACAAAAGATTTATTCACATTTAAATACTGGAGTCCTCTAACGATAGCCAGTTGTGGTTTTCCAGCCAAATATAAATAAATCACGCTTGAATTCCATCACGAATAACTTTTTTCTGGAAAATTCTCACCAAAATTCTTTTGTACGCTTGTAAACAATATAATGAGCTGTCACTGGAATAAGATTAAAAGCTGTCGGACGAGTGACTTAGAAATGACAGCAGTCTGAAGTTGGTTGCAGTTTTTTCATCTTACCCTGTAATAAATTATTGTTCAACTTTTTTAAGCGCCAAGCCATGGTAGAATCTGAAAGGTAAAGAAATGCAACCATATGTTTACAATTTTTTTTTGAAAATTGTTCATTTAACAAATCTCATTGTTAAAATGTATATTTATGAAGTCATTGAACATGCACAAACCAGAGTTGGGAACCTGTTTTTTATTCAGTGAAATTTATTTATTTATTTTTATTTATTTATTCAAGATTTCGTAACACAGAAGCCTTTTTAGGCCAAAATAGCATTACAATGTAATATTACCAAATAGAAAAAATCTTAATTATACAAATACAAATATTTATTTTATGACACATTACTATAAAATACTTTATCTTACTCTATCTTTTTTGTTTAAGTTAGAGTTTAAATTTGTTGGTTCCCCAGCCGCAAATACTTAAAGATTAAATACAGAATTATAGAATAGGCGAATAAATCGAAGAAACAACAAGTGAAAATGGAAAATTGTAAGGCAAAGGTAAGATTATGCAAAGTTACAATTCAGTAGTAGTTAAATGGTTACATAACTTTAAACGAATCACATTATTAGAATGCGAAAAAATGCGCAGGTCAACAGGTAGAAAGTTCCAGCGTCTTGCAACGCGAATTATAAAAGACTTCTCAAATTGAGAGTTGAAAATCCTTGGTATAACAATCTGGGTATTTCTAGTGGAACGGGTAAATTTAAACATATCGCACAGAGGCAAGGGTATACCAGTTTTAATAATTTTGTAAAAAAAAGCAAATTGCGAAGGTCAATATATCGTTCGAAAGGCAATCCCAGAAACTGCTTAACAAATGGGGAAACATGATCACGCCGGCGAATATTATAGACATATCAGATAGAGTTAACAATGCATTTCAATTTAAGAACATTGTAATAGACAGTTCCAGATATGACTTCTAAGGCGTAGGAAACCAACGGCATTAATAGCGCATAAGCAATTCTGAACTTAATCCATTTTGGAAAATAGAAACAAGTTGAGTAAATTCTACGCAAAATTCCATAAACTCTAGCATGAACAGAGTCAATATGAGGTCCAAAATTAAGCCTTCTATCAATAATGACTCCCAAGCACTTGTGCTGATCTAAAAATTGTACCATAGTTTGTCCAATAAAAATATTTATTACCACCTCATTAGAAGTAAATCGAATTGCTTTTGTTTTTAAAGGATTTATCGTCGAAGAATTGCTGCTTGTCCATTGGAGTATTGAATTAAGACACACATTCATATTATTTTCTAAAATAGTCTCACATCCCTTATCAAATTAAGACAAATTAAATTATAGAAAATGCAGACCTGAATGTTGTTTTTTGGAAATTTACCATTGAGTATAAGTAAGTAAATCGGATTCTCCTTGGCATACAAACATCGTATATTTAGAACCATTAAACCCTTTTTAGATCATTTGATTATATATTTTATATAACCACACATCTATTGTTCAACGGTTCATTGTTTATCGACATTAATCTACATTCAATTTTGATAATAATTTTTTGACGTATTATAAGAGTAATTAAGAAATGTTTTTGTTTTTTTTCTCCGTTCTAATGTGTGTGTTTAGTTACAATTTCTTCGAAAGGGGATTTTTTTCGGCCATTCCAATGCAATAAATGAAAAACAACAAATAAACAGTGAAATTATAATCAATATTGATGGTGTGAAAAAATGTTGAAGTATTTATAAAAACAACAAAAATAATAAAGCTGTTTATTTCAGTGCAATCAAATGAAAAGAGTAGACATAGCATAGTAGAATTAAGAGGGTTACCTTGCGGAGTAATATGTATAATTTTTTCATTATTTATTATGCCTTAGAAAATTGGTCTATTCCAGAACTACAAGAATATAAACATGGTATAACTAAGGTAGTCATGGAATCATATGTTTACTTTTTTTTTTTCAAAATTATGCATTTGACAACATTTCATTTTCAAAATATTGATTCATAAATCCATCATGAGATGTTGTCAAACAAATAATTTTGAAATGAATGTAAACCATGGTAAAATTAAGAACGTAAAGTCATTTCAAATAAACATTCCCATCTTTGCATTTTCTGTAATTTACCTTATAAAATTTCACGGCATAGAAGGCAGGTATCCCTCTCTGATTTGTGATATTTTGACAATTGAGGAAGACAAGTCATTTCAAATAACAATATCCAGTTCTGCATTTTACATTGTCAAATTTCACTGAATAAAAACAGGTTCCCATCTCTGATTTGTGTATGTTTAATGGTTTCATAAATATACATTTTAACAATGAGATTTGTTAAATGAATAATTTTGAAAAAATTGTAAATATATGATTGCATTTCTTTACCTTCTAGATTCTACCATGGATCGGTGCTAAAAAGTAGAACAATAATTTATTACAGGGTAAGATGAAAAAACTGCAACCAACTTCAGACTGCTGTCATTCCTAAGACACTCGTCCGACAGCTGTTAAAATTATTCCAGTGACAGCTCATTATATTGTTTACAAGTGTACAAAAGCATTTTGGTGATAATTTTCCAGAAAAAAAGTTATTTGTAATGGAATTCAAACGTGATAGTGTGCGATTTCTTTATATTTGGCTGGAAAACCACAAGTGGCTATTGTTAGAGCACTCCAGCATTGAAATGTGAAAAAATCTTTTGTGTCTCGTACCATCGCTCGTTACCGTGATACTGGTAGCGAAGCCGGATGTCAAGGAAGTGGACAGAGGAAAACAGCAACATCAGTAAAAATGGTTCGAAAAGTAAAGAAGCGACTTGATCAAAACGTGGCCGCGTAGCAGTGGCCCAAAAATGTCTCGTGGCTGAACATATCACAATATTTCATTCGGCAAATATTGAAAAATGAGCTCGGGGTAAAGCTATTGAAATTCCAAAAAGTGCAAGAACTTACACCGCCACGGAAAGAAAATAGACTCAAAAGAGCTAAAGAGTTGCTTCGCTTGGCCGAAAGTGGTGAACTGCCTAATTTAGTTCTCTCCGATTCTCCGAAAATATTCGTTGTCCAGCAGTTTGTATACAAACAAAATGATGAATGTTGCCAAAGAGGTCAGCTGAAAATGTGCCCCTTCGGTTGGCCACCAGAACTTAAGCCCCGGCCACGGTGATGGTGTGGGCCGCCATAACAGACGCTCGTATTATTCGAACGTGGCATCAGAATAAATGCCGAATATTATCGCGAAAATATTCAGGAGGCTGTATGGGCATGCAAACATTTTGGCCGCAGACCTAGGGCATTGCAAGAGGACTCAGCACCATCGAATTCAGCACGCGCCACCCAAGAATGGTTACAAAATGAGGTTCCTCTCTGCATTTCCAGCGCACAAGGGCCACCAAAATCTCCGGATACCAATCCGTAGGACTATGGTATCTGGAATATTTTGGAATGCAAAGTTGGCACTAAAAAATACCAAAGTGTCGATCGCCTCAAGCAATCGCTTCGCCGGGAATGGACCAAAATACCACAGAGCAACATTCGGGCAGCGAGTGACGGTTGCATTGACCGTTTGAAGGCCATAATTCGTGCCAGAGGTGATCAATTCGAACAAATTTAAACTTAGGCTGGAAATACATAAAGAGCATATTTCGTTGGCTTAAGTCACCGGTTGGCTTCTTCGTGGATGAAATGCATGGTAGAATAATATAGGTAGACGCATCGACACAGCTGCTGGGACAATGAACTGTCAAACCAATTTTGGAACTGTAATTGTTGAATGAAAAATTGTTTAAACTTGTAAAAATTGTTGAAAAATGCATATCTTTACAACCCACGATTTGTGTCGTATAAGAAAACATATAAAAATATACTTATATTTGAAAAGAAATTTAAAATTTTTTGACATATCAATGCTCCCAAGCGTTGATGCATCTACCTGTATTTTTCTACCATGATTTCATCTTATAAAATAACTGCTGTTTTTAATTTAATTCGCTTGAAGGAAGATCTTATGATTGGGCCATGACCATATCGAAACAGATCTGTGGTGGTTTTTTTTTCTTGACAAATCCATTACCGCCGATTTATTCTAAATAAAAAACTTAAATAAGACTACGTTTACATAGAAACGCGTAATTGTAATATGTGTATATTCTTGATATTTACCACGTATATTTTCATATATTTTACGTAATATAAGTAATATGTCTTTACGATCATTTTCAATTTTTTGTCTTATTTAAGTCACGTCTAAGTTATCGAACCCTTTTCACAAATTGATTTATAAAACCTACTTTATCATTATAATGAGCTTAAATGTAAACGCTCTTTATGATATATTAAGTTCCTGTCTTTTTTTTTCAAATTCTTCACTTATTTCAACATTCCTTTTTGGAATAAAACCTACATTTTATAAAAAAAAAAACAGACAATTCGTATTTCTTTCTTTGGAAACCAACACTGAGTCACGTACGCACATATTTCTCATTAATTTGTGACACACAAAATCCTAATGCCTGTAAACACAATACCAAAATTTTTTTTGGAAACAACTATCATGCAACAATGATGTGCCTTTACACATATAATTAAATTCATTAGTCAAATTTACAAAAAATTACAAGCTTTTCTAAAAATAGCTAAAAACCCATTTGATTAATGCCTCTACACTTCTTCTTTGCTTCGACGAAGACGCTAGACCCTTCCGCTATGCGAAACATTCAAGTTGATCCAAATAAAAAAAACAACAACAACAAAAGGTCATTTAAAAAATTATAACGAAACAAAAAAAACAATTTGCATAGATTTGTTGATTTATCAAAAAAAAATCCCCTCACACTGAATGCCCTCCCAAACGGCAATAGCGCGAAAACGTTGAAGCCAGACGGGCCAACGGCTGGTTTATCAATCAACAGCTGCGATAAAAGACCTCAAATGTGTTAAAACGGTGGGAATTTTAGTATCTTCTTCAAAATTGTTGTTGTGTCCGTCGCTCTTTTTTGTGATTTGCCGGTTTCAGTTAATGTTGTTCGATCGTTCGTCTGTTTCACTGCTAAAGTTCATTTTTCAAAATTTTGGGGGGTTTTTCGTAGAGACGACTAAAAGAAAACAACAACAATTGAAAGGTAATGGGTGTGAAATGCTTACCATTGTTTGTTTTTCTAATATTTTCTTTTTTATTTTTTTTGTTTTGTGTAATTATTTTATTTTCATGTTTGAAATTTGTTTCCTAATTAGATTTTTTTTTTTTTTGAAAAATATTTTCAATACAATAATCAGTTTACGCTGTTAGTCACATTATCTTATTATTATTATTTTTCTGAGAGAGTTCTTTATTTCAAGTTTAAACTCTTCAAAAAAAAAAGGTTACCCAATCACTTCTAGTAAAAACATTGAATAAAACGTTCAATTAGCTTAGTAAAGAGTACATTAAAGGTTTTTTGACTGGCTTTTTCGGAAAAGAACAAAAGAGCGTAGGGCCAAAATCGAACTAAATTAACCTAAAACTTCTTTGTTTCTATACGAAGAAGCCAGCCGATGACTTAAGGTGGGAATACATAAAGCGCTTATTTGGCTGGCTTCTTCGGAAATGAACAAAAGAAGTCTAGGGTCAAAATCGAACTAAGTCAACCTAAAATTCCTTTGTTCCTTTACGAAGAAGCCAGCCAATGACTTAAGACAGCCAAATAAGCGATTTATGTATCCCCAGCCTTAAGCCAGCCAAAAAAAGAGTTTTATGTATTCTCACCATAACACCTATAAGTGAGTTCGGCAGAATCATGGTAGAATTAAAAAAGTAAAGTCATGCAATCATATGTTTATAATTTTTTCAAAATTATTCATTTGACAACATCTCATTTTCAAAATTTATATTTATAAATCCTCAGCCATTACACAAATTACAGAAAATGCAAAGATGGGAATGCTTATTTAAAATGATTTTACCTTCTTAATTTTACCATGGTATGTACACAAATCAATAAAATTAACCTAGGTAAATTATAGAAATGTTGAGATCGATATTTTCATTTAAAATGACTTTACCTTCATAATTTTACCATAAACAGAGTTTACAAACAATTAAATTATCTTCATCTGATAACATAAAAAATAAAAAAAAATAAAAATGTTAAAATAGTAGTCAAAGAGAAAAAAAAGCTTCAGCAGCTGTCAGACAATTTTCCATATGCACAAGTTGCACACATCTTGTGACACATTGACGACATTTTAGTTGTGATAAACATGAGTAAAAAACATATGCACTTTTTCGATCACAGCGAGCCCTATTTTCAACAGAAATATACAATTTAATCAAAAGTTTTGTTCCTTTGTTGTGCGAAATTAAAATTGCAGTAAAAATAAGAAAGTAAATAAGAAAGTAAAGTCATGCAATCATATGTTAATTTTTTATTTTTTTTAATTATCCATTTGACAACATCTGATTGACAAAATGTCTATTTATAAATTCATTGTACATACTCAAATCAGAGATGGAAACATGCTTTCTATGCAGTGAAATTCGACAAGGTAAATTACAGAAAATGCAAATTATAAAGAAAAACTACGGCAGGATTCGAGTGCACAAAATATGCCATGTGTAGACTTGAAGCTGCTTATGTACTCCCACCTTAACGCAGCACCCAGTGATGTTTTACGGTAGAATATACAGGGTGAGATAAAGAAAACTGCAACAAAGTCAAACGCCACAATTTGCACATTTTTTTTTAATTTTATTGAATGAAAGCAAAAAATGTCGGAAATAGCTTAAAATTTTAGAATAAGTTTAGATTTGTTCGAATTGGTCAACTTTGGCAAGAATTATGGCCTTCAAATGGCCAATGAAACCGTCACACGCTGCCCGAATGTTGCTCTGCGATATTTTGGCCAATTTCCGGCGAAGCGCTTGCTTGAGGTGATCGACACTTTGGTATTTTTTTAGTGCCTACCTTGCTTTCCAAAATACTCCAGACAACGGATTGGTATCCGAAGATTTTAATGGCCATTGTGGGCTGGAAATGAAGCGAGGAACCTCATTTAGTAACCATTCTTGGGTGGCGCGTGCTGAGTGCGATGCTGCTGAGTCTTGTTGGAATGTCCAAGGTCTGCGGCCAAAATGTTTGAGTGCCCAAGGCTTTAATACACCCTCCAGAATATTTTCGCGATAATATTCGGCATTTATTTTGATGCCACGGTCAATTAATACGAGCGGAGAGCGACCATCGGCTGTTATGGCGGCCCACACCATCACCAATTTCGTCAGTTCACCACTTTCGTCCAAGCGAAGCAACTCTTTAGCTCTTTTGAGTCTATTTTCTTTCTGTTGCGGTGTAAGTTCTTGCACTTTTCGGAATTTCAATGGCTTTACTCCGACCTCATTTTTCAATATTTGCCGAATGGGATACTGCGATATGTTCAGCTCACGAGTCATTTTTCGGTCACTGCGACGCGGGTTTCGATCAAGTCGCTTCTTTACTTTTCGAACCATTTCTGCTGATGTTGCTGTTTTTATCCGTCCACTTCCTTGACGTCGGGCGCCGCTGCCCGTATCACGGTAACGAGCTATGGTACGTGACACAAACAATTTATTCACATTTAAATGCTGGAGTGCTCTAACGATAGGCACTTGTGTTTTTTTCAGCCAAATATAAAGAAATCACACACTATCACGCTTGAATTCCATCACGAATAACTTTTTTTCTGGAAAATTCTTAGCAGAATGCTTTTGTACATTTGTAAACAATATAATGAGCTGTCACTGGAATAATTTTAACAGCTGTCGGACGACCTGTTGACGAGATCTCACCCTGTAGGTTCCACACCTAATTTAAAATAAATCCGGTCGTGAGAAGATATATTTTTTATGTTAAACCTGATTCAATAAATCCGGATTAAGCAAAACAAATGCATGTAACATGATTTACATTTGAAGGAATCTACAAAAGTCCAATTAGTACAAGGTAACCTCATTTCAAATAATAATATCCAGCTCTGAATCTTCTGCAATTGAATGTTGTCAATGTTACCTTCTTTATTCTACCATGGTATCTACAGAGTTGTTGTCAAGGTAGATGTACTAGGTAATCGCATCAGCCCAGCTGACGGCACCATTAAATGTCAAAACAAATTGTTGTAATGAAATATTCGCCCTAAATGAATGCAACAACTAATTTGTTTATGTTGTCTTCCCGAAAAGTACCTTTTTATAATATTTCAAATTATTTAAGAGCAAGTTAAGAGTGAAACCAGTAAAAAAATTAAAAGAAAATGAAGGAAGGAGGTTAGAATGGAGTGCAGCTTTAAGAATTAAGTTAGCCTCAACATCTAAGATTCCCAAAGCACATCACGGGAAGTAGTGCGAGAATTCGACTCTTGTCATTTGCAGATCCGGAAAACTTTCGGTTTCAACCAGTAAAATATAGTCATTATAAGTTTCTTGGTTTAAAAAATATCGCAATACTACAATTAATACTTATTTTACTCTTATTTGTTTTACAATAAAAACTTTTATTGCGATGTTCGTTTACGACGAGAGGCACACAAAATAAAATGTAGCAAATACCTCGTTTCTGATTGGTTGAAACAAATTTGCCGCAACCTTTAAATGTCATGGCGAATCAATAGTTGTGTTCCAGAACCTGCAAATTAGTACTAATTAGCACTAATTCTGCTACAACGCGTTCCCGTACTCCAAAAACTAGCAAAACTTGCAGCTCTCTCGAGAAAAAATGGCGCTGAGTGGTGCACATTTCTGCTTGTTTTAGCTACATGAATTTGGCCGAGCAGAAATGTGCATATTTTAAATTTGACATTTAATTGGCAGGGCTAACAAGGTTGAAAAATGTATTGATACATTTCAATAAAGAAAATGATCAACTTGAAAACTAAGAAAAACTAATATTTGTCGTGCAAAAAACAAAAAGAGAAAATATGGAGGAACTGATGTATTCACTTTTGGATGATTCCAGCAGTGAAGAGGACTGGCTAAATGAGGAATCAGATTATTAATTATTATTATAAATTATTAATTTTAACGTATCGTCTTCAATACTCATTTATTAAATGTTGGCGCCCTTTTCAGTAAGGTTTCACCAGTCCGATTTAGGCTGTTTACTTTTGGAATTTTGAATTTTGACATTTTATCGCATTTCTGCTAACTTTCCGTTCCCTTATTTTTTGAGCAAACCTAAATGAGAATGACAATTCGAACTGTTCTCTCTTCTGCTAGTTTTACTACTAAAAAAGTACTGGAACACAACTTATGTTTTTCGCCTTAGATGCCAATTTTGACATTTGAGGGGACCACAAAAGTTGCTTTGTTGTAGCAATTCGCCGATGCGGTTACCTGTTAGATCTACCTTGGTTGTTGTGGGTACATAAGCAGCTTGAAGTCTTCGCATGATATGTGACATATCATAACGGAATGGCAGAGCCGCACTCAAATCCTGCCGTTGTTCCCTTTTATAATTTGACATTAATATGTCTAGCCATGGTACCATGGTTAATGCATTAACGCTTGGGAACATTGATGTGTCAAAAGTTTTGAAATGTTTTTCAAAAATGAGTGGAATTTTATATGCTTTCTTATACGACGCCAATCGGAGCTTGTTATGACATTAATTTTTCAACAATTTTTTACGAATTTAAATAACTTTTCATTCACAATTTTCAATTTCAAAATTAGTTTGACAGTTTACTTTCCCAGCAGCTGTGTCAATGCAACTACCATGCATGATACCAAACTGCTTATGTACTCTCACATTTACACATGATAGAACAATACATATAGTCGCATCAACACAGCTGCTGGGACAATGAACTGTCAAAACAATTTCGGATTTGGCAATTTTCAATGAAAAATTATTCAAATTTCTAAAAATTGTTCTAAAAATGCATATTTTACCTCCGATAGGCGTCATGTAAGAAAACATATAAAAATCTTGTTATTTTTGAAAAATAAATTTTAAAAGTTTTGACATATTTGTGTTCTCATGCATTTACATTTATTTTTTTCAAAATCATTTGTGTCTTAGCTAAAGACACATACACGTTTGTAACTTCATGGTTTTTTGTTACCACCAGTCAAGTATATTTCTATTTATTGTGTATGGTGCTCAAATACATATGCATCATACATATTACCCTTTCTGTACTATGTAGGCATGTGACACATGTTCCAAATTACAAATCAATATTGAAAGGTTACCAATGTTATTGTTGGGCACAGTTAAATGTTCTGTTTTTCTGATTGTGCGGGGATTTTTCTCACTGCTATAGTTTATTTGTTTTTGTAAAAACAAAAAACAACATTTTACATGGAATGCATTGTCTGATTCAATCACCTTTGAACGAAGCGTGTGCTTTTTTTTGATGAAAAATTCAAGAAGTAAACCAAAAAAGGGGGAGAGCAATTATTTCGAGAATTGTATACGACAAACACGCAATACCGGATATTAATGGCATAAGGTAAGTTATGAGGTGACGAAATAACGTCAGAAGGGTCATCTTAAATTTAAACAAAAATTGTTGTTTTATTTGAATATTTTTGTAAAGGTAGATATTTTCGCAATAATCGAAAGATTTCATATTTTAACAAAAATGTTTCTATTCTAACGGAAATAAAATTCAGAAAATTATTGACATAAAATATTGTAAGTATTCAATGTTTTAATTGTGGGTTAATAAAAATCTCATTCAATAGCTATAATTATTTAGTAATTGTTTATATTTTCAATGTCATTAATGTTATTATGAATTAAAACTTATGATGTGAACATGATGTGTTTATTATCATCCTAAAGGTATGCTACGATTTAATGCATTTTTCCAATCAGTTTTCTAGTGGTTAAACCATTATTTACACTAGACGACAATTATTCTATGGCTATAGAAGAAAAGATACAATGAACTGTCAAATTTTGGAAATTAAATTTTTAAATGAAAAATTATTCAAATTTGTAAAAATTGTTGAAATACGCTTGCTATAATAACATCCAATTGACGTCGTATAAGAAAACATATAAAAATCTGATTATATTTGAAAAAAGAAAACAATTAAAAAATTATTAATTATTTGTTTATTTTTTTTTATACGACGCCAATCTAAGATTGTTATGTTATGCTTTTTAAAAAAAAAATGTATCGAATTCCAATATTTTTTCACTCAAAGTTTTCAATTTCAAAATTGATTTGACAGTTCATTGTCACAACAGCTGTGTCGTTGCGACTACTTGTCATGGTAGAAGTATACATCGATATGTCATTTTTTTAGATGTTTTTATCAAAAATAAGTAGATTTTTAAATGTTTTGGCGTCGTATAGCCAATCCAAGGTTGTTATGATATGCTTTTTTCAAAATTTTATCGAATTCCAATATTTTTTCATTCAAAGTTTTCCGTTTCAAAATTGATTTGACAGTTCATTGTCACAACAGCTGTATCGTTGCGACTACCTGTATTCTTTTACTATGGTTTGTACTTTACTTTCACCATACCAAAATAAATTTCGTCAATGCCGGGCACTATTTGACGCATAATTTCATCACTTTATGTAGTGATTAAATGAGTAAAAGGAAACATGACATTTATTTATCATATCGTGGTCATTGCTGAGTCATGGTTTATAGAAATGAATCATGAAAAATCGTCTGATAACTGGAGCACGTTACAAACTTAGTGTTTATAGGTGACATAGAATGCGCATTGTTGTATCAAAAAGGTAATTCCATGCTATTGAATTGTCAAAATTATATTTTGTACTTCTTCCTGGCAAAATTAAAAAGGTAAAGTCATTTCCAATAGGCATACCCATCTCTGCATCTTTTGTAATTTACATTGTCAAATTTCCTGGCATAGAAAACAGGTTCCCATCTCTGACTTGTGTGTGTACAACGGATACATTTACATTTTAACAATGATATGTTGTCAAATGAACAATTTTGAAAAATTGAAAACATATAATTGCATAGCTTTACCTTCTTAAATCTACCATGCAGACCATATATATTAATTTTTATTATTTGAGGTTCTTCGAAATTAATAAATCAGTCAAATAAGGTTATTGAGACTAGATTATGGAAAGATTAAATTTCGCGCCTTATTGATTTTAATATAACCCTGGCGAAGAATCAGATCGCGCTTTTCAGTCGAATTGATATTTAATTAATTATAGAAAATTTTCAGCTTAATTGTCAGCATGGCAGAAGAATACAGGTAGATGCATCAACGCTTGGGAGCATTGATATGTCAACAAATTTTAAATGTTTTTTGAAATATAAGTAGATTTTTATATGTTTTCTTATACTACGTCATTCTGAGGCCATTATAAGTCGATTTTTTCAACAATTTTTACAAATTTAAATAATTTTTTATTCAACATATTCATTCATTCATTCATTGTCCCAGCAGCTGTGTCGACGCGTCTACCTATATTCTTCTACCATGATTGTCAGTTTAAGTACATAATCCATATGTCAAACATTTTTGACAGTTTTTCAGCAAGTTCCAACTATTTACACTGGTTTATTAATCCTTAAAGACTAACATAACTAACATTCGAGGACTACACAACAACTATCAGTACGAAAAAGGCTTGTTTAAGGATTAAAGTTATGACATCTACATTTGTAGAAGAAAAAATTATTAAAATGTATCTTCCTCGGATAAAAAAAATTGTTTTCACACACCACGGAATGCCGAAGATAAGAAATTATTATTTATTTTAAATTATGGTGCTCGCTGTATGGAACTATTCAAGATATAAAAATAAATTTTAGAACAGTGTGGCTTGTTTGTTCGGGATACCGTAGTATTTTGTTGTTGCAAAATGTTCAGGCTTTACCCCTTTTTTGTTGTTTTTATAAAAACAATGTTTGTTTATTAGTGGAGAACGATGGTAATGTTTACCAGGGGGAAAGGCAGGGAATACCTAGGTTTCGGAAAGAGCCACCAATCCTCATCAGTTCCCTTGTTTTTTGTCTGGGATATTCTCCCCAGAAGTTATTTTAAAAATAACTTCTATGACAAATTTTATTTAGAAAAAGAACTGCCATATTTGATTTTGCCACGAGAATAAGTTTTAAAAATGTATTTATTTGCCTCTCGATTTTATGTTTGTTCTTTTTCTTATGTTAAATTACATTATTTTTAATGAAAGCTCTGTCGCAGAACCTGTAAAATAATACTTTAGGAAATATTTCGTACCAGAACCCACATAATTTTTTTATTATTATCAAAATGATTACCAAAATCAAGAGTAACATATAATTGCAATTGGAGACAATATTTTCTGTGTAAACTCCATGTTATTTATATATATAATATTATTACGTTATTTGTATATATAATATAATATTGTGGTTTAGTGTAAACACTAAGTTATAAATCAAATTTTAATAATGGCGATTTTGTAACATACTGGCAACCCTGCGTAGTATATTCAAGAAACGAAACGAAGCACATGGAACAAAATGAATAATGAAACAAAATAAACTAAAAAAATTGAACAAAAGTTCATTTTGGAACGTAGCCGCTGCATAAGTCTAGTTTTTTCTCAAGGCATCATTGCGAAAATTTTGAGGGAATACAATAAACCGCGTGCAACAATATGTTCGGCCAATCAACATTAGGAGGCACAACATCGGCCTTTGGTTCTGCTGCAACAACCACCTCTACGAATCGTATGAACGATTTCGAAGTGGCTTCGCCTCCAGAAGATTCTGTCTCAGCACTAGAATTCAGTCCAGCAACATTGCAACAAAATTTCCTTATAGCTGGAAGTTGGGATTGTAGTGTACGATGCTGGGAGGTGGAGCAGACCGGCAAGACTGTGCCCAAGTCAATGAAGACCATGGGCGGTCCGGTGTTGGATGTTAGCTGGGCGGATGATGGTACCAAGGTATTTATTGCCAGTGAAAAACAGGTCAAAGTTTGGGATTTGGCATCAGATCAACAGATGCAAGTTGCCGCCCATGATGGACCGGTAAAAGTTTGTCACTGGGTAAAAGGCACAAATTATACTTGCCTCATGACCGGCTCCTGGGACAAGACTTTAAAATTCTGGGACACAAGAACACCAAATCCCATAATGGCCATAAATTTGCCAGAACGTTGCTATTGTGCTGATGTAGATTTTCCCATGGCCGTGGTGGGCACAGCCGGTAGGGGCTTGATTGTTTATTCCTTGGAAAATAGCCCCACCGAATTTAAACGCCAGGAAAGTCCCTTGAAATATCAACACAGGACCATTGCCATTTTCCGGGATAAGAATAAGAAGCCAACAGGTATGTAATCAAATTAATTTGTGATTGAAAATTGTCATTTACTAAAACATTATTGTAGGTTATGCCTTGGGCAGCATTGAGGGACGTGTTGCCATCCAGTATGTACAACCGGTAAATCCAAAGGACAACTTTACCTTCAAGTGTCACCGTTCTTCGGGCACAGCCGGTTATCAAGACATCTATGCTGTAAATGACATATCTTTCCATCCCGTACATGGCACCTTGGTAACTGTTGGCTCTGATGGCACCTTCAGTTTCTGGGACAAGGATGCACGTACCAAACTTAAGTCTTCCGAGACCATGGATCAATCAATAACAAAATGTGGTTTCAATGCTTCGGGTCATATCTTTGCTTACGCCGTCGGCTATGATTGGTCCAAGGGACATGAATACTTTAATCCTGCCAAGAAACCTCAAATATTTTTAAGATCATGTTTTGATGAGCTGAAACCACGTTCAACGTAAAATCTGTTTTGTTTATTTTTAGGATTAAATAATATTTGTAATTCCATCCCCAAATTTCCCACTTTTTCCACTGTAAGCACCCGATATCAATTTTTTCCAAATAAAATCTATAAACAAATAATATTTTGAGAGTTTATAATGAATGCTGTCCTCATGCATACGTTTGTAATATGCCAGGCAATAGAATATAATCACAGTACCTACCAAATTTAAATACCACAACCAGAGTAATTCTACATCAACAGAAAAATTACAGGCTAATTCGTTGGGGTAGATTTTTCCAGTGCCAACAATGGGGTATCCCATAGGCACCACCCTCAAAGATTGTTGTGTAGGCGTACTAGACATCGATTGTTTCAAGTGTTCTAGGCACACATCTTCGACAAAACTAGGAAATGTTCACATGTTTAGATTAGTGGTATTTGCAGGTTAACCTCCTTTATTTGGGGAATATGGAGTGGAACTGAAAATGTAAATCCGTTGTAAAATTACTAATATGTCGCAGGGATCAGGACCCCAAGGCCTTCACTGCTCGTGAAACAATAAAAAGAATACAAATGTATTTAAGGAACTTCGGATTTTCATATAATGTGGAATATTTATGCAAACAGATCCCAAGGATTACCCGAGGTGAAGTTTCCATTTCAGTTCGAAACACAATTACTTTATTCCACCTTGCAATTGCTTCCAATTTCGTGCACATTTCCGGCGAACAATTTATTTAATAGCGAACAAATTTAACTTAAATTCTGTACAAATTAATATTTACTAGTACACTAATGATGGCCCTCTTCACCGTGTCCATGGCCGTGATGATCGTCACCGCCAAAGACTGTTTCCAGGGCAACGGTAGCGGCAGTCAAGCCCAAACCCAAGACGAAACCGCGCAACATGAAGGTTCTCAAGCGAGAGGCATGTGTACCGAATTCTTTGGCATTGTAACGCCAGACTTCATTGCTGAAAAAAGCAAGGTACACAATTTACTTATATATTCTCTAAGATTCCAAATAATACTTACCGCAACCAAGGATCCTTAAGACCCTGGCGGGCCAATGCTTCTCTTACTTCCACCAATTTGGGGACATCTTCCACTTTATAGATATTGGCATCTGGTACCTTGTATGGTGCACCATGTCCATGTCCGTGACCACCCATGTTGCTGGAAATATGAAATGGAATAGCAATTGGTTATTGTTTATTTGTGCTAAGCAGTGTCAATTCTACATTGACGTTGGTTTTGTATAGGGGGTTATGTAAGTTTGCTAAATCTCTGGTTTATTTCAAGAGATCTATGCAAATAATTTCATATATTTTTACACTGTTGAGAATAAAAGTATTGAAATTTATTTTGTTTTCCGTATGCACACCTTTTTTCTAAGATTATTCGCAAAAAAACTTAAAATTACCTTTTTTAACTGCACACCAATGAAACACAAGAAATTAGAGCTGTCAAACAACCGATGGCAGTATCGATAGTATAAATATTGCAATCGATATACGGGGGCCGGCAGCTAAAGTAACCGTTAATCGATGTTTTTTAAACAAGAATTCTATCATGTTCCTATTGGCATATGAACTGTTTTTTCGCTCTCAAAGCTACTTCCTTGATTTTTATAGCAGTTGGAACTAAAATACATGAAATACCAGCAACTCCTCAAGAACGAAAACTAGAGGATGGATGGAATGATGCATGAAATGAAAAAAAAAAAATCCTAATTGCAGGCACTTACGAAAATGAATGAATATTTGTTTTTAATATAAATTGTCCCCATATTAGTTTTTCTACAACTTTTTGGATTTTCTTTTGATTGTTAATGTACAGGGTGAGATGAAAAAAACTACAACCAACTTCAGACTGCTGTCAGAACCCCGCTGTTTAAATTACGCCAGTGCCAGCTCATGGAAGTGGACGGAGGACGGAAGAAAACACCAACATCAGCAGAAATGGTTCGAAAAGTAAAGAAAAAAATTGATCGAAACCCGCGGCGCAGTGGCCGAAAAATGGCTCGTGAGCTGAACATATCGCAATATTCCATTCGACAAACATTGAAAAATGAGCTCGGGGTAAAGCCTTTGAATTTCCAAAAGGTGCAAGAACTTACACCGCAACAGAAAAAAAATAGACTCAAAAGAGCTAAAGATTTGCTTCGATTGGCCGGAAGTAGTAAATAACTGCCGAATGTTATCGCGAAAATATTCTGGAGGGTATATTAAAGTCTTGGGCACGCAAACATTTTGGTCGCACACCTTTGTCCGCAGAGCAACATACGGTCAGCGTATGTTTCATTGGTCATAATTCGTGCCAAAGGTGACCAATTCGAACAAAATTTAAATATGTTCTAAAATTTAATGCTATTTCCGACATTTTTGCTTTCATTCCATAGAATTAAAAAAAAAAAAATGTAATAATTATGGCGTTTGACTTTGTTGGAGTTTTTTTATCTCGCCGTTTATGTATACTTGACCTCATTGCGCTCCAATTCGCCTATGAATTTTAATAGTTTCTTTTTTCAAGTTTTCAATAAGAAGTTGCAAGTTTTTGGAGCAGTCCAATAGCCTTTTTTATCCTATTATCGAAAAAAAGAAACACATTTTTAAGTTTTATTTTGAAACATGTAGGTATAGTTTTATTGCATTTAATTTATAATTATTTTGTAATTTTTTGTTAAATGTTCTTTCAAAATTCAATTTTTATTTAATTTATTATGTCTTCTGTTTTAACCACTACACATACATATATGTATTTTTAAGATTTGTTTTAAATGTATTGTTTATTTTTTGTTGGAGGATCGAGGGAGGAGGGTTATCATGTTATGTATTTTTGTTTCATTTATTTTTTTATATTTTTTTTTTTCAATTGTGATATTATTCTATGTGCTTATAAAAACGAAAAATGTTTTAAATTTGATTTTTTCTTTATTAAAATACAATATATAGTATATATTTTAGATATTATTTAAAATTAATATTTATAATAAGATATATTATTTAGTACAAAAAAAGAGAAAAAAATTATATTTCTTGAGAAAGTAAAATACTTTTAAAATATTTATGTTTAAAATAAGTTGTTGTGTTTTCTTAAGGCATGTTTACATTAAAATCCTTTATAGATATAACACCCAAATCTATCATGATTTATTTGACAATTATTAAATGAAAGTATTGGTCAAACAGATGAGTGTTATTTCAATAATAGGGCTTCAATGTAAACGAGGCCTTAGGTGTATTGCAAATGGGTATTAATGTATGTGACTGAATATCTTGTGTCTTTATGTAGTATTTTTTGCCCAATGGAAAATAATGGAATATTTTTTTTTCGAAAATACAGGGTGAGATGAAAATTCAGGCTGCTGCCATTTCTAAGCCACTTGTTTGACAGCTGTTAAAATTATTTAATTTGTAACAAAGAAAACAATCGTGGCAGCGTATGACGGTTTCATTGGCCATAATTTGTGCCAAAGGTGACCAATTCGAACAAATCTAAACTTATTTTAAAAAATGATGCGATTTCCGACATTGTTTGCTTTCATTCAATAAAATTTAAGAAAAAAATGATGACGTTTGACTTTGTTGCAGTTTTCTTATCTCACGCTGTACATTTTGTATTTTTTTTCATACATAAATTGCTTTAATGTTTAAACTCAAATATTAGGAGAACTTTTTTCACAAAATTGTGGAGAGCAGAATTGGCGATCCTCAGGATACAAAAAGCCAGTTTGTACTCCAAACATAGGAGAGCTCGCTTGACAGTCCAAAAAAAAAAAAAAATGTAAATAATTAAATTTTAAGATATATTTTTGTTTGAAATTGGCCAAAACAATTGCTAATTTTAATTTACGTTACAAACTCAAATAAGAACCATTTTTTTTATTAATTTTTACAAATCTCCTTAAACATGTTTCTTTTTGAGTTCACAATATGCCATTCTAATTTTATAAGTAACCAATTCTAGTTTGTTTTTTTAATCATCAATGTGAATAAACATTTTGTGTTTGCTCTTCTTAGTAGAAAATCAGTGCCTATTAATTTAGCAAATTTTTATGTTATATTCTCAAATTTTATTCTAATTATGTATGGAAGCATTTTCACAAAGTGTCCTAATTCAATAGAATATTTAAAATAATTTTCTTGTTTTTGTCAAATTCCCAATATGTAGACTACAATTAATTTGAAACAGAAACAGAATTTTTTTAGCTAGATTTTCACACAGTTCTATAAAAAATAAAAATCAATTTCTGTTACTGAATCTGGCTCAAGGAGGTCTGAGGCCAATTATGTGTAATGTGTTATTTTTCCATATAACTTTACATGATTTTCGAATACAAAATATATTGAATTTTATAGTATTCCAATTATTTGTTTTTTTTTTTTTTTCCATTTTAAGTCCTTGGAATTAATTTTCTGTTATTATTTTTCATAGTTTGTCTTAGTTTGCCTATTTTTTATGATCCAAATGTTAGCAAATTACTTTGTATTTTATTTTAAACAAAGATTTGTTTTTAATATTTGTATATATATAGCAATTTTAGGATGCCTATCATGAGGTATACTCACAATTGATAAGGTCACGTTCCTTGTAATGTCATGTCTATGTGTGTTGCAAAACGCTTAAAAAACGTTTGTATGTATATGATTATTAATTTATGAGACAAGTGAAACAATATGTTTATAAAATGTTATACTTTCTTTAATATTACCTGGGGCGTCCTGAAGTGGAGCCATATGAGTCAGAGCATCATAATGCTGAAATAATTAAAAAAAATACATTTAAGGGCTTCTGAGGGGCAATCATAGCCATCGGAAGGACAAAAACAGCTACCAGCTCCTTGTCAATGGGGCGCCCGAGGAAAAGCTTCTTGAGGAACAGCAAGACTCTGTCGGAATGGTAAGATAGCCACAATCTCTTAAGCGGCAACGGGGGCTACCAGCGAGTTATAAACGCAACCAGCATGCTAACGGACAAAGACATCCATCTCAAAGGCGTTATGAAGACGAGCCATATATATTTTAAATCATCTTAATGTCTGCAACGAAAAAATTAGACAGTCCAAGTCCAAGTCGGGACAATTATTGTCACATATGCCCCCAGAAAGGGGAAATGACAAATTCCTATTGAGTAATGCTAACGTACATGAGGGGACAAAGACAATTTAAACTTCCTGAGGAACAGAAGAGAAAGTCTGAAGGCCAAGACAGTTGTAATCTCTTGAGCAGCAATAGGAGGGACACTTATTGTTACCTATGCCACCCGAAAGGGGGAAACAGCTACAAACTCCTTAGGGATAACGATGATGTACCTGAGGGGAAAATACAGCCACCAGAAAGGGGACAAATTCCAAAAGGGACACTTAATGCCACTTGAAATGGGAAAATCATTTGCAAACTCCTTAGGGATAACGATGATGTACAAGAGGGGCAAATACAGCCTCAAACTCATGAGAACCTACTGAATCTACTAAGGACGAAGACAGCATCAATCAGTTAAGGAACAGCAGCAGTCTATCTGAAGGGCAAGGCAGCCTGCTAACAGGCAAAGACAGTTACAGCTTTTGAGGAACAATGTCAACTATGGAGATACCTCTTTTTCCTATCTCTGTTGAATGCAGGGAATACAAGGGGCCTATTCTTCTTCTCGCCTAGACTGGTATGACTTGGCGGACGATAAATCTTTGAGGTCTTAAAACCTTCTGAGGAACAACAACAACAGCAGCAGTCTCTCTGAAGGGCAAGGCAGCCTGCTAACAGGCAAAGACAGTTACAGCTTTTGAGGAACAATGTCAACTATGGAGATACCTCTTTTTCCTATCTCTGTTGAATGCAGGGAATACAAGGGGCCTATTCTTCTTCTCGCCTAGACTGGTATGACTTGGCGGACGATAAATCTTTGAGGTCTTAAAACCTTCTGAGGAACAACAAGAGCTAGTCTGAAAGCAAAGACATCCATAATCTTTTGAGCAGCAACAGGGTGGCACTTATGGCCACTTGAAAGGGGACAAGCGGCTACAAAATCCTTAGGGATAACGATGATGTATCTGAGGGGCAAAATCCAGCCTCAAACTCCAAAGGGCAAGGCAGCCTGCTGACTGCAGACAAAAACAGTTAAAGCACACACACAATATTTTGAGCGGTAACTAGAGGCGCTAGAGGGCATCGAAATACCACTTTTTCCTGTCTCCGTTAAATGCAGGGAATACAAGAAACCTATTATCCTTTTTGTCGCCTGATATGCCTTTGCGGACAAAAAATCTTTGAGGTCTTAAAACATTAAAGAATCACAAAAAATTCAACAGCTTTCTGGTACGATTCGGATGCGGGTAAACTATCTTCTATAAAAGTGGATATTAGTAGCAGTACCCATTCATCTACAAAGAGAGGAAGAGCAAGTTAAAATGCTGGAAGGCAGTAAACCAGTTATACACCTCCCTATTTGAAGAATATATTTACATGTTTTCCTAACATATCTCGGGGCTTTAACAAAGAGTGGAAAAGTGATATTTTCCCTAGCTTAGCACCACTTTTTTTGGACCATCACTTGTGTCCCTTTGAATATTCTTGTCTTATACAAAATTATATTTAATATCGTGTTTTCCAAACATATCTCGGGGCTTGGAAAAGAGATATTTTTCCAAGCCTAGCACCTCTTTTATGTGATCATCACTTGTGTCCCTTTGAAAATTCATGCCTTATACAAAATTATATTTAATATACGTAGCCGAAGGAAGTTGTATTTTGTAAGGTTCTTCCAATTTTTCAATATTTCGCATTTTTTGCATTGGCTAATCTCAGTGTCCTATAGCTCCAACTGTTTATTGTTCACTGGGATCTAACCAATAAGCTCTCGCAAATATTTACGATTTATTCCATATTCTGAACTTCTCCTTTCAATTTCTTTTTATCAGAAAAACGCATTGAAATCTGATAGGATAGCATTCTTTTTTAGGATGCTCTAAAGAACAAACCTTGAAACCAAATCTTTATATCTTTCAAGAAATTAACTTCTCACATTCCAATTTTCCCGCAGTTGTGAAGAAAGCCTCGACCTTCGGAGCTCAATTTTTGTTCAAGAAGACGGATTTATTTAGTAAATGCATATAATTACACCCCTATAAGATAAGAAAAGATTACCCTATCAGCTGAAGCCTATTCAGAAATCATTCAAATGTCCAACAGTTCTCTCTTCATTTGAATATGAACCTAACCTCACAAAACGTGTTTTATCTTTCGAGAATTTTATTCACATGTTATTAGCTTTAGAAATCAAATCTTTCTTCACATCTTCCAAGAAATTATATACCAAATTCTCACATTCCAAATCCTCAACCTTCGGAGCTCAACTTTTGTTCAAGAAGACTGATTTCTTTAGTAAATGCATATCATTATACGAACGAAGGAATGACAACGAAGGATTACCCCATTAGCTGCAGCCTTTTCAGGAATCATCCAAACGTCCAACAGTTCCCTTTCATTTGAATCGATACCTAACCTCACAAAACGTGTTTTATTTTTCGAGAATTTTATTCACATTTTATTAGCTTTAGATAAAACATGTATCCACATTTTTCTTATAAACATATTGTTTCAAATGTTTAAAAAAACATTTATGCAAGTTGCTTGTTTTTATGTTTTTAGGAAATGTCCAGTTTTATACAAGTAATTATTTTGTGTTTTTATTTCATTTGGTTTAATTGGTACAAGTCAGGTAACAAACAAAATACTTTTGTCAAGAATCGTTGTCAGGTTCTATTAACAATAGTAAAAGTAGTAGTAGTAGTAGTAATAGTAGTATTTGTTGTTGTAGTAGTAATAATAATTTACAATATTAAGAAATAAAAAAAAACATAGTTCTTGTCAATGCATTTTATCCATGTTTCGGGGAAAGAACATAATCAAATGGGGGAAAGGAGAACAAAAAAAGTAGGAACTCTAAATAGAGAGTTAAAAGTAATGGTAGTAGGATGAGCGAAAACATAACTTTCTAAACTCAAGGAAATATTTTCTTTGGGAGATAAATAATGAGAGGGAGAGAGAGAGAAAGTTAGACAGAGATCATCAAATATATCCAAGTTGTTTTTTCTTTTGTTATCTTTTTGTGTTTTTTGTTAAAAAATATTTTTGTATGGTTTTATTTTCAAAATCTTATGCTTTAAAAAATATGTAATAAGTCTTAATTTAACAATATTATTATTTTTAAAATAAAAAAATTACTTGGGAGTTATTATTTCAATATTATAATTATTATTATTATTAGTATTTGTTGTTGTTGTTTCATCAGTTTTCAGTATTCATTTTCAATTTGTTTGAACAGTATCACATTGGCATGATTTCACTCTTAAGTTTGTTTTTTGTTTACACTTTTGTTTTGTTTAATTAATGCATTTGTTGTTTTAGACAGGGATGGATAATAGGAGGGTATTTATTTTTTTTTTACTAAAGATGTGTTTTTGTTGTTGTTGTTGTATGTAAAATGATTTATAATTTACACAATGTGGATCAATCAACCCTAACCTTAAATTAACCTTAAAATGTTGATAGTGGTGGTTGGTGATGGTAGGGATCTCTGTGCTTTATAATGTTTAGTTTTTGAACAAAATCAATGATTAAACCTGCAATTTTCCCCATGGCAGGAGAAAATCAAAATCGAGAATTTAAAAAAAAACTTTCTTTTGGGGGTTTTTCTTTCTTTCTTAAGGAAATCACCACTTTCTATCTCTGTGTGTGTATGTATGTATATTCTTATATAAGATACATGTATGTATGTTTTTTGTTTCTTGTTTTTTCTATGAAGTAGCTATTTCCTTGTTTCTTTCATTTGTATTTGTTTCTGTGTTATAAAGCTTTCAGTTAATACCTCATTGAAGAATTGTATTTTCTTTCTTTTCCCTAGCCTATTCGGGTGGCCGTTTGTTTAACACATAACCTCTTCGTTGAGAATTTCCGTTAGTAAACGATTTAAACTGTCTAGCCCGGTGAGGAAACCACTATCTGGTCCATGATGTATGGTGGTGGGCGGTGTTGGGAAGAGTGCGGAACCATTGCGTGGCACAAATGCAGTATGGGCAAAATCAATTAGGCGCACATCCACCACACAGTGCATATCATCGCAGGCGGCTGGCGGAGTATCAATGTCCAAGGACTTGGAAACATGTTGCAGGAATTTTCTGTGTGTGGACTTTTTGGGCAATTGTTTAATGGGCACATCCCTTTGTGACTGTGGCGGCTGTTGTTGTTTCTGGCCATGATTATGATGAAGTGGAGGGGGCAAAGAGGGTCCTGTGGGCGTTGTGGCTGGTGTGGATGTCATGGAATTAGTATCGGATGCAGAGGCTGTGGGTGTTGCGTTCACGGCTGTTGTATCCATCATTGCCTGTCCTAGGCTTGACTTTATTTGTGCATGCTCCATTGCTGAGGCAGGTATTTGCTGGGTTGTCGTCTTGGCTGGTGAATTCATAATGGAAACCGGCGTCGACGATGAGGATACTATTTTAGAATTATTGGTGGATTTCTTGGCTTGCGAAGATTTGTTAACAATTGTTTCCTCCATCTGGACACCACTAGCATCATCTTTGTATGCAACGTCATTATCATCGTCGTCGTCATCATCATCGTCTTTGCAGCGCAAACGTTTAACACCGCCCTTAACCGATTTCAATGAAGATGTGGTCGAGGATGCTGGCGATGCATTGACTGTATTACAGGCCAAGGGGGAATTCTTGTGCTTTTTGCGCATAACGGGCTTGGGTGTCAGAGGTGGGGTATTGACTGCTGCTGCAGCAGCGGCCGCTGCCTCAAATGCATCCTGCTGGGATTTGTAACGTTTAAGCATTACCTCCGTTTGACTGATGATGCTGCTGTCATAATCCGATGATGCCTCATCCGAACTGTTATTGCCTGTTTGACGGCCACTCGTCACAGCCTTGATTTGTTCCGATAAACCAGAAAAATCATCGCTGCTATTGCTGCTGTAATTCATCCAAGAATCACCCGAATGCGGCGATGATGTGGCTATGCTAGGCATTGGCGGTTCAGGATCTAGGAATACTGTTTCTTCGGATATGGGAATGAATGGTGCAGGTGTATTGGGGGTTGATGAAGCTGATGGCCTTATTAATTCCGAAGATTTGCAAAGGCCCACATTAGAACCGGCTAATGGTGGGGGTGGTGGCATAGATCTACTATCACTGTCATTCATCATCAAAGTATTGTTGTGGTTATCCTCCTCATGTTCATCGGAGGATGATGATAGGTTGTGCTTGTCAAAGGCACGCGATGCTGCTGTTGCCACCGCCGTTGTTGCTGTGCTGGAGCCACTACCGGTCACTGAGGACGACACTGGGGTCGATGGTGAGGCCCTTGAACTGTTGTGTAAGTGTTTTATGCGGGTTCTGAGATTCATGTCATTGGTTGTGGTTGAATCGTTTGAGGCATCCGCATCATAGCAACACTGTTCGCCACCTGTGCTGCTATTGGTGGCCGAGGCATTGCCACTGTCGGCTGCAACCAAATGTAAATCTTCATCGGTATCATGCAATTCCAATTCATCGCCACCCTCATGACCTTCCTCCTCTTCGTCGTGGTCCACCTCATCCTCAATATCATCGTCATCATCATCAATACTGTTGTCTGGATGATAATCGAAGGTATTAGATTTCTTGGTTGGTTTCTTGGGTGTTGAGGGTGTGGCCCAATCATCAAAATCCATTGGCTGCAACATGGGATTATCCTCATAGCCCTCGTAGACAATTAGAAGGGAGCTGGGGAAGGCAAAATTTAAATGGATTAATATTTGTTCTCTGAAAGAGATTGCTGCTTTTCAACTTACCAGGAGTAAAATCTATAACTGGACTGTTTCTCAATCACCCGTCTCAATTGCAATAGACGTTGTACAATTTTGTGTATAACTCTGGTACGCAAACGATAGCCGTTATAGAAGAAATCATGCAGAGCCTGTTTAAAGCCACTCTCATTCAATTCACGACCCCAGTATTTGTCACGTTTGGCATACTGGTCCAAATGTACCTGATAGGTTTGCATGCCACACAAACGTACACCCAACGAGGCTGATGTGCTGGCCGCACATTTGGCCATTTGTTTGGAACGTTTTTCGGCCGAAGCATCATCGCCATGTTGACGTGTACCCATTTTCAGGTCCAAGATGCATGGATTGCGGAATTGAGATGTTATATTCTCCAACATAAGAAAATCTATGGTGGAGAAAAGATTCAATTAAAAAAAATACCAATTTACGTTGATGTCTCCTCTAACTTACATTGCTTGTTGGAATTGTCCAATTGTGATATACTTTTGATAACATCGGCGGCATTACCATTCTTGTGAACTTTCATTCTGTAATTTGAGAGAGAGAAATTGAAGAGTGTTAAACGATAAGATTCTTTGGTTTCTAAGAAATATTGTTGGCATAAAAACCCTTCTAGTGGTTCGTTGTTTTCCAAAGGAACATTAGACTTTGGTTTGGATTATTTTGCGATTTGTTTGGTTTGGGGGGGCTTTGTAGGTGATCTGGGCCATTAAAACTAGATTTTGTCAACCAGTTTCGATTTTTTCATTTCTTTGCTAAGGTTGAACACGGCCTTTTGGACCCTAAAATAAGTAGCAGAGAAATTTTGTTTTTTGTTTTTCTTAAAAAATACACCACACCCTATAACCAATTTTTTCTTTTAGAAACGCGTTTTAGACAGGGACATTTTTCCAAAAGAAAAACTGAGGTAAGAAGAAAGGGGGTAGACAATGATGTTATGTCTTGGCCCGCTCGTTCAGAAATCTTCAGTTTTTTCTGTGGTAAAACTCTTTGTGTGTGAACCTCGAACCTGATCGCACCTGATCCGATTCAGATACCACTATCCATCCAAATGCTTTATTTCTTTATCAGTTTCAAATGTGTATGTTTTTTTTATAAATTTTCCTATAAATTAGCAAATATTACTCTTTTCGGCTATAGGGCAGGTGTAGTTTTTTGAAATTTCGATAACTTTTTTTTCAACCGCACATTTATATACAATTCATTTCAAATATATAAGACAAAAAAAGTAAATTGATTTGGCTTCATACCCAATATTTTATTCATTTTTTCTCAATTACTCTCCCTCTCTTCACATCACACAAACATAACCACAAAATATCTAAAAAATTGAAAATATTTTAAAAATGATCTTTTGGGAAATTATTCGGGAGACAGATGACCAAGCATACAGTTGCATACATAAGAAAACTGAGATAGGAATGAAATAGTTTAAAATATTCCCCACCTTTCTCTATTTTCTATTGAGACCATTTTTCGGCATCTGTTTCCCGACTAAAACAATAACAATGTTGGCAAAAATAATTGCCAAAAAACTTAAACCTTACCTTAGAATTTCATCCCGTTTACGTTTCGAGGCGCTCATCTTGCGTTGGGGTTCTTCACGGAAACTGGGCGAATAACGTTTCTCCAATTTACAACCTCCCATGGTGGTGGCCTGCATAACGCCTGTAAATACATTTTTTACATTTCAAACAAGATATTAGTAAAATATAGATTAAATTGTAACGAAGTTAATAAAATTATATATAGACAGATCTTTTTTTATATTTGATTTTTTTTTTTTTGAAAATCGCCTTAATGCTGTGATTTGGTATTTCAGTAAAAATACAACTAAATCAAATGAGAATTATTAATGTTTATTAAGACACACGCATAAGGGGGACAAGACCCGTTGAAGTAAGAAATGTTTTGTGAACAAAATATTTAAAGAGTTAAAGGCATGAATGAATTTGAGCACACACACATCGCTTTCAGATGAGAAGTTTTTTTTTGGCTTCGCAATGAAAGCTTTTGAAATGCTGTCCCCATGAATGATAATAAATTTAATGAATTCCCTTACAAATGAAAATTTCAAATAATGTTTAAAGCCAATTACAAAATTATAAAAAAAAAATAATAATACTTATTTAGTTAAATATTAAAATTTTGAAAAGAATATTGTATAATACGTTAATTACAAAAATATTCCTATTTTAAAATATTTTTTACTTTGCAAACGATTGAATTTAGGTCGATTGCTTTTAATTAATGAAATAACTATAACTGTCAAACTTGTTCGTTGGTGTGTATGCCATTTAATAAGGAATAATCGATTTTAAATATATCGAAGAAGGAATCAAATCGATAGTATCATGATTGTTTACACCGATCATCACAAGATAATCAAAAAAGGCGGGAATTCTTACAGAAAATATTCACACTTATACGCTACGACACAGATAAAGGCATTTAAGGCTAAAGAATATTGACGGAATTAAAATCAATGGAATCAACAAGATATTATAAAACACAGTAATTGAGGGGTCAGAGAATGGGAAAACGAATTTGGCTTTGATGTACAGATGCAGAGTCAAATAAGACATTTGTTCTTCAGATTTGTGAGATTCGATTGAAGTTCATGTCTGCGGGAAACTTGAAGCCTGGACAATGTGGATCATAACAATCGTCAGCACCCAAAGCAACAAAATCGATGGCATATTTCTACAGATGCCACGTCAAAAAAGACCTTTGAATTCCTCCCGGAATTTACGACATAACGGAGACCGTCTGATTGGAATTGATACCAGATTTGTCAGGTTCGATTGAAATTGAAGTTCATGTCTACGGGAAACTTGAAGCCTGGACAATGTGAATTATAACAATCGGCAGCACCCAATGCAACAACATCGATGGCATCTTCCTACAGATGCCGCGTCAAATAAGACATTAGGTTTTCAGCCGGAATTTATGACATAACGGAGACCGTCAGGTAGGAATGTTCAGTTAGCTCGACATATATCCAAGCAGGGTTTAGTAGTATTTAAACAAGTGTCATTACTGAAAGCTTACGGATTATAGATCGGCACAATCCTCCCTGATAGAATCTTCCAATATCGATTAACTTATCCATGGAGTCGGTGAAGAAGATTCTAGTCTTATATTTTACGCCTATAGCAGAATCGAAAAAAGTAAACCTTCGTGGAATATTCCTTGTCAGGAATTAAACATCCCAGTGACAAACGGGAATGTCAAATTACAGTTGATTTGATTGAAAATTGGGACCTAAACTATCAAAAACACTGATATTCAGGAGATACCGTCACATAATCCAAAAAGTGGACCTGCCTTCAAAGTTCTTGTGAGAAGCTCCTGATTTGTCTCGAAAGTGGATCATAGACCTGCAATATACGAAACAAAGAAGCTATATCTGTAAATTGTGACCGAAGCCCTCAAAAACACTGAACTAGTGGATCTGCCTTGAAAGTTTTTGCGAGAAGAAAAACTATACTCTGAGAACGCGAAATATCAAATTATACCTGATTTGGTTCGAAAGTGGGGCATAGACCTGCAATATACGAAAAATCAAGAGGCTATATCTAAACGTAGATCGAATTATTTATTTTTATATCCAAATAAATTTCTAAAGAAAACAATTCATTAAAAAAATTAATTGATTCAGTTTGGACTACCCAGTAATAAGGAGAATCTTAACACACACTTCCAGTGGCTTCGTTGTAAATTGAATATTTTGTTTTGAGCTTAAGTTTTTTACAACTTGGAATCAAATTCCTTCGCGTTTCAGATTTAATTTTTTTAACAAAAATTATTTGTTTTCGTTTTTTTTTGGCACACACCTATAAATCTTAATTGTTATTAGAACAAAATATACAATAGCTATATAAAATTCATACAAATACGAATATCGTATAATTAATACTTATGTATATATCTAAAATTGATAAATAATATTTCAGAAAATAAATAATGATAATAATCAAATTTGAATAAAAATGCAAATATTATACAAACCCGTTGTACTTCGCTTAAGGTATTTGTTTCGGATTTTTGTTTGGCTTAGTTTTAATCTCGTTTCACTCATACCCCAACAAGTTTGTATTTGGATGAGAAGGAGGAGTGGTATAGGTAGGAGGTGAGCGAGATATCATTTGGTTTGGTTTTGGAGTTTTGCTATGGTTCTTCGTGTTGCAAGTGAGAGAGAGATGGTCCCTAAGTGGCCAGACGACACGTTGGACGATAGCAGAGTTTTGTTTTGCGAACGCATATATTTGAGCGAGCGAGCGAGCGACCGACCGACCCACTATACACGAGACGGACGTTGCGATGCATTCTGTATTGTGTGAGAATACAAGGAAACAATAATAGATAGAAATTGTTTGTTCTTTTGTACTTTTGGTTGGGGGAGAAGTAGTAGAAAAAAATATTGTGTTTTTTTACAACATATTACGCTTTCATTCTGCATGGGGTAATGTTGACAGGGGGCGGCGGCAACGGCTTCATTTTATTCTTTTGCCAACCAAGCGCCACTTCCTTTGTGCTTCCAAGGCGTCCTTTTCTTTAGCCATAGAATTTCCTCTGTTAGCTAATCTCCCCGAATCAGAGAGCAACGCCTTATCAGCAGCAACAATCATGTGAAGGGTAGGTCGTTTGCAGCCGGCCTAGCTGTTTTTAAAATAATACAATTATTTTTTGTTTAAGGCTTAAATTATCCTAGAGAGTTTTGGTAGTATTTGCTTCTGGTAGGCTGATTTAATATGTCGTATTTCTTTTGTGCTCTGGACTGTTTTAATTTGTGCACTTACCCCGTTTCTCTTCTCATATTTTTACACATATCCTTCTTCTTCGGAATTCATTTGATCAAAACTATTGTTTAACTATTTTCATGTAAAACAAATCAAATAAAAAAAACACACAGACACTTGATATTTTGCTGTTTTATATTGAAACTGTTGTCGATGGGGTGGTTCAGCAGTTCAATTAAAACAAGCTGTAAAATCAAAAGAAATCACATGAATTCCATTTTAATTGTCTCACTCTCATTAATAAAAAAAAAAACAATTAAAAGCAATTCACAAACAGAATTTTGCCATTAATTTGAAATCACAGTTTCTTTTAATTGCTTACATGTAAAAGCAACCTAAAACTATTGATTGGTTATTGTATTTTTTTTTTTTTTGTAAATAGGAGTGTACACAGTAACTGGAGGAGATGGTGGTCAGGGTAAAAGTTGAACTTGATAAAATAAAAAACAAGTTTATTTTCATTTCCGGGAAGAGTTTTTTGATTAATAAAAAAATACAAAAATATAAGGAAACAAGTAAAATAGTATCAGGCGGGTTTGCCGACAGATTTATACCCCCAGCCTTGAGTTATGATTATTCAAACTGTTGACCCTTTATGGAGGGGTTCCGAAGCAGTTGGCTAATATTGACCAATTCGTATCTAACGTAAGACTGATATATTACAACGTGTCCGATTTAGACTATAGCGACTACATCCTATACAAATTTTTAGAAAATGTGGAAATATGCGTGGGCTAACAGATATTGCGGACCGAAGTATTCATTTGAAGGAAATCAAATATTTATGTCCAACTTTACGAGTAATCATAAATTTCTTACATATAAATATGGGTGAGGTGCGTTAGCAAAATATTCGGATTTTGAAGAGAATTTGATGCTTATGTCGCTTTCTTTGAGCGTTTTGTATTGCAAAAATCTTGAACCCTATGAGGGGGAGGTAAATATCATTTTTATAACAGACCTTGTGTTGATGGAAATATTGAGATTTACCAAGTCTGAATGGTATCGGATGTTACTTTCGCGTTTTATTAGCTTTATGGATACTCAAAATTTTGACCCTTTGTGGGAGAGGTAGCAGAAGGAATGGACCGATATATTCCATCTTCACAACAGACCTTGGTTTAATAAAAATATTGTGGTGTGTGTAATTTGAAGACAATCGGATACAAACATCACATTTTATAAGAGTTATAATCATTCAAAATTCTAACCCTTGGTGAGGGAGGTACTTGATGGAGTGAGCCGATATTGTAAATTTTCGCTCCTGACCCAGCACTGATGAAAATATTAGGATTCGCAAAGTTGGAGCAAAATCGGATTATCCTTTCTCTTTCTGTGCAGTAAATTATTTTCTTTGAAATAGTTGACATTTTATGTGGGAGTTACCAGAAGGAGCGTACCGATGTTGTCCATATCCGAACTCGATCTAAATTTGACAATAATATTACGATGTCCCAAGTTTGGATCAAATCGGATACTCACTTCAGTAGTTATAGTGCGTACCAGTCAGCCAGACAAACAGACGGACGGACTTTGCTAGATCGACTTCAAATGTCCTGAAATGGATTTGGTCCAAAGAGACCTAGGTCCAAAAACCCTTATTGCGATGAGGCACGTTTTGGCCGTATCAAGTGATATATACCCTCTCTAGCCATATGGGTATAAAAATCAAAGTCATCGCCCTCTTGGCCAACCACTAAACATCAAATAATAAATTCAATCCGTAAATATAGCTTCAATTTGAAATCGACCCAAAATAATATCTCAACCGATTAAAATTATAATTCTTAATTCCTTCATTATTATAAATCAGTTTTAGCTTTGTTTGGCCATGTACAGTCGACGGGATCTGTGAGAGATGGACGAGCAAGACGGAAATTGTCATGTGAAACGTAAGGTCAACCTGTATCCAACTAACCGATGCACAGTGGTCGACGTCGTATGGGAACAGCGGCCAAAAATACTTTCAGTGCAGATATCAATATGATTCTTTGGTTATGGTACCTTGATGGGATAAAAATAAAAAATGTGACAAAATGGATATGGTCGATGCATGTTTTGGCATGGTCGCCTTAAAACGTACCTCCCGAATAAGGGTTATTTACCCAATTTTGGTCACATTTCTACACTAGATTGTTCTGTTATTTGACATTTTACGTTCTAAAGAGCTAAAAAATAGTCTTACTGTAAATTATTTGGAACGGCCCGCCTTTAAGTAGAGTCCCCCTGTAAAGGTACCTTCAAAAATAGAGGTATTTTTTATACAAATCAATTCCAAATTTGATTATTTTTTTTGTAAACAAAATAGACAATTTTTCTGTAAACAAAATAAACAATTCAATGTAAAATTAAATCAAAGTTACTAATGGATATTTATAAATTTCAGTGTTATTCAAGTAAATCAAATGCAGATTTTAATAATATAGATTTTTTATTGATTGGTAACGTTCGCTGTCCCGTTATAAAAGGGTCAGAGCTCAGAAGAAGACGGTTAATAAGATCTGTGTTTGTTGAAACACGAGAATTTTTTCGGGTATGATTTAGTCGAAACTTTTTTATATCTTTGTTTCTAGCCTCCACGGCCACCTCCTATAATTCTCCAATCGATACAATGACAAATTTATAATGTCGGGTGCATGTATTAACATTTTATTAGCTGCGGGTGGAAGATAGTGCCATGGATATCTATTTGTTAACTCTTTAGCCGTTTCCTGTGCAGAGTCCTTAAATTTTTCGACATTAATATTATACCCAGAAGACAATGCAGGCAACATTATTAAACACCCCTCAATTATATCCTTATCAATCCCAAACAACAATAACATATCCTATGTTACTAGCACCATAGAACTGACAAAATTGGAGCGAAGTCACTTCAGTATATTGGGCATAACATACAAATCTGACAAAATCTGAAAGTTAATTTAGCACTTCTAGAATCTTAGGACCATTACTAATGGCGTGAAAAATATCACATTGGAGGATTCAGGGGGGAAAACAATTAAAACTTTAACTGAAATCCAATTTTATTTTCAAAATTAATCTTAAAGGCCACTCAGAACACTCACATCGTCTATATTATACACAACTACTAAACACACAAATTATTGCACTAAAAATAAGTCAATACCTTGCTTTTCAATAATAATGCCAAGACTTGTAATTTTAAAATGTATTTAATTTTGTAATACAGATCTATTTTTACTCTTTTTTTTTACTGATCCCACTGAAAAAAGCAACTAACTACATTTTCTCTTTTTTGATGCTAATTTCGAAGTGTACCGTTAGAATGAAGTCAAGATTATTATGTTTTCTAAAAAGCTTAACCTCTTAAGAGTTCATATGTACACATTTGACAATAAATATCTGATTTTCATTTTTTGAATTTTGGCCAATGGCAGCGACCACTGTGCGATGATGAGTGAGCCTGCATACCAATACTGAGAAGAGATATTTCATGTGCGTAACGAAGCATATATTTGATCTCCAAACTTACAACTGATTTGATTTAAAAAAAAAAATTGCCAAATTTTCAAAAATACCGAAAATCAGAAGGTACCAATATATGGGGGCTATACAAAAAAGTGGACCGGCATTGAATATTTTCTGTGAGGACTACCCAGGAAGAATCAGAAATGTCAAACCACAGCTGATTTGGTTGTAAATTAGGGCCGGAACCTCCAAAATTAGGAATGACCCTAACACTATACCAATAGCGGACCTGCATTGATTTTTTTTTTTGCGAAAAGTTAATTTACCCACATAAGACTAAAAATATTAAGTTACAGCTGATTTGATTAGAATTTGAGACCGAAATTTTCTAAAATATTGAAAATCCGGAGGTAGCGTTGTATGGCGCTAAGCCACAAATTGGACCTGAATTAAATATTTTTTGTTTAATTCTACCCACTGAGAAAATTAAATCTGATTTGGTTGAAAATTGGGTGAGAAACCTGCAAAATACCGAAAATCAGGAATTACTCTGATACTTTGGCAAGGAGTTAAACTTTCCACTGAGAATCCCAAATATCATGTAGCAGCTGATTTAGTTGGAAATTAAGGAATAACACCTCAAAAAATCTGAACGGACCCGATATATTTCATTTTCAATACCAAACATCCTAGGAAAAATATTAAGATTTAAAAGCCCTACAGCAGCTCAACAGAATACTATGCTGTTGCTAAAAATTAACATTATGGAGTCTTCGACGAATATTTTGAAGGATAAACTCAAGCTAAAACTGTTTTTCTTTACCGTGTCCTTTTCATAACAGGAGGACCGACCGAGAGGACTTTTCTGAGAGAAAAACTACAATCCCTCGCAGAAGAAGTAGGTTAAATGTCTTTATATATCTTCCTATGACAGACAATAATGAACATTTTCATCCGTCTTCTATCAAAGCTTTTGGAAGAGCAGGCAAATAATTGAATTAAAATTTTCGCCATTCGAAATTGTAATTCAATTATTTGCCTGCTCTTCGAAAAGCTTTGATAGAAGACGGATGAAAATGTTCATCATTCAATGCCCTTTAAAGAATTGTTTTTTTTTTTTTTTTTCTAATTTAACTAAAACGTTTCTAAACTGTGTACACTCCCTTTGTTTATACGCCCGCGTTTCGAGAAATTTTCTTTTCAACAGCTTGAAATGTTTTGTAGTTTTGCCAAGACCAGGTATTCGCAAAAGCAATGCAGCAGTTTATGATGGGATGCTTAAGGATGTTTGCTAGTTGGTTGGATTTTAAGTTTATTTTTATTATGTATTTTATTTTTCTCTTTTTTTTTTTGTTTTCATCTTCAATAAATATTTGTATAAATGTAGAAATATAAATGTATACAACAAATGGTTATAAAAAATAGTTTTATAATTAAAATTTGTGGCACTTGTTAATTTACAACATCAGTCTTCTTTGTTTTTTTTTGCACTTTTGTTTATTTAATAATAATAAAACAATTTATTTTTATCACAGATATTTCCTTAGATTTACGTAAAAACAAAACTAGTTGGAAAAAATGTATTTGTTTATAATTTCATGGTTTTTCGGTATGAATATATTTAGTTAAGGGGGTATGGAGGAGCTCACTAAAAGTAAACGAAAGAAAGAAGTATAAAAAAATAATATTGATTGCAGCAAAAACTTCACAACAGTTTTGGGGGGATGTGGATGTGTTGTTGTATTATTTATTTGTTTGGGTATATTTATTTCTTTATTTTTATAGTTCTTTTTCCCCCCTCAAAGTGTTGAAAGCTTGTTTTCTTTTACGAAAAAATATTTTAAATAGTTTTTGTTTTTTTGCAATAGAATAGAAATACAATTCTTTGTAGTGTTCTAAACGTATAACCTATTGTTGGGATTCATAGTATTTTTTTTGTTTTAGTTTTTGGCTTTTAAACATTACATTTACATTTTACATAAAATGTAAGGGGGGACTACTACTGAGATGATGATTGTATGTTATCTGTAGAATTGTTACTATATAAATATATATATATTTTTATATAAATGATAAAATGAATGAATTTTTTGGTACGGACATAAATATAAATGTTTGTATTGTTGTTGTATATTCTCTTCAGTTGTTTAGCTTTTTTTCATAAATCTTTGTATTTTTTTTTTCAAACTTTATTTACACATGATAGAGACAAACATTAAAATACATACATACAATGTTGCTGATAAACAAGTCATATATTTTATTTTTGTTTTTTTTTTTCTTTTTCATATAAACTTTATTTCAATAGCATGAACGAAATGTTGATGAAACGAAGTAGAGTAGGGGGTGGTAAACAATGTATATGTATTTTCTTTTCTAGGCTTGAAAATTCAAAAAAAAAAAAGGAAAATAAATGCAAATTGAATCAAAGGCTTACCTTTATATTTGGGAACAAACTTCTGTATATCCTGCGGAATGTTTTGATAGAAATCCAATTCACGCAAATTCAAGGGTTTTATAACAGTCGATTGGTTAAGCAGCAATAGGCGGGTGTGTCCTCCGACCTGGAATATAAAACAACAAAAAAAAGAAATTAATTTAAAATCCAATAGTAACGGGCCTTATAATTTTACTGTGAGATAAAAAACTGCAACAAAGTCAAACGACATAATTTTAATTTTTTTTTTTGAAAAAAAAAAAAAAAATGTCGAAAATAGCATCAAATTTTAGAATAAGTTTAGATTTGTTCGAATTGGTCATCTTTGGCATGAATTATGGCCTTCAAATGGCCAATGAAACCGTCACACGCTACCCGAATGTTGCTCTGCGGTATTTTGGCCCATTACCGGCGAAGCGCTTGCTTGAGGTGATCGACACTTTGGTATTTTTTAATGCCAACCTTGTTTTCCAAATTACTCCAGACACAATATTCCCAAGGATTTAATACACCCTCTAGAATATTTTCCAGAATGGCTTAGAAATGACTGCAGTTTGAAGTTGATTGCCATTTTTTTTTATCTCACCCTGTATAATTAATAAATGCCATAAGTGTAATACGAGAAAAATAAATCACATAATTTCCAATATTTCTTCATATTGAATCACAGGGCAGCCACAAAGAACCTTTGGTCTTTTGCAGCCTTGGATTTCTGTTCCATTTCTTGTTTATTCATAAATGATTTTTTTTTTTTCTTTTTTTTTTGAATCGAAATAAATTACCACAAATAAACATTCTTTGTTTCCACATTTGTGTCCATTGTTAGTTGTCATATTTCTTGCCCATGTAAGCATTAAATGTTTTGTGAAAAAAACGCCCCTATACTCCAGTTTCAGTAATAAATTATAGAAAAAAAGAACTTGAGACTTCTGTATTCGGATAAACAACAACAAAGACCAAAACGAACAAAACAAAAAAAAAAAATGAAATATGATTCCAAACAATAACTGAGTAATGGAATTTAGATATATTAAGAAATGACATTATTTGAGGTTGGAATTCTGTTCAAATATCTTTTAAAACGAAATAAAAACTATTCTTAAACTGGGCAAGAAAGGGGTTAAGTTAATAGTCCCACTATGAAAACATTTTTAGCAGTAGGCAGGTATTCGACTTGTTGGGACGTCATGGCCCATATGTTACAGTGAACTTTAAAGAGGTTAGATTTCGATAGGGATAATAGATAAGATAAACGCTCGTTGGTAGAACTTCAAGTCGTTTAGACGGTTTAGTTTCATTAAGCCATTTTGTCAGACTCAAACGAAATAAGGTTTCTTCAATCAGCCAGATTTAAGCTTAGCATATGTGATCTTCCAGATGTGCTATAGATGTAATTGCATAGTACTTGTGTGCTTTAAGAGAAGCAGCAGAATATTGATATATATTTCAAATATTTTTTAAATACCCCTCAAAGTGGATTATATATATCCAAAAACACAAAACACAAGTAAAAATGTAGTTCTATCCGAACCGAACTTTTAATAGCATTCATTCGGAAGGAACTTGAAATTTTTCAAAAAAGAAATCCGAAAACTACCACTAACATGAAACCATTATACGGGACTAAACGAAGACGTGGACGTGGGACCGTGAAGCTGTAGGCTGTAGTACCCATTACGAACTTCAAATTTGAAAAAATTCCGGTCAATATTGTCGTTGACCTGCATACGACATTTTTTGCCATAGGTTGTTGTACCCATTAATATCTTCCAATAAGAAACTTGAAACGATTCCGGTAAATAATTTCGCTAAAATCATGAAAATACCGAATATCGGGAGGTATCGTTATAGGGGGCTATACGTAAATATGAACCGACTTGGTCCATTTACGAACTTACCCTGCCTACTGAGAAAATATGCATCTATGCAAAATTTTAGCCTCCTATATAAATTCGTTCGATGGGTAGCGTGATATCAACAGACAGGCAGACAGACGGTAATTGCTAAATCAATTTCGAATTTTACACTGATCCAGAATAGACTGATCTGGTGTGAATGTTTAGGGACTTTTCCAGTCTTGGTTCTAATGAGTAATTTTAAAGAATTTTTGAAGATCTATTACGGGAGGTTCTGACATGGATTTTAAAGGAATTTCATAGGGATTCTTCGTGAATTTTTAAGGAATGTTCTAGTCCCATTGAAGGAGGTTCTAACGTGGGCTTCTTAAGAAATTCCTAGCCCTAAGAAAACAAATATATTCTAGCCCAATGGTAGGCTGTTCCAAAGTGAAATTTCAATGGAAATTGAAATTGATCCTATGGTTGAAATTGATAACTAGGATCGAAAAAAATGGTTAAAAGTATTTTCTTAAATAAATTTTTCTAAAGGGGTTAAATGAGATTTTTTATGGAATCTAGGGGTTTGAAGAAAATTTTAAAAGATTTTTTTCCAAAAGTATGATTTTTTTCGACCTCTTTAACGACTTTAAACGTTTAATTTTATAAGAGTTGTCTAGGGCCCTTTAAAGGCTTTTCGCGTAGATTTTGAAAGAATTTTCCTAGGCCTTTTTAAGGGAATGTAGCGGCGATTTTTAAGGCTTTCAGTGGGATTTTTTAAATAAATTTACTATTTCCTTTCAAGGCGGTTTTTGTACGGACTTTTTAAATAAGTTTTCTCGGCATTTTTTCTAACCCTCTCTATGGTTTCAACATTACATTTCAAACTCCTTTTAGCGTGCCTTTTTGAAATGGCTTTTAGGATGGATTTTTAGAACGGATTTTTTAATGAATTGTTATGAGCCACTTTAAGACCTCCATTGTGACTTTGAAAACGAAAATTTCAATGTGGATTTTTAAAACAAGTTTTATAGGCCCTTTTAAGGCTTTTAACCATAGTTTTTGAAAAGAAATTTTCTAGGTCTTTTTTAAGATTTTAACGTGGATTTTAACAATAAGCTATAAGAACTATTCCACGCCCGTTTTAAGGCGTTTTTGTATAGATTGATAAAAGATTTTTTATTAGATGCTTTTAAAAGATTTTTTTAAAGAAGTTTTCTCTGATTTTTTAAGAATAACTCATGCCCATAATAAATTATTTCAGGATCGACTATTAAAGAGCGTTTTATATAGATTTCTTAACTGATTTTTTCTTTTTCTTTTCAGGGCTATATATAGAGTTTTACCAAGATTTTTCTAGGACCTTTAAATGACTTTCCTATGTTCTTTTAATGGCTATTAGAGTGAGTTTCTAAAAGTGGGTACAAATGATTTTCCTATGTTACTTTAAAGGCTATTAGGGTGGGTATCTACAATAAATTTTCAAGGCCTTTTAATAAACATTAGCGTGGATTTTAAAGACATTTCTTGGTTCATTACGTGTAAATTTGTTAGGCCTTTTAAAAGCATAGGGAGGAGAATTTTTTAAGAAATCTATATTATTCAAGACCTTTCTAGGTTAGATTTTAAAGACTTTTTCCTAACCCTTTTTAAGGCTATGATCTGCAAGGATAGGTTTCTTCAGGGATTTCTAAAGTGTGAGTTCAAATGTTCTAGGCCTTTAGCGTTGGGCGGAATTTTTTTAAGAAATCTAGACTATTCAAGGTCTTTTAAGTTAGATTTTAAAGCCTCTTCAAGGTTATGATATTCAACGTTAGGCTTCCTAGAAGATTTGTAAAGTGAGTTTGTAAATATCTTTCGGGGCCTTTCCAAGATTTTTTAGAGAGTTTTTTTTTTAAGAAATTTTCCTCAACCCTTTTTGAGACATTCTAAAGTGGATTTTTAAGCTTTTCTAGACCCATTTTGTAGAGATACAATTTTTTCTGGTACTTTATTGACCTCCTTAAACCACTTTTAAGGAATTTACTTTCTAATTTTGTACAACAGAAGATCTCCTAAACCGGCCTTCCTTATACAACACCATTGACTTAATTTACTCTTTGGGCTGTTTTGCATTTCTTTAGTTTTTATTGAATAACCACCCTCTACTTCTTTGTCTTTTGAATCTTGCTTTCCTTCAATACCCTTCACCTCTCTGCAAATGTCAATAAATTATACGTTCAGTGAAATATTATTTATTTATTTTTGATATTTACCTGATTTGATAGCGGCTGTAGAGCAACTTCATCTTCACTTTCCAAATGATCCTTGCTTAATTGCGACTGGAACTGATGATGATGGTGCTGCGGCTGCGGCTGCTGTTGTTGTTGCGATAGCGGTTGTTTAAAGGACTGCTGTGCTGTGGCTAAAGTTGCTGTTCCATTGAGATTAAAATTGCCCGGTGTGCAGCAACCGTTTTTATTACCAACCGACGACGAAGAAGTTGCTGTTGCGGACAACGTTTCCGAGATTGCATGTTTGGCGCGTATGAAATCAACAACACTGTTACAGCTGCTGGTGGTTAGACCGGCACAGGATTCGGAACGTTGACGTTGATGTCCTAAATACTGATGGAGGGCAGCGGCAGCACTGGCCAATGCATGAGATTGTGTTGTTTGTTGGGATGGGGGTGGTGGTGGCGTCTGCGTCTGCTGCTGATTGTTGTTACGCGGCTGCAGTGGATGTACAAGATTGGAATTGGAATTGTTGCTGGAGCTGCTGTTGTTGGCTGCTAATGATTTCAAATTATTACTGCTTACAGACAATTGCTGCAAATTGGCAGTGACCAAAGAGCTTGTGGCAACATGTTGGGGTTGTTGGGTGGTGGTGCTGGTGGTGTTGCTGCTGATTGTTGGCGATGTAACCGTTGATGGTGGTGGTGTTGTTACGTTGCTTAGATAAGCGGCTGACCCAGTTGTACTACCAAACTGCAATGGCGACAATTGATTTAAAGTTGGGGCAACTTGGCCAACATGTTGTTGTTGCTGCAGCTGCTGCTGATGTTGTTGTTGATGATGGTGCTGGTGGTGATGATGTTGTTGTTGTTCTTGCAACTCATTGTGATGATGATATTGTTGCTGGTGTTGTTGTATTGTATTTGGAACATGTTGATGATATGACGCACAGTCAGAATCTCCCATGCCCCAGTCCCCCAGAAAATATACCATACCCTTCCACGTAAAACAGTTTAAGCAATTGTCCGACGTCTCGGTTCAAAATAAATTAGCAACAGTTGCTAAAAAATACGTTTGGCAAGAGTTTGGGAGGAGGCGACGACTGATTGTTGTGGCCAATCCGATCCAGACCTTCTTTGAATCCAGGAAAGTAAATTTCCAAGTCAATTTTCAATATCTGAAAGTAAAGAAAAAAAGAAAGAGAAATTTAATATCTATTTGTTTTCAGATTTAATGTGATTGGGTCGAGTTGAAAGCATTCAATGGAAAATCATGATGATGATGACCTTGTGGTGTGGTGGTGGTTATAGGAAAGTATGCGTGTTTCTTTCCTGCCAGGTGTGCCATTGTTTACTCGTTTTCTGTTTGTGTGATTAAATAATTTTCCATTCCCCCCTGATAACTGGGTCATATGGTTCAATTATTTGTTATGGCAATCGTTTGCTGTTAGTGGGGGAGGAGAGAGGGAGAGGCATGCTTTGCATGTCAATTTAGGTCAATACCATGAGAATGAGATGATTATCTTTATCGAAGATATTTGAACTTTGCTTTCGCACATTAGGTGGCCAAGACAAGGATAAAGGAAAATTCAATTTTTGAAATAAAATTTGGCAATAAAAGCAGGGAAGGAAGTAAGCAAAATTGGAAATAAGTAGGAGCGAAGTTTTAGTAGGGGTTTAATTTTTTTTTGATTTGATGATTTTTTAGGACCCTCTAAAGGGGTTTTAGCGCAGATATATCAAATAATATGACTAGGCCCTTTAAAGAGATTTTTGTAGACTTTCAAGGGGCTTTAACCCTGGATTTTTAAAAGAATTGTTATACGGGCTTTCAGACCAATTTTAAGGGTTTTAATGTGGACTTCTAAAATTGGTTTTCAATACCCTTTTTGGTGGACTTTTAGCGGGAATATTAAAAAAAAAAATCAAGACTCTTTAAATTGATTTTACTGTGGTTTGTTATAAGATTTTACCTACGCCCTTTCAAGGGCTTTCAGCATGGATTTTTAAAACCTTTTTACTAGGTCCTTTCAAGGGTTTTAGAATTTTAAGTTTTCTTAGCATCCATTATTTTAGAGGCTATGCGGATTTTTTAGAATTTTTCTATTTCTTTTAAAGGTTTTTGCGGAGATTTTTTTAACAAATTTTATAGCCCCCCATTAACTGATTTTACAAAGAGTTTTCAGGGGCATTTAAAGGACTTTTAAGAATAAATTTAAAGACCTCTTTAAATGTTTTTATGTGGTTTCTTACAAGGGCTTTTTAAGTTTTCTTAGCATCGACAATTTACGTGTTTTTTTTTAGAATTTCTCCATTTCTTTTAATGTCTTTTGCGGTGATTTTTTTTTAAAATTTTTATAGCCCCTATAAATGATTCTACTAAGAGTTTTCGAGGATTTTTTTAGAAAAAGTTTCAAGATCCTTTTTAGTGTTTTTAGTATGTTTTCATACAAGATTGTTTCTATGCCCTTTAAATGGCTATTATGGCATGTTTTTTTAAGATTTATCAAACAATTTTTCTAAGATTTTTCAAGGATTGCTCAATTCCATTTCAAGTTCTCCAAGCTTCGACTATTGAAGATCAATTTATGTGATTTTTTGTTTTTAAATTTTTTCCCTTGACTTTTAAGTGTTTTTTTGCGGGAATTTTAAAATAACTTCTAAGATTTTTAAAGTCAGTCCTATGGGGACTATACGAAGGCGTGGACCTGCATAGACAATTTTCTGTTAGAGGCTGTAGCATCCATTACGAACTTCAAATACCAAATATGAAACAATTCCGGTGAATAATGTCGCTAAAATCATAACAATACCGAAGATTGGGAGGTACCATTATATGGGGGCTATACGAAGACGTGGTCCTGTGTGGACAATTTTCTGTCTTAGGCTGTAGTATCCATTACGAACTACAAATACCAAATTTGAAACAATTCCGGTGAATAATGTTGCTAAAATCATTAAAATAACGAATATCGGAAGGTACCATTATATGGGGGCTATACGAAGACGTGCAGCTGCAAAGACAATTATCTGCCATAGACTGTAGCATCCATTACGAACTTCAAATACCCAATTTAAAACAATTCCGGTGAATAATGTAGCTAAAATCATCAAAATACCGATAATTAGGGAGGTACTATTATATGGCGGCTATACGAAGACGTGGACCTGCACAGACAATTTTCTGTCATAGACTGAAGTATCCATTACGAACTTCAAATACCAAATTTCAAACAATTCCGGTGAATAATGTCGCTGAAATCATATAAATACCGAAAATAGGGAGGTACCATTATATTTGGGGCTATACGAAGACGTGGACCTGCACAGACAATTTTCTGTCTTAGGCTGTAGTATCCATTGCGAACTTCAAATACCAAATTTGAAACAATTCCGGTGAATAATGTTGCTAAAATCATCAAAATATCGATAATAGGGAGGTACTATTATATGGGGGCTATACGAAGGCGTGGACCTGCACGGACAATTTTCTGTCATAGGCTGTAGCATCCATTACGAACTTCAAATGCCAAATATGAAACAATTTCGGGGAATAATGTTGCTAAAATCATAAAAATACCGAATATCGGGAGGTGCCATTATATGGCGGCTATACGATGGCGTGGACCTGCACAGACAATTGTCTGTCTTAGGCTGTAGTATCCATTACGAACTTCAAATACCAAATATGAAACAATTTCGGTAAATAATGTCGCTTAAATCATCGAAATACCAAATATCGGGAGGTTCCATTATATGGGGGCTATACGAAGACTTGGACCTGCGTGGACAATTTTCTGTCATAGGCTGTAATATCCATTACTAACTTCAAATACCAAATTTGAAACAATTCCGGTGAATAATGTCGCTAAAATCATCAAAATACCGAAGATCGGGAGGGAGGGCTATACCAAAATGTGGACCTACATGACCCATTTTCAATACCAAAGGTCCTACAGACATAATACACATTTGAGTAAAATTTTATCAACCTACTTCATTTCGTTCGGAAGCTACAGTGATTTCCACAGACGGACATGCGGGCGACATAGAATTTTATGATGTTCAGGAATATATATACTTTGTGCGGTCTTAAATGTATATTTCGAGGTGTTACAAACGGAATTACAATCTAAATATACCCTCCATACTATGGTGGAGAATATAAAAATAGATTTCAAGCTCTACATGTTTACCCAATACCAAATTGTACCAAATATTTGTACTTTTTTAGTACTTTTCGTGCAGTTGTAGTACACACTTTTCCAAAATCACCTTTTTATCACATACCTATCACCATCAGGGACCCCAATGCAACGTTTCAAAATTCCAGCTTCATCCGTTCACCCTAAACCAAACTTTTCCAAAATTTAGTATCATTTAGTACAGTCCGCACACACTTAGTACACTCTCCCAAACCCACCTCTTTATCACATACGCACCACCAACAGGAACTCTAATGCAAATTTTCGAAATTCCAGGTTCATCTAAACCCTAAACCAAACTCTTCCAAATTTAGTGTAATTTAGTACAGTCCGCACACACTTAGTACACTCTCCCAAAACCACCTTTATATATCAAACTTACTTTTCAATCTTGATTTCAAATTTTCAACTCTATCCGTTCACATAATACCAAATGGTACCATTTTAGAAGTTTTGTATCATTTTAGAGCCAAATGGTACCATTTTAGAAGTTTTGTATCATTTTAGAACTTTTCGTAACATTAAAGATCGGATTTCCAAAAGCCATTGTTTACGTCTAATCTGCACTCCATCAGTGACTCTCTTTTCAAATTTCAGAATTCTACCCCCTACCGATTGTCCAATACAATTTTTAGTAGGTTTTAGTACTTTTCGTATCTTTTTAGTATGAATGTCCAAAAAACAGCCTTATTACAAGCCTACACACCAAGATTGGCTAAGTCAGTTATTTCACTACTCTTTTATATATAGAGATCAATCGATTTTTGTTAAGATTTTCCAAAATACATTCTTAATATACTTCCAAAAATTAGCTTTGCCAAAAAAAATCAAATTTTATTCCCATATTACTAATATTACTCCACTTTTTTGGGGGATTTGTTTTCAAAATAATAAAAACTAGGTCAACAGCAATTAAAATCACAACGCCACTTGGTCTGCCCGTCTGGCTCAGCCAAACATACAAGTTATGTACATCAAGTACAACAAAGGCAAACATCCAACATATGTTGATTCCCAGAAGGCACAAAAAATTGTATTTTTTTCCAGCCATAAATTTTCAACAAACAACCCACACACACACACATACGCAGATAAATAAGTCTAGAAAAATGTGTGCAGATGACACCGTTAAAAACAAATTAATTGGAAATAGAATTTTGTTTTTTATTTGTATGTTTTGTGGAGCCTACCTACCCACTTGTCTGAGTGTCTGACGTGTATCTGCCTTCAAACCATTCTTCTTCGTTTGACTATTCTTTTCTATTCTTTGCACATACACGGTGCTGTCTTGACTTAACGTTTTATTTATTGTCAACAAAAGAGTTAGCTTGGAAAACGGTAAAAACAAAAAAATGTGTTTTTTTGTCCTATTATGTCGACGTCATTTAGACGATGGCCCAAAAACGTGCTTGGGAAGAAGTAACGTCGATGGTGACTAAAAATTATTTTTTATTTTTATTTTTTATTTTTATTTTATTTATTTTACTCGAAAAAAAGTAATTCCAAGGAAGAAAATTGAGGCTTGAGTGGGTAGTTAGGTGTAGCTTTCTTAAAAAATTAGAACTCTTGGATTTTATTACGCAACAGTTACTGCTTTATATACCCTCCACTATGGAGGGTTTGTAACACCTCGAAATATACATTTTAGACCCTACAAAGTATATATATTCTTGATCAGCATAAAATTCTATGTCGATTTAGCATTGTCCGTCCGTCTGTCCGTCTGTGGAAATCACTCTAGCTTCCGAACGAAATGAAGTAGGTCGATAAAATTATACTCAAATGTGTATTATATCTGCAGGACTTTTGGTATTGAAAATGGGTGATGTAGGTCCACGTCTTCGTATAGCCCCCATATAACGGTACCTCCCGATATTCGGTATTTTGATGATTTTAACGACATTATTTACCGGAATTGTTTCAAATTTGGTATTTGAAGTTCGAAATGGATACTACAGCCTAAGACAGAAAATTGTCTGTATAGGTTCATGTCTTCGTATAGAAATAATATAACTGTACCTCCCGATATTCGGTATTTTGGTGATTTAAGCAACATTATTCCCCGAAAATGTTTCAAATTTCGTATTTGAAGTTCGAAATGGATACTACATCCTATGACAGAAAATTGTCTGTATAGGTTTATGTCTTCGTATAGCCCCCATATAACGGTACCTCCCGATATTCGGTATTTTGATGATTTTAGCGACATTATTTACCAGAATTGTTTCAAATTTCGTATTTGAAGTTCGTAATGAATGCTACAGCATATGACAGAAAACTGTCTGGGCAAGTCAACGCCTTCGTATAGCCTCCATACAACATCACCTTCCGATATTTATTATTCTGATGATTTTACCGAAATTATTCACCGGAATTGTTTCAAATTTGGTATTTGAAGTTCGTAATGAATGCTACAGCCTATGACAGAAAATTGTCTGGGCAAGTCCACGTCTTCGTATAGCCTCCATACAACGTCACCTTCCGATATTTATTATTCTGATGATTTTACCGACATTATTCACCGGAATTGTTTCAAATTTGGTATTTGAAGTTCGCAATGAATGCTACAGCCTATGCCAGAAAATTGTCTCTGCAGGTCCACGTCTTCGTATAGACGCCATATTACGGTACCTCCCGATATTTGGTATTTTGATGATTTTAGCGACATTATTCACTGGAATTGTTTCAAATTTGGTTTTTGGAGTTCGTAATGGATACTACAGCCTAAGACAGAAAATTGTGTGTGCAGGTCCACGACTTCGTATAGCCCTCATATAACGGTACCTCCCTATATTCGGTATTCTGATGATTTTAGCGACAGTATTCACCGATATTGTTTCTAATTTGATATTTAAAGTTCGTAATGGATACTACAGCCTATGACAGAAAATTGTCCCTATATTCGGTATTTTGATGATTTTAGCTAACTCATCAATTTTTTTTCAAGTTTCGCATTTGTTGCCTATGAAGGTCCCGTCGTCTTATATACCCTAATATAAAAGCTACATTCGGTATTATTAAGATATTAACAGAATTTTTAACGGATTTTATTTTTTTGAAAACTGCCTTCAATGTTCGGGCCGGACGAACTTACAGCTTTTTTACTTGTTTAATACATTTTTTATATTAGCATTATTTTTATTTATTAAAAATTATATTGTTGTTGCAAAAAATTATAGTTTATAAAAAAATTATAGTTTATAAAAAAAAATTGTTATTATTATTGTAATTTTTCTAATATTTTCTTTTTTAATTGTTTTTAATTTGTTTTTGTTATTTTCTTATTAATTCGTTAATTTTTAATTTTTCTTTTGAAAAATTTCCACTCCTGCATGTCATATTTTTTCTTCGACAAAACCTTTCCATTCCCATTAAAATGATTCAATGAGATTGTGTGTTTGTTTTTCAATTACCTTTGAAAAAAAAACAATTTTGGAAAATTCCCATATTCTCTGTTTCTGTCTTTTTTTTAATTAAAAACAATAACCTCTTGTTAAATTGGTAATTGACGAAAACAAAACAATTGACACAGAATGTAAATGCTTCCCGTCAGAATGTAGAAGAAGAATTTTAAATGACAGATCCGAATTTATGACATAATGGGAAATATTGATTCACATCCAGGAGAGACCTTGACACGCAAACTTTTTGAAATCGGTACATTTGTTATTAAATCAAAAAAAAAAGTGGGTTAGGAATTTTAATTAAAAACAAAATAAAAGAGCAGCTCTTTCAAAGTTTCTGTTGAATGAAAAAGATTTTCAAAATGTTGCAAACACATTTCAAAGCCCTTTCCCAAAAATTTGCAACATTTCAAAGCCACTTTTTACTCAACAGAGGGTTTGACAGGGTTTCACATTTATTTTGTTCTGAATTAAAGACCATGCTCAGCTTTTTTTTTTTTTTTTTTTTTTGAACAAAATAAAGATTTACGAGTTAAGTTCTAAATTTCTATAACGAATTGAAAAATCCCGTTTAATATATGTAAAATTAAAGATTTTCCCAATTGGCGCCCAACGCGGGATATCATCATAGGTTCGTTTCGCCATGTTTTTAGCCATTTCATACGAAATACAGAAAAAATGCTTCCAATTTTTAATATTATTGGTGTTATAGTCGTTATTATTGTCAGAGCATTAAAAGTGGCGCCCAAGGTAAAGTTGTTTTTAAATCTACGGTTGGGAAAAAACGTTCTTATCTTGAAAATATGTCAAACAAAGTCCTTATTTAACATCGTGTAACGTATTTAAAAAATACATTAAATATATTTTAAATTTTAAATTAATTTTTACTCAAATGGCGCCCAACGCGCAGGGATGCCATTATTCAAATTACTTGAAAATTTGTTAAATATTACCAATAATCTTTATGATTATTGTCAAAAAAAGTTAAATGTTTTCAAAGTGGCGCCTAATGATGTTTAACTATATTCGAAATATTTGGAGTCATGATCTATAATTATATGAAGAATTAAAAAAAAACAATAATTCAGTAAAATACTTTAAATATCAAAGCAATTTTACACAGTTGGCGCCCAACGCGGCGCAGTGCCATAAGCGAGCTTTATCTGGTTACTTCATATCAAATGCAACCACACTACTTTTAATATTTTTGATATTCTTTTTCAATATTGTCAAAAAACGTTACATTTAAAGTGGCGCCCAACGAGAGTTAACTGTTTTGAGAGCTTTTGCCAAAAGGCGAGTCTATTGTAATAATTAAAAAAATTATAGGTAATGAGTACTCAAAATGCTAAGTGAAAAATCGCTTAGAGCATTGTTTTTAAAAATACCTCCCAACGTGGGGATATGGAAGATTTTTTTAAATATCATTGGTATTTGTTGACTGCTGTCAATAATATTAAAAATATTCAAAGTGGCGCCCAAGGAAAAGTCGTTTTTAATCCTCATTGCAACAATGGTGGCACAAAATATGTGGAGGCACGTAAAGTAACTAAGCATTCAAAGGGCGGAGTCAGAAAATCGCCCAGAACATTGTTTATAAAAATGGCGTTGTGAAGGATATGTACGAGTTTTTCTTCAAGCAAATTTTTCAATATTATTGGTATTTTTTGTGATTATTGTCAAAAATACTAAGGGTATATAAAGTGGTGCCAAAGGCAAAGTTGTTTTTAAACTTAGTGTTGAGAAAAAATTTGTTGTGTTAAAAATATATGGGGTCATTTCATAATAGTATATAACGAGTTTAAAACATCCAGTAAAATATTTTAAATGCAAAAAAAATAACTCAGTTGGCGCTCAACGCGGGGCTGCGCCATAAGTGAGCTTCATTAGGTTATCAACAAATCACTTGAAGATATTCCTAATATTATTGGTACTCGTTTTGATTATTGTCAAAAAATGTTAAATATATCAAAGTGGCGCCCAACGAGGGTTAGATTTTTAGACACGCCATGTCAAAAGTCAAATCTATGGTAATAATCCTGAAATATGTAAAGTAACTGACCATTCAAAGTACCAAGACATAAAAAAACTTGGTTAAAAAATCGATAAGAACATTGTTTACAAAAATGGCACCCAACGTGGGGATCGTTGGATACGATATTGGCGAAATAGGCTTTGAATCAATAGTGCCAAGTCGTAAGAAGCGTAAAAATGGTTTGCAAGAAAAAAATAAATTATTTTTAGCTTCGTGGTAATGCAAAAAGGCATATCATCACTTTACTTGGCAATGTATCAAGTGGCTCATGTTGCTTATAGCTTTTTGTTGGGATCGAAGTCCTGAGTAGTTAACCATTATTTTAATTTTTTTTATTGGGGTCGAAGAAGTATGGAATATTGTTTATTTTTGGTAATACAAAATACATTACTTGGTAATGGTTTATGGGGCTAATGAAGCTACCAGGATTTTTTCAATGAGAAAGTGAAAGACGTTTGGTAAGGGGTTATTGTTTAAAAAAAATGGCGCCCAACATGGGGAACGTTGCATAGGATATTGACTAGATAGGTTTTAAAACATAAATGCCACGTCGTAATGAGCTTGGTTAGTAAGGAAAAAAAGATTATTTTTATCTTCGTGGTAATGCAAAAAGGCTGCATATTTCCTTTATTTGGTAATGAGTCAAGTGGCTCATGTTGCTTATAGCTTTTTGTTCGGATCAAAGTCCTGAGAAGTTAGGCATTATTTTATGACTTTTATTGGGCTCAAAGAAGTATGGAATATTGATTATTTTTGGTAACACAAAATACATTACTTGGTAATGGTTTATGTGCTACCAGGATTTTTTCAATGGGAAAGTGAAAGACGTTTGGTAAGGGGTTATTGTTTAAAAAAATGGCGCCCAACATGGGGAACGTTGCATAGGAGATTGACGAATTAGGTTTTGAATCGTAAATGCCACGTCGTAATAACGGTTATTAAGGACAATAAGACATTATTTCTATCTTCATGGTAATGCAAAAGGGCATCATATTTCCTTTACTTGGTAATGAGACAAGTGGTTCATGTTGCAAATAGCTTTTTTTCTTGGGAACGAAGTCCTGAGAAGTTAGGCATTATTTTATGACTTTTATTGGGCTCAAAGAAGTATGGAATATTGATTATTTTTTGGTAATACAAAATAGATTACTTGGAAATGGGTTATGGGGCTAATGAACTACCAGGATTTTTTCAATGGGAAAGTGAAAGACATTTAGTAAGGGGTTATTGTTTAAAAAATGGCGCCCAACGTGGAGAACGTTGCATAGAAGATTGACGAATTAGGGATAATTGAATAAAAAGTTTTTTTTTTTGCGGTAAAGCAAAAAGGCTGCATATTTCCTTTACTTGGTAGTGAGGCAACATGAGCCACGTTGCTTATAGCTTTTTTGTTAGGATCGAAGTCCTGAGATGTTAACCATTATTTTATAACTTTTATTGTTATCGAAGAAGTATGAAATATTGATTATTTTTGGTAACACAAAATACATTACTTGGTAATGGTTTATGGGGCTAATGAATCTACCAGAATTTTTTCAATGGAAAAGTGAAAGACGTTTGGTAAGGGGTTACTGTTTAAAAAAATGGTGCCCAACATGGGGAACGTTGCATAGGATATTGACGAATTAGGTTTTGAATCATAAGTGCCACGTAGTAATAAGCGTAATTATGGTTAGTAAGAAAAAAAAGACATTATTTTTATCTTCGTGGCAATGCAAAAAGGCATCATATACTTTACTTGGTAATGACTCAAGTGGCTCATGTTGCTTATAGGTTTTTCTTGTTGGGATCGAAATTCTGAGTAGTTAACTATTATTTTATAATTGTTATTTTGATCAAAGATGTACGGAATATTGATTATTTTTGGTAATACAAAATACATTACTTGGTAATGGCTTATGTGGTTAATGAAGCTATCAGTTTTTTTCCAATGGGAAAGTGAAAGACGTTTTTTTGTTGGGATCGACGTTCTGAGTAATTAACCCTTATTTTATAATTTTTATTAGGGTCAAAGATGTATATTAGAAGAATATTGATTATTTTTGGTAACACAAAATACATTACTTGGTAATGGTTTATGGGGCTAATGAAGCTACCAGGATTTCTTCAATGGGAAAGTGAAAGACATTTGGTAAGGGTTATGAGACTTCTGTGTTACGGACTTCAAACGTCCTGCTATCTGTCATTCCAATTTTCTACATATTTATTTAAACATTTTTATTTTTTTCAAATGCTGCCTTAGGCCTCAGAGTCTTGTTATCTGCCTACATGACCCCCTTGTGACAGCTGTAGATCTTCTTTTTTATTTATACATTTTTTATCTTGTTTTCTTCCATCCGTTATATTTTTATTTTTAAAATTGTGATTTCCTTTTTTCATCTATTTATAATCAGAATGGAAATATGAATGAAAAAAAAAGAAAAAACAAAACAGAAATTCCTCCATGTTGAGTAATCATAGGAGGAGAAAGACAGGCGTTTTCAGTTTGCGCCAATGAGTCTAGTTGGGAAAGAAATCGAGGCCACTTGGAAAATGAAAAAAAAAAAAAAACAGAAAAATATAAGTTCTATGAATAGCTTATAGCGTCATTTTAATTGTTATGAGACGATTAGAGTTGCTGTTTTTTTAATAATGTGACAATATTTGCTTATATGGAGGTGGTACTAAAAACAACCTATTTTTCTTGGAATCAATGGCTAATTTTGGTATTGGCGTGATATTGAAATAGACTATTTATTGTGTGGTGATTTGTTTTTAAATTGCAAACCAGAATATAAATATAAAATTATTGAGCTATGAAATATTGTGCAAATAAAACTTGGCTAATCGGGGGATTTTATGATTTCAAGTGTTTTTTTTTTTTGCTATTTGAAGATAAAAAAGTGCACGCGCTTGGTTGGCGATTATCTTTATAGATGATGATTAAAACAATAAAAATCCCCTCTTGAGTGAATTTGGCATATTTGGAAAATTATAATTTAATGATAATTATTATTGGCAGATTTCTAGAAAACAAAGAAAAAAAAACCAAATACAGGGTGAGATGAAGAAACTACAAACAACTTCAGACTGCTGTCATTTTTAGGCAACTCGTCTGACAGCTGTTAAAATTATTCCAGTGACAGCTCATTATATTGTTTACAAGCGTGCAGAAGCTTTTTGGTGAGAATTTTACAGAAGAAAAAGTTATTCGTGATGGAATTCAAGCGTGATTTCTCATTATTTGGCTGGAAAACCACAAGTGGCTATCGTTAGAGCACTCCTGCATTTAAATGTGAATAAATATTTTGTGCCTCGTACCCATCACTCGTTACCGTGAATTGGACGTTAGAAAGCAGCAACATCAGCAGAAATGTTTCGAAAAGTAAAGAAGCGACCCGCGTCGCAGTGGCCGAAAAATAGCTCGTGAGCTGAACATATCGCAATAATCCATTCGGCAAATATTAAAAAATGAGATCGGGGTAAAGCAATTGAAATTTCAAAAAGTACAAGAACTTACACCGCAACAGGAAGAAAATAGACTCAAAAGAGCTAAAGAGTTGCCTCGCTTGGCCGAAAGTGGTGAACTGCCGAATTTGCTGTACTCCGATGACCCTCAGCCATATGACTACGAAAATAGACGAAAATAAACTCAAAAGAGCTAAAGATTTGTTCGCTTGGCCAATGGCCGAAAGTGGTGAACTGCCGAATTTGGTTTTCTCCGATGATTCGACCTTCGTTGTCCAGCAGTTTGTAAAAAAAAGAAATGATCGTGTTTTCTTGCTAAAGAGGTCAGCTGAAAATTTGCACCTTCGCTTGGTCACCAGAACTCAAGTGCCGGCCATGGTGATGGTGTGGGCCGCCATAACAGTCGATGGTCGCGTGTGACGGTTTCATTGGCCGTTTGAACGCCATAATTCGTGCCAAAGGTGTTCAATTCGAACAAATCTAAGCTTATTCTAAAATTTGATGCTATTTCCGATAGCTTTGCTTTCATAAACCCATATTTGAAGTTTTTGAAATTTTTAAATATGCTAAAAAAACGGTTAGCAAAGGATGATTCAAATGTTTTTAAATAAATTTGAAACCTCTTTTTCCTTTATTCCCTAATTCTGTCGTAAATAATGTTTGTTATTCGATTTATAATTTTTTGTTCGATATATGGCGCCCAACGTATACTTATTTTAATTTCATCCATATATTATATGATCTATCCAGAACACAAGCATTTCTTTTTCTTAACTCGAGTTGCTATTGAATAAAAACATTTAATTTTACCTAAAATGGCGCCCAACGTAACATTTTGTAAATTAATATAAATATTTAATTTTCAAATATTTCATTTAAGTGTCTTCAAAATATAATTAAAATGTGGAATGTTTTTAAAATTGCTTGGAATTATTCTGAAACTTAAACAATTATTCCAAAACTCAAACATAGAGACACTCTCACGTTGGGCGCCATTTTAGTAAGAACTTATTTATTTTCATACGAGAAATCTGAACCTTTCCTTTTTTTGTCAGTCAGTGAATCATTGGGGACCATTTTTCTTTTTTTTTAGAAAAATCCACAGTTTTATTTATTTTGTATTTTCTTTTTTTTTTCATTACAAAAAAAGTACGCAACTAGTACTAAGTAAACCTTATAAATAGCCCTGATAATTATTGTTGTCTAATCTTGGAAATTCGTAATAAAAAATATTCAAAATAAAAATCTTGTTATGGCCTGATAGTGCCAACCCAAACCGATTGTTACGAGACAATATTTGTTTTGAGAAAAAAAAAAAAAAAACGCAAGTCGTAAATACTAGGAAAAGGAAACACAGCAATTAAAAAAGCGATATTTTCACGTCAGCTGTTATTTTTATTTTGGCACAACGCTCCACTCTCTATTGTGACGTTTATTGCAGCTATTTTATTGGGCGATTAGTTTCAAGTGCAATTTTTCAATTGAATACATTTTAAATTGTAATTTAATTTGTAATCTTTTTGGGAACACAAATTTGATTAAAAAAGGAAGCTAAGTATGAAAACAATTTTAAAATGGGGGAAAATTGAAAAAAAAGGAAAATATTAGAAATGGAAGAACACTTTTGTCAAATGAATAGAAAAAAAAATAAAAAAAGATCACAACAATACCGAATATTCAATATTCAATTCAAATTACCTCACAGCTAGCTTAGCATTATGTCTAACTGTATTTTTTTTTTCTAACTGTTATTTTAATTTATTTCATTTATTATTATATATTTGTTTTGAATACCCTACATCATCTTAAACTATTTATCTTGAATTTAACGTAAACCACTTGTGGCGAAATCACGAACCATTAGCAACATTTTTGTAAGAGTTTAAACAATAACCTCACGTTGGGCGCCACATTCTGCGAAATTCGAAAATGATAAGCTATATATGTTTTTAAGTAATATATTAAGACTTAAATTTTAGCAAAAAAAAAAAAAAAAAAAAAAAAAACGTTTATGAAATCATAGCAATAGGGAATAATAAATGGCCACACGTTGGGCGCCATTTAAACTTCTTAAATGTAATTCGCATAGATTCGATTAATAATTTACATAAATTAATTGTAATTATAAAAAATAAAGTGAAATTATGAGGTTTCGCATGTTGGGCGCCACATTTCGGCTTCAATTTTAGTAAAAAAAAAAACATTATGAAATCATAGAAATAGGGAATAATAAATGACCAAAAGTTGGCCGCCATTCTAAAATAAAATTTACATAGATTCGAATCACATTTTAAATAAACAAATATCGGTTCAGATTTGGATATAGCTCCCATATATATCTTCAACCGATTTCGGGTTAATAGTGCACCAAATGAACAATATAAGTCCAAATGACTTGAATTTTGGTACATCCGACCGAATTCAATCTAGAAGCAGGTACATCAAATTTGAAGAAAATCGGTTCATATATAGCACACGTTGGGCGCCATTGAAAATTCTAAAATAAAATTCACATTTTAAATAAACAAATATTGCGCTGGCATGACACTAAAAAATAAAGTGAAATTATGAGGATGTGTACTTTGGGCGCCACCCTAATTTTTTTGACCAATAAACGAATTTGAAAAAATTGTTTTAGCTGTTTGAAAAACCCGATCAGATTTCATTTAGAGTCTCGAATAGTAAAATATTGCATTGTCATGGACAAAAAGTGAAGTTACGAAGTACCGCACTTTGGGCGCCATTTTCAACAACTTTTCAATTTACGAATTTAAACAAAATTTCGAGCCGGTTTTCGGCCATTTGTTTTGAATAAAATCTCTTTGTTTTTGTAAAATTCACCATCCCGCATTTCTTACAAATGAAAAACAGCTACAAGTATTGGAAGTTTTTACAATGCTGTTTGTCGTTGGGCGTCATTTCAGTACTTCAAAATGTTCAGGAATTGTTATTATATTTTCAACCAATCTGCTAGTTTATGCGTTCTAAAGGTCCACAAATTAATAGGGATTATATTTAAGAGCAAAGCACCATGTTGGGCGCCATTAAAAAAAAAATCAATTTCAGCTAGAGTCTCGAATAAAAGATATTGCACTGTCATTGTCATAAAGTGAAGTTACGAAGCACCTCACGTTGGGCGCCAACTATACAATTTACGAATTAAAAAAAAAAAAAATACAAAAATTCCCTTTATTTCTGTAAAGCTCACTATCCCACATTTGATAACAAAGTTTGCTATTTCTTGCTAATGAAAACCGGAACAAGTCTTGAGGCTTTTAGAAGACTATGCATCAATGGATTCAAAATGTTAAAGAAGTTTTGATCAAAATTTCTAAAGATCCAACTGGGAATATATTTAAGAGAAAAGCCCCATGTTGGGCGCCATTAAAAAAATTAATCAATTCGCCTGTAATTTGTTGTTATACCCTCCACCATAGCATAGAGGGTATAGTAAGTTTGTTATTCCGTTTGTAACACCTGGACATTTTAGACTGCATAAAGCAGATATATTCTTGATCAGCATAAAATCTATGTCGATTTAGATGTTCGTATATCCGTCCGCCTGTTGAAATCACTCTAGCTTCCCAACGAAATGAAGTAGGTTGACAAAAGTTGCCTATCTAAGTCCACATCGTTGTATAGACCCTAATATTAAAAGAATTCTAAACGGATTTTATTTTTTTGAAAATTGCCTAATTTGTTCCAAATGGTGGAGGTAATTCAAAGTTCGGCCCGGCAGACTTTCGGCCCAATGACTTGAAAATCTTAATATCAAAAATGTTTTGAGTAGGGTATTTACAAATTCGCCTCAACCGACATTGGCGAAGTTTAGAGATGTTTAACTTTTCATAACTAGATTTATTTATTATTCAACTCAGCTCAGTTAGATATTTTTGAATATCGAAACCCCGAATAAAAAAAAAAAAAAAAAAAAACAAAAAATGAAAACAAAACACAATAAACTTGTTTTAAATTAAATTTTATCACGTCTTGGCGTTAACAGCTTGTGTCTTGGTACGTCAGAGTGGCGAAGCTTATTGTTTGCATTTTTTTCAAATATTATTGATTAAAACAATAGAGATTTCCATAAAATAATGTCAATATTTTTCAAGGGCCTCCTTGGTAATCTTGACAATATCGAGAGTCGAGAAAAATCACACATCAATCAAAAAACAAAACAATTTTGAAAAAATAATTGAATCTCATAATACCTAAACAACATTATGGCGTCAAGTTGAATTGAATTCCAAATAAAATCGATTAGATGCACATATATAAGATTTTTTTAAGTGTTTTTTTTTTTTTTTTTTTTTTTTTTTTTTTGGAAAAATGGAAATAAAAGATTATCTAAAACGGAGACCAAAGTTAAGGTTTCAAAAAAAAAAATTGAAATTAAATCTAAGAATATTAAAGATAGTAGAACGTTCGAAAATGTTTAGTTTTATTTACAGGGTGAGATAAAAGAAAATTGCAACAAAGTCAAACGCCATAAAAAATTTTCGGAAATAGCATCAAATTTTAGAATAAGTTTAGATTTGTTTGAATTGGTCACCTTTGGCAGGAATTATGGCCTTCAAACGGCCAATAAAACCGTCACACGCTGCCCGAATGTTTCTCTGCGGTATTTTTTCCCATTCCCGGCGAAGCGCTTGCTTGAGGTGATCGACACTTTGTTACTTTTTAGTGCCAACCTTGCTTGCCAAAATATTTCAGACACAATAATCCAACGGATTGGTATCCGGAGATTTTGGTGGCCATTGTGCGTTGAAAATGAAGCGAGGAACCTCATTTTGTTACCATTCTTGGGTGGTGGGTGGTGCTGAGTCCTGTGGGAATGTCCAAGGTCTGCAGCAAAAATGTTTGCGTGTCTAAGGCTCCAGAATATTTTTTCGATAATATTCGGCATTTATTCTGATGCCACGGCCAATTAATACGGGCGGAGAGCGATTATCGGCTGTTATGGCGGCCCACACCATCACCAAGGCCGGCGCTTGAGTTCTGCTGGCCAACCGAAGGTGCACATTTTCAGCTGACCTCTTTGGCAAGTAAACACGATCATTTTGTTTGTTTACAAACTGCTGGACAACGAATGTCGAATTATCGGAGAAAACCAAATTTGGCAGTTCACCACTTTCGGCGAAGCAACTCTTTAGCTCTAGTGAGTCTATTTTCTTTCGGTTGCGGTGTAAGTTCCTGGCACTTTTTGGAATTTCAGTGGCTTTACCCCGAGCTCCATCCATTTTTCAATATTTTCCGAATGGAATATTGCGATATGTTTAGCTCACGAGCCATTTTTCGGCTACTGCAACGCGGGTTTCGATCAAGTCGCTTCGTTACTTTTCAAACCATTTCTGCTGATGTTGCCGTTTTCTTCCGTCCAGTTCCTTGATGTCGGGCTACGCTACCGGTAACAAGCGATGGTACGAGCAATCATACTTTTTTAACTTGTATGATTTTTGGACATATCGGACCCATTTAACCCTAATACAGCGTTTTGGAAATAATCACGAAAAGTCTAAAATGCTTTGTGGTTTGTCGCTGGTAAATGTTCGTACATTTCACAAATTAGCAACGAATTTTGAAATTTCCTAAGAAAATGGCATGATAATTGAAATATTACTACCTATTGTTCGATGGGAGGAACTTACACTAGGTGTCGTGTTATTGCACCACATCATCACCGCAAAAAAACAAAAGAAACTGTTAAATAATAATGAAAATTATTAGATGAAGTCACCTTACCGAACAATCGTTTAATGTAAAGTGCTTTCTTTTGTAAAAAAAGTACCGACTGGGTGGGGGAGGGGGAGAAAAATAGTTCCCTCACGAAATTTGCACAATTCTAGAAATGTCAGGTCGCAATTGGATGCCATAATAAAGTAGCAATTTGACATAACATCGCCGCACACCGTGCTGTTGTTGTTAACTGGTGTTGTTGTTTTTTTTTTTGTCGACTTTTATCTGGGCGGCTGTGAAACTAATTGACGCTATGACATAAAAGATGTCTGGTGATGTTGACGATGTTGATGAGTAATGTAAACTGTGACTGCCATTAAAGCCCAAATATTATCTACCGACGAATGGGTGGCTCATTGTTGTTGGGCACAACTTGTTTTTTTTTTTATCAAGAAATAAATGAAGCAAAAGCGAAAAAAAACATAGTCAACTTTAATGCCTTCAATTGGCAATGTTGTCGTTCCGTTGTTGTTGTTTTTTTTCTTCTTTTATTTCAGTGACGTTTTCCTCTTATCACACTGTTGTGTTTTTTTTTTGTTATTATTTTCAGATTACGTTTATGATTTTATAAGTTCCCACAACTTGTTTACTCTAGAGGGTGGCAGATATGTGACATACCTGATGTTATTTTGATTGGGTAGATTTATTATTTGAATTTCTCGGATAATGTAGATAGAGTAGCCGTTTTGCATGGCTAATGAGGATATATTTTGCAGTAATTTGTTGAATTACTGTGGATAGTAAACATACATTATCCAAGTCATGTGGGTATAGAAAACTTGGTGGAGACCATAGATTTCTATATAAAATTTGGTGGAGACCAAGGATTTCCGCAGAAAACTTGGTGGAGACCACAGATTTCTATAGAAAACTTGGTGGAGACCACAGATTTCTATAGAAAACTTGGTGGAGACCACAGATTTCTATAGAAAACTTGGTGGAGACCACAGATTTCTATAGAAAACTTGGTGGAGACCACAGATTTCTATAGAAAACTTGGTGGAGACCACAGATTTCTATAGAAAACTTGGTGGAGACCACAGATTTCTATAGAAAACTTGGTGGAGAACAACGATTTCTATAGAAAACTTGGTGGAGAACAACGATTTCTATAGAAAACTTGGTGGAGAACAACGATTTCTATAGAAAACTTGGTGGAAACTAAGGATTTCTATAGAAAACTTGGTGGAGACCAAGGATTTCTATAGAAAACTTGGTGGAGACCAAAGAGTTCTGTTGAAAACTTGGTGGAGACCAAGGATTTCTATAGAAAACTTGTTGGAGACCAAAGAATTCTATAGAAAACTTGGTGGATACCAAGGATTTCTATAGAAAACTTGGTGGAGACCAAAGAATTCTATAGAAAACTTGGTGGAGACCAAAGAATTCTTTAGAAAACTTGGTGGAGACCAAGGATTTCTTTAGAAAACTTGGTGGAGACCAAGGATTTCTATAGAAAACTTGGTGGAGACCAAGGATTTCTACCACCAAGTTTTCTAGAGAATTCTTTGGTCTCCAACAAGTTTTCTATAGAAATCCTTGGTCTCTACCAAGTTTTCAATAGAATTATTTGTCTCCACCAAGTTTTCTATAGAAATCCTTGGTCTCCACCAAGTTTTCTATAGAAATCCTTGGTCTCCACCAAGTTTTCTATAGAAATCCTTGGTCTCCACCAAGTTTTCTATAGAAATCCTTGGTCTCCACCAAGTTTTCTATGGAAATCCTTGGTCTCCACCAAGTTTTCTATAGAATATTTTGAAGCTTAATGACCTTTTAAATGCCTCACATCCCTGAAAGACCTCTAAATTGTAAAAAAAATTAGATACCCTTTACAAATATTTAATTTGTAAATATGTTTACTTTCCCCGATCGGATGTTGTTTTCTGGACAAATATTTTGTTTGGCACTTTGCGATCGGTCGATCACGCAACTAAATCAATCAATAACAAATTATATTTTTTAAAACACTTTATAAATATTTGATCAACATTTAATCAGCGATGCTAATAAATTTGAAATTAGGTTTTTGAATCAAATCAAATTAAATTCAATCAATGCTAATAAATATATCACACCTTGGAAGTGAGTGTGAGAAAAAGTTTTGCCATAACATTTATATACAAATATTGAATTGTTCATGCTCCACTTGGAACTAGCATGCAACAATTCGTTTCTCGATTTGATGTGGGAAATTTACCAGCAGCGACCAAAAAACAGAAAAACAAAAACACCGGAAATTTTTTTCGAAAGAAAAAAAAAAAACAACATCAAACGATTTAATAAAAAAACAACCTGATTAACAAAGACCGAGACGCACCGAACATTTTTATTTTCAACGAAAAAAAAAAATAAAAATTAAATAAAAACATCAAACACGCACACGCTCAAACAATTGAGCTTTTTAAAATTGAAAATCTAGAAGTCATTGTATTTGCCGACGCCGCCACTGCCGCCAAGCTGCTACTAAGCTACGCTTAGACTTGTTAATGAAGCTCATAATTGAAAAGTTAAACAGCTGTTGGAAAAAATATTTCTTTGTTTTTTTTATTATTTTAATTTTCGTTGTTGTTGCTAGCTACCGTCGAATTGCCTTGGCTTTTTTTTTTGAAATGTAAACATATGTCAAAATTTGTATTTTTTATGATAACAGCTGTTTTGCTGCAGGTACAGGCAATCGTCTGGTTCAGAAACCTCAACGTAGTAGCTTCGTTGTTTTGAACGTGTGTATTTTTCCATATGAAGTAGATACTTTGGTTGTATGACCTGGATAATGTATCTAGATTGTTCAAATGGAAAGTCATATAATTTGGATAATGTATCTACATCATCAAGAATACTTCGACATCATTCAAATGACCGGAATAAAGTTTTCTATAGAAATCTGTGGTCTCCACCAAGTTTTCTATAGAAATCTGTGGTCTCCACCAAGTTTTCTATAGAAATCTGTGGTCTCCACCAAGTTTTCTATAGAAATCTGTGGTCTCCACCAAGTTTTCTATAGAAATCTGTGGTCTCCACCAAGTTTTCTATAGAAATCTGTGGTCTCCACCAAGTTTTCTATAGAAATCTGTGGTCTCCACCAAGTTTTCTATAGAAATCTGTGGTCTCCACCAAGTTTTCTATAGAAATCTGTGGTCTCCACCAAGTTTTCTATAGAAATCTGTGGTCTCCACCAAGTTTTCTATAGAAATCTGTGGTCTCCACCAAGTTTTCTATAGAAATCTGTGGTCTCCACCAAGTTTTCTATAGAAATCTGTGGTCTCCACCAAGTTTTCTATAGAAATCTGTGGTCTCCACCAAGTTTTCTATAGAAATCTGTGGTCTCCACCAAGTTTTCTATAGAAATCTGTGGTCTCCACCAAGTTTTCTATAGAAATCTGTGGTCTCCACCAAGTTTTCTATAGAAATCTGTGGTCTCCACCAAGTTTTCTATAGAAATCTGTGGTCTCCACCAAGTTTTCTATAGAAATCTGTGGTCTCCACCAAGTTTTCTATAGAAATCTGTGGTCTCCACCAAGTTTTCTATAGAAATCTGTGGTCTCCACCAAGTTTTCTATAGAAATCTGTGGTCTCCACCAAGTTTTCTATAGAAATCTGTGGTCTCCACCAAGTTTTCTATAGAAATCTGTGGTCTCCACCAAGTTTTCTATAGAAATCTGTGGTCTCCACCAAGTTTTCTATAGAAATCTGTGGTCTCCACCAAGTTTTCTATAGAAATCTGTGGTCTCCACCAAGTTTTCTATAGAAATCTGTGGTCTCCACCAAGTTTTCTATAGAAATCTGTAGTCTCCACCAAGTTTTCTATAGAAATCTGTAGTCTCCACCAAGTTTTCTATAGAAATCTGTGGTCTCCACCAAATTTTCTATAGAAATCTGCGGTCTCCACCAAATTTTCTATAGAAATCTGTGGTCTCCACCAAGTTTTCTATAGAAATCTGTAGTCTCCACCAAGTTTTCTATAGAAATCTGTAGTCTCCACCAAGTTTTCTATAGAAATCTGTGGTCTCCACCAAGTTTTCTATAGAAATCTGTGGTCTCCACCAAGTTTTCTATAGAAATCTGTGGTCTCCACCAAGTTTTCTATAGAAATCTGTAGTCTCCACCAAGTTTTCTATAGAAATCTGTAGTCTCCACCAAGTTTTCTATAGAAATCTGTGGTCTCCACCAAGTTTTCTATAGAAATCTGTAGTCTCCACCAAGTTTTCTATAGAAATCTGTAGTCTCCACCAAATTTTCTATAGAAATCTGTGGTCTCCACCAAATTTTCTATAGAAATCTGTGGTCTCCACAAAGTTTTCTATAGAAATCTGTAGTCTCCACCAAGTTTTCTATAGAAATCTGTAGTCTCCACCAAGTTTTCTGTAGAAATCTGTGGTCTCCACCAAGTTTTCTATAGAAATCTGTAGTCTCCACCAAGTTTTCTATAGAAATCTGTGGTCTCCACCAAATTTTCTATAGAAATCTGTGGTCTTCACCAAGTTTTCTAGAGAAATCCTTGGTCTCCACCAAGGTCATTAAGCTTCAAAATATTCTATAGAAAACTTGGTGGAGACCAAGGATTTCCATAGAAAACTTGGTGGAGACCAAGGATTTCCATAGAAAACTTGGTGGAGACCACGGTTTACCATAGAAAACTTGGTGGAGACCACGGTTTTCCATAGAAAACTTGGTGGAAACCACGGTTTACCATAGAAAACTTGGTGGAGACCACGGTTTTCCATAGAAAACTTGGTGGAGACCACGGTTTTCCATAGAAAAATTTGGTGTAGACCACGGTTTCCATAGAAAACTTGGTGCAGACCACGGTTTTCCATAGGAAAAACCAATGATTTCTGTAGATAACTCCCAAAGTTATATTCTTCAATGTGTTATTTCGAGAAGTTCTCCATCTTCTGTCTTAAAAATTGTTTAAAATGTAGCTGTCTTTTGCCAAAAATTCCAAATCTTCTTTCATTTCATAAAACCCCCAAACCTCAAACTTTCAATTCAAATGCCCTTGAACTCGCTTCAGAAAAAAAACGTACCTTATAAAGTTGATACGTACATATGTTGGATGACGTCTGACTAACTTGTCCGACTGCCGCCTTGATTTTTGTGTAGAATATTCCATTACCCTTTTTTTGCGCCTTAGCAACCAACATACCCACCAAAAGAAACTAGTTTGCCATGAGGCACACACAATTTTGGGTTACTTCTTGAATAAAGCGCACTCAGCCAAAAAATTAAAAACAAAATATTGAGACTAAAACAAACGATGCTACGTGATCTACGTCATGCAATATGTTGCCTTGTGTCTCTCGTCTTTGTTGTCTTTTCTTGTTGTTACTGCGTAGCATATGGGGCATGGAATTTTTAATGAAGCCACACTCAACATGGCAACGAAATTTTGGACTGGAAATAATTTAAGAAATGCGTATAATGTGAAAAAAAAGTGCCAAGATGGATAATCCTGTTGTGGGCCTACCAAAGATTTCTAAATGTTTTGAGGCTACAATTTGGAAGTCAGTTCTACAAAAGATTTCTAAATGTTTTGAACCTATAATTTGGAAGTCAGACCGATATTGCAAGAGTCACAGATTTTTCTTTTCGAAAATTTCATTGTAGGATTTCCAAACAACTTCGGGTTTTTTTTTTTCTTAAATCAAAATAATTGAAATTAAACCCAAATGCGTCATATTTGCTTAAAAAATGGGTATCAAAATCGTGTGCTTATCACTCTGGCAACTCTGTAAAATTTTCCCACATATTTTCTTTCGAAAAATTTGGTATCGAATATTTTAAATGCTTTGCTCTAGACCCCAAGGGGATTTCTGAGGTTTCATATTGAGTCTGGCAACCCTTTAACATATATCCACACTTCAGATGCCTCAGATTTTCTTCCAAAAAAAAAAAAAAAAAATAACATATCTGAAGGCTCATTAGTCTATTTTGCTCTGGCAATTCTTTAACATTTTCCCAGTTCCTCTTCTCTTTTTCGTTTTTATTTTTATTTATATATAGTATATCATTGCCCTCTTTTATAAATAACAACTGTTTACACAAAACTGAATTATTAATTAAACAAAACCTAAAATGAAACAAAACAAAAGCCAAGTGGAAAAACAAAACCTTTCACAAGCCACTTCGAATTGGACAAAGGAAAAAAATATATGGCTATCGAATGTCATTTTTATTTATTTATACTTGAATACATTGTTCGAAAATGAAGTAGGGGAAAAACACTTACGGAATGACTTACCAATTTTTGTAACCTTATACCACGCTGAAAACAACAGCTATAAACCACTGAAACCACATTGGGAAGTCCAGAGGTCTATGAATTTCTTAGAATATTCTAAATGCAAAATAACTTCAATTTGGCTTTAAAAAATTTTTTTTCGAATCAGATAGGGTAGAGGTCTATTGAAGGCTCTTTAAAAATCTCCGACCATGATCCCAGTAAAAATTCTTATAAAAATGGTGCTTTTCATTCGGACTAAAGGGAATTGAACATTTTACAATTAGTTTAAAACACATTTTAAAAGGTCCGAGTTTTCTATGGAAAACCGTGGTCTCCACCGAGTTTTCTATAGATAATCTGTGGTCTCCACCAAGTTTTCTATAGAAATCTGTGGTCTCCATCAAGTTTTCTATAGAAATCTGTGGTCTCCACCAAGTTTTCTATAGAAATCTGTGGTCTCCACCTAGTTTTCTATAGAAATCTGTGGTCTCCACCAAGTTTTCTATAGAAATCTGTGGTCTCCACCAAGTTTTCTATAGAAATCTGTGGTCTCCACCAAGTTTTCTATAGAAATCTGTGGTCTCCATCAAGTTTTCTATAGAAATCTGTGGTCTCCACGAAGTTTTCTATGGAAAACGGTGGTCTCCACCAAGTTTTCTATAGAAATCTGTGGTCTCCACCAAGTTTTCTATAGAAATCTGTGGTCTCCACCAAGTTTTCTATAGAAATCTGTGGTCTCCACCAAGTTTTCTATAGAAATCTGTGGTCTCCACCAAGTTTTCTATAGAAATCTGTGGTCTCCACCAAGTTTTCTATAGAAATCTGTGGTCTCCACCAAGTTTTCTATAGAAATCTGTGGTCTCCACCAAGTTTTCTATAGAAATCTGTGGTCTCCACCAAGTTTTCTATAGAAATCTGTGGTCTCCACCAAGTTTTCTATAGAAATCTGTGGTCTCCACCAAGTTTTCTATAGAAATCTGTGGTCTCCACCAAGTTTTCTATAGAAATCTGTGGTCTCCACCAAGTTTTCTATAGAAATCTGTGGTCTCCACCAAGTTTTCTATAGAAATCTGTGGTCTCCACCAAGTTTTCTATAGAAATCTGTGGTCTCCACCAAGTTTTCTATAGAAATCTGTGGTCTCCACCAAGTTTTCTATAGAAATCTGTGGTCTCCACCAAGTTTTCTATAGAAATCTGTGGTCTCCACCAAGTTTTCTATAGAAATCTGAGGTCTCCACCAAGTTTTCTATAGAAATCTGTGGTCTCCACCTAGATTTCTATAGAAATCTGTGGTCTCCACCAAGTTTTCTATGGAAATCTGTGGTCTCCACCGAGTTTTCTATAGAATTCTGTGGTCTCCACCAATATTTCTATAGAAATCTGTGGTCTCAACAAAGTTTTATATAGAAATCGGTGGTCTCCACCAAGTTTTCTATAGAAATCTGTGGTCTCCACCAAGTTTTCTTTAAAAATCCTGGGTCTCCACCAAGTTTTCTATAGAAATCCTAGGTCTCCACCTTACTCCAAAATGATTTTAAATTATTTGAAAATAGAATATTGTTCCACGTATAGGCTGCTACCACCGAAAAACCAACAATTTTATTACAAATATTCAGAAAAAAAACATTGACTCCAAAACAAAATTCAGGCATACAATTCTTGTTATCTTATCAGGGTAATACGAAGGTAGCTATATACAAACACACATATATATTCAATGAAACAAAGCTTTTTCAATTTTTTCTTCTAGGGCAGCAACTTTTTCAACCTAATCAACAAAGGTACAACGACTTTATGGCATTTTTTGACCTCAACACAAAATTAAATTCCTTTTAAGACACCCATCTCCAAACGTCTAATTTTAAGGGGAAAATTTTGTGCGTAACATTTATGTCGATATTTTCAAAGGTTGGATGAAAAATGAATGAATTTTGGTCCAGATACAAATAGAGTAATTTTATTTGCCGTAATTGTCAGTTTGTTGATAGGAGACAGGGATTAAATGGGGTCCCTTATTTCTTACCAACCTCTCTCACCAATCTCTCTCACCAATAAATTGCAGCAATTATAATTGCCTAGTGTAAATCTGGTCTAAAATCCATTCCCCTGCAATACTACCATTGCAAATATTAATCCAAAAAAATCTCAACACACAATTCCCTCCCAAAAAGGGGATTTTCTTAAATTTAAAAAAGAATAATGGCAATCATGTCAGCAAAGACAGCATGGGAAGCAGAAAAAAAAACGCGAAAGGCAGTGTGCATTGAAAAGTTGTAGTCAGAACAAAAACAACAACAATATTGAGACAAATGGGCGACAAAACTAAAAGGAAACAAAGCCAACTAAAAAGATTCACACTTATCAGAAGACAAAAAAAAAAACATAACACAAAAAAATATTGAGAGAAGCAAAAAAACTACACTCGAACAAAATTCACAGTAAATGATTATGATTGATTACACTCAGAGAATAACAACATAACACAGATAATTGTCACATACCATGACCATGTAAGCTCTTTTAATAAGTTTTTGTAGCGGTTTATTACTCAATTAATGAGAGTCAATTATGGGAGGAGAGGGGGAGAGAAAGAGAGAAGTAGCATTAGAGATTAATTGAATTGTAATGCAAATGCCATATGCCGTTTTGTTTGATTGATTTGGCTACAAAAAAAACCTAAGCAAAAACAAAACTTTAGCACACAACGAATAATTAAAGACAGGGGAGAGAAGAAAAAAAAAAAACAAACGTAACAAGCCCCCAAAACATGACGTGTTGATTGGAATTGGAAACAGAGGGAAAAAAGAGACCAACCATGCAATAACTATACAAAATATAAATATTGTTGAGGGACAACACCAACAACTAAACCATAACGTCGTTTTCGTCTGTGGTATGACCATATCGCTGAGATACGCGTTGAAGTGGTAACAATTTGAGGGGATAAACACAGAAATTAACCACCAAAGCAAAAAAACATTGACAATAATACAGTTAAATCTGTATAATTGCAACTTGGTATATGCAAGAAATTGCGCCTATTTATTTTGTAGCCATTAATTATATTAGGTAAATAGTGAATGAAATTTCAATCATTAAAATAAGGAAAAAGTCAGTCGAAGCGGACTGTGTGAAAGCCTACAATAATAGGCAGATTTAGAAGAGGCAACCGTAAGAAATTGAAGTTTATATTGGAAATTTGTGTGAAGAAAATTAGGTTAACTATCATTGGAATTGGATGGAACAAATATATGTCGAATATTACGTTTATCTTGCACTGAATTAAGTAAATTCTGCGGGCTTATAATTTTAATTCCATTAAATGTAAATAAAACAAGTAGAATAGTTATCAGTCGGTTTTGCCAACAGATTTCTACCCCCAGCCTTCAGTTATGATTATTGAAACTGTTAACCTTCATGGGGGAGGTTTCGAAGCAGTTGGCCAATATTGACCAATTCGTATCTGACCTAAGACTGATAAAAATATTACAACGTGCCAGATTTGGACTATATCGACTACTTTCTATACTTTATATGAGATAATTGATTATTTTTAGAAAATGTTCAAATTGGGGTGGGGTGCTAGATATAGTCGAGCGAAGTATTTGATTTTCATACTTCATTTAATACCGATAAATATATTGGTATGGGCAAAATTACAAGAAAATCGAACATTTATGACCAATTTTATGCGGAAATCATAAATAAAATTTAGTTATAGGAAGTTGTAAAGAATCGCTGATTTTTTTGGAATTTATGACAGATAAAAGTATTGAAAATTATGGCCACTTGTGGGTGAGGTACCAGAATCTGATGGCAGATATCAATCATCTTCACAACAGATTTTGTGTTAGCAAAAATGTTAGGATATATAAAATATGAAGAGAACCGGATGCTTACTCCGCGTTTCATGGACGTTTTGTTTTCCAAACTTTTAATCCTCTGTGGTGGAGGTACCAGAAGGAGTGGACTGAGTGGACCATCTTCAAAGCAGATATTAAGTTAGTAGAAGTAATGGTATGTGTGAAATATAAAGAGAATCGGATACTTATTTCGTGTTTTTCGATCGTTGTGGTTATTCACAATTTTGACCCTTTTTGGGGAAGATAGCAGAAAAAATGGTCCGATCTCTACCTTCTTCGTAAGCGATCTTGTGTTGTTGGAAATATTGAGATGTGCCAAGTCTGAATGAAATCGGACGTTAATCTTACGTTTTATGAGCTTCGTTTATATATTCAAAATTTTGACCCTTTGTGGGGGAGGTACCTGAAGGGGTGGACGAATACAATTCATCTTCACAGTAGATCTTGTGTTGGTAGAAATAATGGTATGTGTGAAATATAAAGAGAACCGGATGCTTATTTCGTGTTTTATGGTCGTTGTGGTTATTCAAAATTTTAAACCTTTGTGGGAGAGGTACCAGAAGGAAAGGTCCGATCTCTACCATCTTCGTAACAGATCTAGTGTTGTTGAAAATATTGAGATGTGCCAAGTCTGAATGAAATCTGACGTTATTTTCGCGTATTATGAGCTTCATGGATACTCAAAATTTTGACCCTTTGTGGGAGAGGTACAAGAAGGAGAGGACCGATATATCCCATCTTCAAACCAGACCTTGGGATAGTTAAAGTATTGTGATGTGTGTAATTAGGAGCGAACCAGATGCTTATTTCGGGTTTTATAATCGTTTTTGTTATTCAAAAATGTTACCCTTTGTAGGGGAGGTACCAGAAGGAATGGTGGGATCTCTACCATCTTTATAATAGATCTTGTGTTTATGGAAATATTGAGATGTGCCAAGTCTTAATGGAATCGGATGTTAATTTCGCGTTAAATGAACTTTATGGATATTCAAAATTTTGACCCTTTGTGGGGGAGGTACCAGAAGTAGTGGACCGTTATATTCCATCTTCACACCAGACCTTTGATCAATAAAAATATTGTTATTTGTGTATTTTGAAGACAATCGGAATCTCACATCACATTTTATAAGAATTATATAATTATTCCAAATTTTGTCCATGCGTGGGGGAGGTACTTGACAGAGTGGACCGATATTGTCCATTTTCGCACCTGACCTAGCTCTGATGTAAATATTAGGATTCGCAAAGTTGGAGCAAAATCGGATCATTCTTTCTCTTTCTGTGCAGTGGATTATTTTCTTTGAAAATGTTGACATTTTGTGTGGGAGGTACCAGAAGTTGGCCGATATTGTCCATCTCCAAACTCGATCTAAGTTTGGCAATTATATTACGATGTACCAAGTTTGGGCGAAATCGGATACTCCCTTCGAGAGTTATCGTGCCCACCAGCCGGCCAGAGAGACAGGCGAAAGGATGGGCGGATGGTCCTGAAACGGAATTGGTCCAAAGAGACCTAGGGTCTAAAACTGTTATTTCGATGAGGCACGTTTTGGCCGTATCAAATGAAATATACCCTCTGTATGGCTGAGGATATAAAAACATTCCGTCTGAGTTGCTCCAAAATCTGAATTAGAGATGTTACTTTTCTGAATTACAGATGAAAATTATGTAGAGCAGTTTCGTCTTTGCCGCGTTTTTTTAAATTTTCACACACCTACGCCACCCAAGAATGGTTACAAAATGAGGTTTCTCGCTTTATTTCCACCGCACAATGGCCACCAAAATCTCCGGTGGACCTATGTGTCTGTAGTATTTTGGAAAGCAAGGTTGGCACTAAAAAATACCAAAGTGTCGATCACCTCAAGCAAGCGCTTCGCCGAGAATGGTCCAAAATACCTCAAAGTAACATTCGGGCAGCATGTGACGGTTTCATTGGCCGTTTGAAGGCCATAATTCATGCCAAAGGTGACCAATTTGAACAAATCTAAACTTAATCTAAAATTTGATGCTATTTCCGACATTTTTTCAATATATTTTTTCAAAAACATTAAAAAAAATTCAAAAATTATGGCGTTTGACTTTGTTGCAGTTTTCTTATCTCACCATGTACATGTCTCAAAATTTTCCTTTTTGGATATTTTCATATATTCCTTTTTTTAATTTTCAGGAACCATTTCAAAATTTCGCTCCCTAAAATATTTAAGATAATTCCCTTTTTTAATTTAATTTATTTAACGCCTTTACCCGAAACCATACGAATTACTCTTATCTAGACTCTTCTGTAATCCCCGCTTTTGTTTGATTTTTTGCACACATCATTACAACTGCGTTAAAAAGTCACTTGTAGTTGGTGGTGGCGGCGTTGTTGTTTTATCTTGGTTTTTATTATTATTTTTATTTTCTTTTTTCCTTCACTGGCTTTCAACGAGACTTGCAGTCTTCTGCCGTTTGTGGCCCATGAACTGTTTTGCATTTAGTTATGGTTGTTTGGTTTGTTGTTGTGACTTCACAACACACACAACAACATGACATTTCCAAACAGACAAAAAAAGTAATTGTTGTGACGAACAAACGGACGGACGGACAACAGACAGGCAATCAGACTCACGACGACGACGACGACCTCTTGATGGTAGGTTTTCGTTTTTATTTGATTTGTTTTTCTTTTTTTTTGGCAGACAAAACACAATTGAAGTGGCGTAGAGGAAGAAGAAGAAGACAAACAGACAAAATTTTAACTCTCCAACTGAGAGTTTAAAAATTTGACTCATTTCCTCTCTCTTTCTCTGTTATTTTATATGATTTTTTTCTTTGTAAAATACGCAAATCCACTCATGCACTTTATTTTGCTTTTGAGCCTGTTTCTTGTGTTTCCACTGGTCTTCTTTGCTTTTATTTTTTATTGCACACTACTTTTCACACACAATCGCAATGACGATGGCAAAAGACACGACAAACGAGCGACGAGCGAACAGAAAAAAAATTTACCCATGTCAAAAGAAACTTGTTTGCAATTTTTTAGATTTTATTTTAATTTTATGTTTTTTGCTTTTTTATTTTATTGCTTTACCTTTTTGTTTTTCCGTTTTTTTTATGACTTGCACTACCCGTTCTCCCAGCAGTGGTGGCAATCTTGCAGATACTTCGACACAATGTATGGCTATTAAACACGACACAACGAAGATGACAAAATTTTTTAGTTGAGAAATTTCTGAATGGAAATTTTTTCCATTTACTTTTTTCACTTGATTTTTGTAAATTGCTTCTTCTTGCTTTTGCTTTTTTTCGGAATTTTGTTGCACAAAATTTGTTACACTTTGCTGTTGTTTTTTTTATTTTCAATTTAATTATTTGCTCTTCTTTTATTTTTGTTTCACATCACTTTTTCTTGTTGGTGGTTGTTAAGTGAAATTATAAAAACAAAATTAACAATTTATTTCTTTTTTTTTTTTGTTTGCTGTTTAGCTTTCTTCTATATTATACATATATTTTTTCATATGCTTCTTCTTTTTACTTTGCTTGTATTAACTTCTTTCAGTATATGGATATAGAAACGGAAATTATTTTCCTCACACGCTTTACAGGACAAGAAATTAAGGGGCAATATGAAAATCACCAAAAAAATCTTAGCTTTTTTGCTTTCTTAGAGAAGTTTTTTGTTTCCTTCGATTATCTTCCGCGTTCACACGTCCACACGTCCGTTTGAAACGAGTGCCTCAATTGAATTGACTGAGTGAGTTTCCGACAAAATCCATCCAATCATAGTTCACGGCGCACTCATTGCTGCTCTAGCCCACTCTGGCCTGCTCTTGTGGGTGTTTTGTGTGTGTCGTTTTCCACTCGCCACTTTTGGCTCTCGTATAAAAATCCACTCTCTTGTTGTCTAGGGGCCTCTGGCTTGCCATTAAACGATTAGATTTATTCTGATATTTTCTTATTGTTTTTTATTATTATCATTATTGCCATTTCTTTGGTGTTGGCTAGAAAGAGACCACATGAAAAGAAATCAGCTGTTTTTTCTTTAATAGAGCACTGAACTTTTTTTTTCATATTCCACATGCCTTGTCTGGCGTTTCATTTGCTGGGTTTTCTTTTTTATTTCATTTCATTTCTCACTGTTTTATTTTTGTCAATGAACTCTCTCCGAGGCAAAACGCAAACTCATTTTCGCTCTCTCCCTCGCTCTCTTGCAGGGATGCTCTCATGAGTAAAGTAGGCAAATTATTTTAATGGGAACATATAAAACACACTCATTGCTTTGTGGGTAGAGTATACGGTAAAGAGGCATTGGAATGTTGGTTATTGAAAAGGACAAAATTATGTGGAAAAGAATTGGGATTCTTATCAGCTGCCACAAGCCGTATAACAAGGCATAATCCTGATCCTGGCGATCAACAGGGTGTTTTGGCTTCTTTTAGTGTTTTAATAAAACCTTGTCATATTATGATGAGTTGGTGTAATCAAGTAGTTGTATGTGTCACCCTGTATTAGTGATGTATAGTTCGCCAACTAACGGCGAAAAATAATGGGGCAAACAGAAAAGAGTACATTTATGGTGATTTTCAAATGGCTGTAACTTTGGTAAAAATGGTCATATCGATATGAAATAAAAAGATTTTGGAAGCTTGTCACTTCTGCCATTAATGGATATAAAGAAATTGCCTCTAACATTAGTTGATATATCCAAAATCTGGAGCTGCATATATCAGAGAAGAAAAGAATAGATCAATCAATAGATCAATAGAAGAGAAGACCTTAGGTGATTTTTATCCATTGCGCACAGTTTATGTATCCAAAATCTGGAGCTACATTATTAAAGTAAACAGAACATCAGAGAAAATATAAAATAATAAAGTTCACTTGATTTTTCAATCGATGGTATCTTCATAAGGAAGAGAGAGAGCTTACGTACGTTTCATGTATTGTTTCACTGTCGAACATCTTAAATTTGATCTATAATTTATCCATGACAAAAGGAATATTGCAAATCATTGAAATTTATAGTCAAAAAGCGTGCTCTGCTAGGAAAGTTTATCGCGTGCTTCTTCCAACCCATTTTTGGCTCAATGGGTACATACAGGGTGAGATAAAACAACCTGCAACAAAGTCAAACGCCATAATTTTTACATTTTTTCTTAATTTTATATAATGGAAAGAAAAAAAATCGGAAATACAATCAATATTTAGAATAAGTTTAGATTTGTTCGAATTGGTCACCTTTGGCACGATTTATGGTCTTCAAACGGCCTATGAAACCGTCACACGCTGCCCGAATGTTGTTCTGCGGTATTTTGGTCCATTACCGGCGAAGCGTTCTTTAAGTGATCGATTTTTTAGTGCCAACCTTGCTTTTCAAAATACTCCAGACACCAGTCCAACGGATTGGTATGCGGAGATTTTGGTGGCCATTGTGCGCTGGAAATAAAGCGAGGAACCTCATTTTGTAATCGTGCTGAGTCCTGTTGGAATGTCAAAGGTCTGCTGCCAAAATGTTTGCGTGCCCGAGGCTTTAATAGGCCCTCCAGAATATTTTCAAGATAATATTCGGCATTTACTCTGATGCCACGGTCGATTAATACGAGCGTGTGGCGGCCCACACCATCACCGTGGGCGGCGCTTGAGTTCTGGTGGCCAATCGAATGTGCACATTTTCAGCTGACCTCTTTGACAAGTAAACACGATAATTTTGTTTGTTTACAAACTGCTGGACAACGAATGTTTTCTCATCGGAGAAAACCACTTTCGGCCAAGCGAAGCAACCCTTTAGCTCTTTTGAGTCTATTTTCTTTCTGTTGCGATATAAGTTGTTGCACTTTTTGGAATTTTAATGGCTTTACCCCGAGCTCATTGCTGGACAACGAATGTTTTCTCATCGGAGAAAACCAAATTCGGCAGTCCATCACTTCAGGTCAAGCGAAGCAACAGTTTAGCTCTTCTGAGTCTATTTTCTTTCTGTTGCGGTGTAAGTTCTTGCACTTTTTGGAATTTCAATGGCTTTATCCCGAGCTCATTTTCCAAAAATTTGCCGAATGGAATATTGCGATATGTTCAGTTCACGAGCCATTTTTCGGCCACTGCGACGCGGATTTCGATCTAGTCGCTTCATTACTTTTCGAACCATTTCTGCTGATGTTGCTGTTTTACTTCGTCCCCTTTCTTGACGTCGGACTACGCTACCAGTATCTCGCGTAACGAGCGATGGTACGAGACACAAAAGATTTATTCATGTTTAAATGCTGGAGTGTTCTAACGATAGCCACCTGTGGTCTTCCAGCCAAATAAAAAGAAATGACCCTATCGCGCTTGAATTCTTTCACGAATAACTTTTTTCTCACCAAAATGCTTTTGTAGGCTTGAAAATGCCAGCAGTCTGAAGTTGGTTGCAGTTTTTTCATCTCAGTATCTAATTTTGATATTTTTACTAGTTTTCGAAACATGGAGAATATGGAACTAGCTACTCTTCTGACCAAGTTTAAAAAATCGGTTTGTCATAAGTGAGGTTCATAACCTGAGGTTGAGGTTATGTCCTCCTTTCAGTATAATCTCGAATTGTCTGGCATTTCACGTCCTTTATGACATATGCCACGGCTTTTTATAAGGTATCACAGCTAGAAAAGGCCTTATGAGTAGTTTTCTGTTAAAATCTCTTTCTAAGGTTTCCCCAAAACTTAAAACTTTTCCATAAAAAAAAACTTTCAGTGAGAACTTTTGTCTGCCCATTTTACAGCAGTATTTCATGTTTTTATCTTTCTCTTGTAAGCAAAAATTTATTTCTGTAAAAAAAAAACACTGACAGACTGACTGATAACAAGAGTTGACGTCATTTAGCCATTGGTAACAGTGATTTTGTATTTAATTTTAGCAGAAACTACTGCTGAAAAAAAACCTGGCAAATTAAAGAAGAAACAAAGTTTCTTTCGCGTTTTGTTTGAAAATGTCTAGCACGCGATTTAGCCATCATTTCCATTGGTTTTTGCCTCCTCCAGTGTTGTCTCACTAATGTGACGTTGACGCTGACGATTTTAAGCCAGCATATGAATATAAATTGTTTTTCTTTCGAGGGATATCACCTGTATCCCTTAGCGGTGGGTGGGTTGTAATGCTGTTCTTGGTAATTGAAAAAATTGTTTTCACGAGCCGCTAAGACCTAATTACATGTAGCTATAGCCCCACTCTGCCACCTGTGATTGATGGGAATTTATATTTCGATTTAAAGAAGACAACATGGAAAACAGTTGTCAAAGTATTTTCAATAAATACCAAATTGATTTCATTATTGATAGTTTTAATGGAATAATAACTACAGTACTTATTAAAGTGTCTGTGTGCCTTAAATGATTAATAAGGGTCGTTGCTTCAGAATCCTTCCTCTCCTCCTCAGAATCCCTCTTTCCTTTCCTCAATAGGGTAAATGAAATTTTACCGCAAATTTAATTTTATATTTTTTCTCACAAAAAACAAACAAGCAAGACTTTTGATTAAATTATATTTTTCCGATGAAAGTCGGGCTCGCTGTTATCGAAAAAGTACATATTTACTTTACTCATGTATCCAACAACTGAAGTATCGTTTATGTATCACAGGATATCTTCCACTTCTAGCTATGGAAAATAATTGCATATAGCTGTTCGAAAGTCGATCTACATATCCCTTATCTATATGCATAAAAGAGTAATGAAATAACTGAATTTTTCCGTTGAAAATAGGGCTCGCTGTGATCGAAAAAGTACATATGAACTATACTTATGTATTTCACAACTGAAATATTGTTCAAGCATCAGAGGATATCTTAAAGTTCTTCAAGGTGGCGCAAAAGTAATCCTCCTATCAGAAAATGTTATAAATATTTTTTGGCTGTAGACATTAGGGACCAATCGTAAAATTTATAGCATTTTCTGATAAGAGGATTACTTTTGCTCCACCTGTTACATATGGAAAATAATTGCCTACAGCTGTTCGAAAGTCGACCTACATATCCCTTACCTATACACATACAAAGACCTAAAATGGTAAAGACTAGACAAAATGCATTTTGAGCAAATGGTTTGTGTCTACAATACGGTTCATGACAGAGGAATGTTAATATAAAAAACATAATTACAAACACGAATGAGAAATAAGAGTTTGAAAAATCCAAAAAAGTGGCTTCAAAATTCTATTCCATAGACTTTCCCAGTTAATTGCGTATTGCCTAAGCGGTTTAAATCGCATAACATTGCTAACTATGTTGTTACGATATCATAACAACAGAGCTTTTTTCACAGGGTTGCCATATCTTGACACTGTCTTGTCCCATCTTTACACTTCTATGTCTTTGACACATATAAAAGAGTAGTGAAATAATTGACTCACTAACTGATCGAGAATTAACACCCAGACGAAGCGGCTGAGGTTAGAATGTTCAAATTTCACTCCATGGTCAGTTTTGGTGTGTAGATGTGCAAAATTCGTGCTAAAAGAAAAAATGTACTAAACATTGAATATGTTGTATTGGACAAACATAACGAGCCAGAACTCTGAAATTTGGAATGTGCCATGGCTCTCATGGATGGGAAAATGGTGCCATTTGGTACCATGTGAACGGATAGAGCTAAAATTTGGTTTGAGGCTAAAATTTGGGTTTGGATAGTAAGTTCGATGTATGAAGGTGGTTTTGAAAGTATGTACTAAGTGTGCGAACAGTACTAAATGGTACTAAATTTGGAACCATTGGTTTGGGGTAAACGGATCAAGCTGGAATTTTTTTGAAATTTTTTTGAGGTACTAAATGGTACTAAATTTGGAACAATTTGCTTAAAGGTGAATGTTAAATTTTGCAATTTTGTTTTGGCCTCCCTGTTCGTAGTAAGTTTGTTACAAAGAGGTGGTTTTGGAAATATGTACTACAAGTGCACGAAAAGTACTAAATAGTACTATATTTCGTACACTGTGATATTGAATGAAGGGAAAGTGCTTAAAATCTGAAATTTGCTATTAGGGCCGCAATTCATTTGTATCCTGGACATATGGATGTGGTTTTGGAAGTGTGTCCCATAATTGTGCTAAAAGTACTGATTGGTACTATATTTGGTATTCGGTGAAGGGGAAGAGATAAAATTCTGAAATTTGATATTTAGATTACTGATGGTATCTGTGTTTGAGATTTTAGCGTTGGTTTGGAAATGTGTCACATATTTGTACTAAAAGTACTAAATGGTACTAAATTTGGCATTGGGTGAAGAGATATGGCTGGAATCCTTAAATCTGATATTTAGGTCTCTGTTGGTACTATAGTATAGTTTATATATATATATATATATATATATATATATATATATATATATATATATATATACTATGTACTATAATTGTACAGAAAGTACTAAATAGTACTTAAATTGGTATTGAGTGTAGGGATAGGGCTGGAATCCTCAAATTTAGTATTGACGTCTCTGTTGGTATCTGGAATTGAGACGTGGAGATGGTTTTATAAATGTGTATTACAATTGTACGAAAAGTACTAAATGGTACTAAATTTGGTATTGGATGAAGGGGTAGGGCTAGAATTCTCAAAAAAAAGCAGAAAAGTTCGGCCGGGTCGAACTTTTATTACCCTCCACCATTTGGAAGGAACTTGAAAATCAAAAATACGATGACGTGGATCTGGAGAAGTAATTTTTTGTCATAGGCAGTAATAGAAATTCCGAACTTCAAATACGAAATTTAAAACAATTCCAATTTCCTGTCATAGCTTGCAGTACCTATTGCGAACTTCAAATACGAAATCTGAAACAAATCCGGAGAATAATGTAGCTAAAATCATAAAAATACCGAACATAGGGAGGTACCGATATCTGGCGGCTATACGAAGTACTAAATAGTACTTAAATTGGTATTGAGTGTAGGGATAGGGCTGGAATCCTCAAATTTAGTATTGACGTCTCTGTTGGTATCTGGAATTGAGACGTGGAGATGGTTTTATAAATGTGTATTACAATTGTACGAAAAGTACTAAATGGTACTAAATTTGGTATTGGATGAAGGGGTAGGGCTAGAATTCTCAAAAAAAAGTAGAAAAGTTCGGCCGGGTCGAACTTTTATTACCCTCCACCATTTGGAAGGAACTTGAAAATCAAAAATACGATGACGTGGATCTGGAGAAGTAATTTTTTGTCATAGGCAGTAATAGAAATTTCGAACTTCAAATACGAAATTTAAAACAATTCCAATTTCCTGTCATAGCTTGCAGTACCTATTGCGAACTTCAAATACGAAATCTGAAACAAATCGGGAGAATAATGTAGCTAAAATCATAAAAATACCGAACATAGGGAGGAACCAATATCAGGCGGCTATACGAAGGCCTGGATCTGCATTTACAATTTTCTTTCATAGGCTGTATTACCCATTACGAACTTCAAATACGAAATTTGAACAGATCCGGTAAATACTGTCGCTTAAATCATCAAAATAACAATATAGAGAGGTACAGTTGTATGGGGGCTATCCTAAGACCTGAACGTGCATAGACAATTTTCTTTCATAGGCTGTAGTACCCACTACGAACTTCATATTCGAAATTTGAAACAGATCCGATAAATAAAATCATAAAAATACCGAATATAGGGAGGTACCGTTATATGGGGGCTATACGAAGATGTGGACCCACATACGAAATTTTTAGGCATAGGTTGTAGTACCCAGTGCTACAATACTGTTTTGAAACAATACGAATACGAAATTTGAAACAATTCGGGTAAATGATGTCGCTAAAACTATTAAAATACCGAAAAAAGGGAGATACCGATACTTAGGGGCTGTACGAAGACCTGGACCTGCATAGACAATTTTCTGTCACAGACTGTAGTAACCAATACGAACTATCATTACGAAATTTGAAACGATTCCGGTGAACAATGTCGGTGAACAAATGGAATGACAAACTTAATCCTCCATGCTATGGTTGAGGATATAAAAAGGCCTCACACAACGAATTTAAGACTTTTGAAGTAGAAGGAAATTCAGGAATTCAAGGAAATTCAGGAATTCAAGGATTCATTGAATCCTTCCTTGACTACTTATTATGGTGCATTGCAGTAGAATTCTTTCCGGAGTATATTATTTATATTGCAGTTCGATTTTTTTATAGAAAATATATACATCTGACCCCAAACAAAACTGAAACAATTTTAATCCTACCTTTATTGCTTCTCATTCATTACCCTAGTCTTTTATGGCCTAGAAAATATTTACCACCCAATTTGCGTCATTTGCACTTAAGCTACCGCATTAGATTCCCTTGTTTATGATTCAAAAAAACAACAACAACAATAATAATAATATGTACTTAAGGAAAGGTCTTATTCCATAAAATAATTAAAAAAAACAAGTATTATTTTGTTGTTGTTAAATAATTGTTTTCTATACAAATAATAAATGCTTGGTCCCCACCCGCTATCAACATTTCCATGAATGAGCCACTTTAAAAAAATGGCTGGGTTTTTTTGTTTCACCTGAACATAAATTCAAATAGAGATTAAATTTCTCAAGTGGTTGCTCGTTCAATCCTCTCGTTCTTTGGTTGGTAATCTGGAAAATTCGCAATTAAATATAATAATTAAACAATCCATAGATAATTTATTATTGTTGTTGGTTTGTTTGCTTGTTTGGATTCTTTTGGAGGAAAGAAAACAAGCAAAGATTAATAGGAGGCAAGCCTACTAATGCGAATTTCCGTGTGCTCAGGTGGAGCATTTTTTTTTCCGCAGGAAGTAAAAGTCAATTGTTTTTGGAGATTAAGACGCAGTTTAGGGCCAAGGAAGTAAATGCGTATTGTTTTTGTTTAGCAAATGAAATTTGTGAAATACGTAAATAAATATTAACGTGACATTTGATAAATTTGCTCTAAAAGATTTATCGGATGCCGATTTTTTTTTTCTATTAAACTTCTATTAACGAACGATAAATTACCAGTAATCGATAAATGTTCTATTGATATGGTAAAGTTATCGGTAACTGATAAAGGGCTATAGAATATTAATATTCTATAGTTCCTTATCAGTTACCGATAACTTTACCATATCATTAAAACATTTATCGATTACTGGTAACATTTCTTTATAATTGCTCCGTTCTAACAGGATCTACTAGCTTCGCAATTTTCTTCGATATGGGTTCTTCGGAAATCGGTTATCGTAGTAGAAACCTTTACATTCTGGAGCAGACTAAAAATGAATCGATCAATATACTTTATTTATAATTGAGTGTATTGATCCAATGAAAATTGAGCGGTGAGAAAATATCGAAATATATCTCGTTGATTGAATACTGAATATATTTTTTCGAACTTTGAAATTTCTGAACGACCTACTTTTCCTTTATGATATCGAAAAAAAAATTCCTATAGAAAATTTCCTATAGAACATACCACTTTTAATTTTCTATAAAACATCTATCGATAAGCGATAAATTTTGTATAGAATATTTGCCGTTTACAAATAAGTTTGGTATAGCCAATTTATCGATAACCAATAACATTGTAGTAAAATATATAAAATACTAGTATGTGTTTACCGATTACAGATATCTTTGACATATCATATTTATTTAATAGAATATCTATCGATAACTTAACAATAAAATATTAATCGATAATTTTTCTTTAGAATATTTGATAATAATAATCCCTTAACTACTAATCTTCTATTAAATTTGCACCCGTCTTATATGAAATGTTATCGGTGACCGATAACTCTCAACCGATTAAAAAGGCGTGCTATAAAATATGTATGGAACGTCGATAACTTATCCATATGTAATATTTATTGTTCACTGCTTTCTTTGACTTAGGATATTTATCGATTATCGCTTAACAATGAATGTTCTTTGAATAGTTTATGGAGGTCGGAAATAATTTTCCGTTAATCGATCTACTTTTTATATAATCGTATCATTACTCGATGACTCGATCGTATCATTACTTGATAAATATAGAAGATTTGATGGTCGTCGATAAATGTTTGCCGCAAATCGATTATAATAACTTCACTCTAAAATGCCATTCGACCATATTCAAATAACAATTTATCGAAAAAAAGGTGTCAGAAAATTCCTCCGTGATTGTCTATTGCTTGTGAATATAAAACTCTCTTACTGAAAACTGGTTAGTGATTGATAAGTGCTTTATAGAAAATGTATCGAAAATCGACTACTGACATCTTTGCTTTAAAATATTTATCGATCATCATTCAGCTATAAAGATTTCAAGCTAACATTATCGATAAGCAAAAAAGATTCTACAGAAAATTTCTCGTAAATGGTTTATACATAATAGTTATTAATCGATAAGTTATCGAAAAGGGATAAAATTTATCGCTCAGCAATAAACCCATTCATTGTTAATCGATAACTATTTTGTAGCTAATTCTTCACTGATGTTTTATAGAATATTTATCGAAATTCGATATCGATAACGATCAACTTGAGTTGTATGTTTCCAATTAAAAATTTTATTATTTTTCATCACTTTTTTATATATTTTTCGAAAATTGCATATCATTTCGGTGCCACAGCTCCGGAGACTTTTGTGATGGCAAAAAGTTTGTCATTCTCCAGAAACTCCAGGGCAACGGTGAAATTCATAAACGGAGCATAGGTGGGCACAAACTTATCGGTGACGGTGAAATTTTCCATTTTATACAAGAAATTCTAGAAACAAAGAAATTCCAATAAGAAAATCCAAATTACAAAACTCATCCCATAACTCACCCCTTTTACCGGACACATATGCGGCAGATTCGATGTCCTACGAACTTCACTCAAGATTGTCTTGAGCAGGCGATTTTCCGTCGATCCATCCCAAATGTCACAAAATTTAAATTTCAAATCCATAATTCGAATACTGTTACGCATACTCCCCTGCCGGAAGTGAAACCATATTCGTACATAGAACTTTGTACCCAAATCACGTTCGAACACGGCCTGCTGATTCAGATAAAAGATATTAGGTTTATCTGGTGTAATGAAACCACAATTTGAGAAACGGGCCAAACTCGTGAAATTTTTACAAAAATATTCGGTCAGAACGAAATTGAAACGTCTGGTGGAGGACTAAAAATGGGAAAATCAGCGCAGAGAATGAAAAAATATTAAATTTAATTTTAATAACTTCAAATTTCTTCTCCTTTTTTCTCAAACTATTGTAAATTTTGAAATTATAAAAACTAACCTCAATCGAAGCGATTATATACAATGTGAATATTAAATGTATGACTATGAGCTTCATCTTCCGTACTCGAATGGCAACCACAAACTATATTATTAACTATATTTTGAATTTGAATTGTCCTCCATTTTATGAAGTAATTTATGCTAATGTGCCAAAAATTTTGCAAATCGTCATCATTGAAGCATTAAAAAATGTTTTCTATTCTAATATCGATTAGCAAGAGATCTACAAACACAGATACTGCGAATATTGCATCATTTTAATTGCCATTTCATTATTATTATGTATTATACAGTAATACCTCTAATGGCAGGAACAAAATACCATAGAATTTATAATTATCACCTATTTCGTTCACGAAGACCTAGGGTCTTCTACTTCTACACAGAGAAGAAGACCTAAGGTCTTCTACTTCTACACAGAGAAGAAGAAGACCTAAAGCCTTCTACTTCTACACAGAGAAGAAGAAGACCTAAGGTATTCTACTTCCACACAGAGAAGAAGACCTAGGGTCTTCTACTTCTACACAGAGAAGAAGAAGAAGACTTAAGGTCTTCTACTTCTACACAGAGAAGTAGAAGAAGACCTAGGGTCTTCTACTTCTACACAGAGAAGTAGAAGAAGACCTAGGGTCTTCTACTTCTACACAGAGAAGAAGAAGACCTAGGGTCTTCTACTTCTACACAGAGAAGAAGAAGAAGAAGACCTAGGGTCTTCTACTTCTGCACAGAGAAGAAGAAGACCTAAGGTATTCTACTTCCACACAGAGAAGAAGAAGACCTAAGGTCTTCTACTTCCACATAGAGAAGAAGAAGACCTAAGGTCTTCTACTTCCACACAGAGAAGAAGAAGACCTAAGGTCTTCTACTTCCACACAGAGAAGAAGAAGACCTAAGGTCTTCTACTTCCACACAGAGAAGAAGAAGACCTAAGGTCTTCTACTTCCACACAGGGAAGAAGAAGACCTGGGGTCTTCTACTTCTACACATAGAAGAAGAAGACCCGGGGTCTTCTACCTCTACACAGAGAAGGAGAAGAACTAAGGTCTTCCATTTGGAACGAATTTAGCAATTTTCAAAAAAAAAAGATAAAATCTGTTGAATTCTGTTAAAATCTTACAAATACCAAATGTAGCCGTCATATTGGGGTCTATACGACGACGTGGAGCTGCATAGGTAGTATTTGTCATAAGCCATTACAATATTGAAAAGAGAAACTTGAAGAAAAAAAATCGGTGAATAATGTACCTAAAATCATCAATATAGGGAGGTACTATTATATGGGGCTATACCAAAATGTGGACCTGCACAGACAATTTTCTGACTTAGGCTGCAGTATCCATTACGAACTTCAAATACGAAATTTGAAATAATCTCGCTAAAATCATCAAAATACCGAATATCGGGAGGTATCGTTATTTGGGGGTTATATGAAAACGTGGACCTGCAGAGACAATTTTCTGTCTTTGGCTGTAGTATCCCTTTGGAACTTCAAATACTAAATTTGAATCAATTCCGGTGAATAATGTCGTTAATATCATCATAATACCGAATATTGGGAGGTACTGTTATATGGGGGCTATATGAAAACGTGGACCTACATGACCCATTTACGAACTTAACAGACGGACATCGCTAAATCGACATAGAATTTTACGCTGATCAAGAATATATATACTTTGTTGGATCTTACATGAGTATTTCGAGGAGTTACAAACGGAATGGCAAAGTTATGGTGGAGGGTATAAAAAATCCAGGAAAGAAATTTTCGAAATTATGAAGGATTTTTTTAATAAATTCTCGATTTTGAAAAAAAGTTTTTTTTAAAATTCATTGATTTTGAAAAAAAAAAAACTGGATTTTGAAAAAAACATCCTTGATTTTGAAAAAATATCCGTTTTAAGCTTTATCCAAGACCACATTTTATTCGTTCATTTGCCTTTCAAGATGCGGAAATTTGTGTATGTGTGTGTGAGTAAACATACCCAATGTAATGGAAAAACGAACATCAATTAGGAAGGAAAGACAGAAAGAATGCATGGAAGGAAGGAAGGACGGCAGAAATGAAGGAAGAACACAAACGCCATTGAAGGTCAGGGACATATTTGGAAATAATTTGAAGTATGCACTTGGGCAATGGTACTTGAGAAGTATTTGCAGCAGCGACACCAATACAGAAGAAAGAAAATAATAATGCACAAGAGGACGCTAAGGAAGACTCAACCAAGAACATTATTTAAACTTTGTAGGAATATTTGTTTTTAATTTAAATTTGAAATTATTTTTAAATTATATCGTAATTTGTTGAAAACACTTTGTAATTTTTGAACTTTTAATTGGCATTTTTATTTTTATTTATTTTTTTTTTTTTTCAAATTTATAGTTTTCTATTTTTGGGTTGGTTGTTTTTTTCTCTCTATTTTTTCATCACCTGCTGTGAAATTTTCATAAATTTGTCTGCGGCCCAAAAACAAAATGGGTTCGCCATGCCGTTGTAATCAGCCAATAAATCATATGACACTTTTCAAAAAAAAAAAAAAAAAAACAAAATCTGGGTCATTAAAACCGACAAATTCAAAATGTAAAGAAGTGCCGGAATGATGATGACACATCCGAATCATGTGAACCGTGAAAATTTGAAAAATAAATGCCACAAATATTTGTTACAAATTATTTAGCAGGGCCGAATTGTGTGGTACCCTATACCAAAGAAGCCATAACCGATTTTAAACAAAATTTTTTAATAATAGCAGTACAGGGTGAGATAAAAAAATAACTGCAACAAAGTCAAACGCCATAATTTTTACATTTTTTATACCCTCCACCTTGGAAATGTGTCCGTCCGCCTGACTGTTAAAATCACGATACAGTCCACATTATTTGACGTATAGCGTCAAAATTAAGCGGAACAATTTGTATTGTGTCTAGGTTGGTTGGTATTGAAAATAAGATATATCGGTCCACGTTTTGGTATAGTCCCCACATAACGGTACCTACCGATTTTGATAATTTTTTGCCAAAATTTTTCACGGATTTGTCTGAAAATTGATATTTGTAGTTCGCAATGGGTTTTAGCTCCGGTGGCGGAACATGGTATATATAGGTATAGTCCCCATACAACGGTACCTCCCGGTATTCGGTATTTTGACGATTTTTGCCATATTTTTACTCGGATTTGTCTGAAAATTGGTATTTGTTGTTCGCAATGGGTCCTAGTTCGTGTGGGGAAATATTGTATTTATGGGTCCACGCTTTGGTATAGTCCCCATATAACGGTACCTCCCGATATCCGGTATTTTGATGATTTTCGCACCCATTTTTCGTGGATTTGTCTGAAAATTGGTATTTGCAGTTCGTAATGGGTTTTAGCTCCGGTGGCAGAACATGGTATATATAGGTCCACGTTTTGGTATAGCCCCTATATAACGGTACTTCCCGATATCCGGTATTTTGATGATTTTTTGCCACATTTTTTCACGGATTTGTCTGAAAATTGGTATTTGTAGGTCGGTGCAAGTTCGTGTGGCGATTTATGGGTCCACGCTTTGGTATTGCCCCCTTATAACGGTAACACCCGATTTTTGGTATTTTGATGATTTTTGCCCCATTTTTCACGGATTTGTCTAAAAATTGGTACTTGTTGGTCATAATGGGTTCTGGCTGCGGTGGCGAAACATTGTATAGGTCCACGGTACCTCCAGATATTCGATATGTTGATGATTTTTGACACATTTCTCCGCGGATTTGTCTAAAAATTGGTATTTGTTGGTCATAACGGGTTCTAGCTGCGCTGGCGAAACATTGTGCGTATAGGTCCACGGTACCTCCAGATATTCGGTATTTTGATGATTTTTGCCATATTTCTCTTCGGATTTGTCAAAAATTGGTATGTGTGGGTCATAATGGGTTCTAATGTTTCCTTTACTCTAAGGTGGAGGGTATTAAAAGTTCGGCCCGGCCGAACTTAATTTTTTTTTAACTTGTTATTAAATTTTATTGAATGAAAGCAAAAAAGGTCGGAAATAGCATCAAATTTTAGAATCAATTTCGATTTGTTCGAATTGGTCACCTTTGGCACGAATTATGGCCTTCAAACGGCCAATGAAACCGTCACACACTGTCCGAATGTTGCTCTGCGGTATTTTGGCCCATTCTCGGTGAAGCGCTTGCTTGAGGTGATCGACACTTTGGCGTTTTTTTAGTGCCAATCTTGCTCTCCAAAACACTCCAGACACAATAGTCCAACGGATTGGTATCCGGAGATTTTATGTGGTCATTGGGCGCTGGAAATGAAAAGAAATGAAGAACCTCATTTTGAAATCATTCTTGGGTGACGCGAGCTGAGTGCGATGATGCTGAGTCCTGTTGGGAATGTTCAAGGTCTGCGGCCAAAATGTTTGCGAGCTTAAGGCTTTCAGACACCCACCAGAATATTTTCGCGATAATATTCGGTATTTATTCTGATGCGAGAGAGCGACCTCTGGCTGTTATGGCGGCCCACATCATCACCATGGCCATGGGACGGTCTGTGGTCAGCTATGCGGTTCCAGTGTCGTCTGCGAATACTAGTGCTACACAGTGGAAGCACATCCAGACCTGCCAGAATGCTGCCCTCAGAACTGCGACAGGGTGCCTTCTCATGACACCAGTGGACCATCTACATGAGGAGGCGATAGTCCTTCCCTTGCATCAGCATAATCATATGCTTTCGTTGCAGTTCCTGCTTGGGTGTTACCGTGAGAGTCATCTCAACCATCATATGGTGGATAATTCTCCCCCAGCCAGGCGTGTCGGGGAGGACATACATGATCTAGAGAGGGTGGTCCAACGCTACAAGAGAGAACCTCTAGATCAAGAAGCCTATCAGGCAGGTTTGAGTGGCATTCTTACCGTTGCAGTCGCAGAAGCCATTAGCAATTATAAAATGAATGCCGTCCTAGGTGTACACCCCCCTTCCATTGCAGCTGAAGAACGTCAGCTGCCTACACAAACCAGGGTAGTTTTGGCGCAATTACGTTCAGCATGGTTTAGTCGTCTCAATTCGTATTGGGCACGAATTGATGAAGATGTGCGTGACGCCTGCCCGACGTGTGATACAGGCCCGCACAATACGCTACACCTCTTTAATTGCACAGCCAAACCTACCCAACTTACTCCCGAAGATCTCTGGATACAGCCCATTAAAGTAGCCGAATTTCTAAGCCTGGAGCTGGAACCAGATTAGAGAATGCAAACACTTGCATGTACTACTGCTACAACAACAAAAATAACCATAGCCAGCGCTTGAGTTCTGGTGGCCAACCGAAGTTGCACATTTTAAGCTGACCTCTTTGGCAAGTAAACACGATCATTTTGTTTGTTTACAAACGGCTGGACAACGAATGTTTTCTCATCGGAGAAAACTAAATTCGGCAGTTCCCCACATTCGACCAAACGAAGCAACTCTTTAGCTCTTTTGAGCCTATTTTCTTTCGGTTGCGGTGTAAGTTCTTCTACTTTTTGGAATTTCAATGGCTTTACCCCGAGCTCTTTTTTCAAAATTTGCCGAATGAAATATTGCGACATGTTCAGCTCACGAGCCATTTTTCGGCTCGACTGCGACTCGGGTTTCAATCAAGTCGCTTCTTTACTTTTCAAAGCATTTCTGCTGATGTTGCTGCTGTTTTTTCTTCCACTTTCTTGACATCGGGCTACGCTACCAGTATCACGATAACGAGTGATGGTAGGAGACACAAAAGATTTATTCACGTTTATATGCTGAAGCTGGTGCTCTAACGAGAGCCACTTGTGATTTTTGCAGACAAATATAAAGAAATCGCACACTATCACCCTTGAATTCCATCGCGAATAACTTTTTTCGGGAAAATTCCCAGCAAAATGCCTTGGAATGCTTGTAAACAATATAATGAGCTGCCAGTGGAATAATTTTAACAGCTGTCGGACGAGTGGCTTAGTAATGACAGCAGTCTGAAGTTGGTTGCCGTTTTTCTTTATCTCACCCTGTAGAAGATCTTAGGCCTTCTTTTTCTCTGTGTAGAAGTAGAAGACCTTAGGTCTTCTTCTTCTTCTCAGTGTAGAAGTAGAAGACCTTAGGTCTTCTTCTTCTTCTCAGTGTAGAAGTAGAAGACCTTAGGTCTTCTTCTTCTTTTCTGTGTAGAAGTAGAAGACCTTGGGTCTTCTTCTTCTTCTCTATACAGAAGTAGAAGACCTTAGGTCTTCTTCTTCTTCTCTGTGTAGAAGTAGAAGACCTTAGGTCTTCTTCTTCTTCTCTGTGTAGAAGTAGAAGACCTTAGGTCTTCTTCTTCTTCTCTGTGTAGAAGTAGAAGACCTTAGGTCTTCTTCTTCTTCTCAGTGTAGAAGTAGAAGACCTTAGGTCTTCTTCTTCTTTTCTGTGTAGAAGTAGAAGACCTTGGGTCTTCTTCTTCTTCTCTATACAGAAGTAGAAGACCTTAGGTCTTCTTCTTCTTCTCTGTGTAGAAGTAGAAGACCTTAGGTCTTCTTCTTCTTCTCTGTGTAGAAGTGGAAGACCTTAGGTCTTCCTCTTCTTCTCTGTGTAGAAGTAGGAGACCTTAGGTCTTCTTCTTCTTCTCTGTGTAGAAGTAGAAGACCCTAGGTCTTCTTCTTCTTCTCTGCGTAGAAGTAGAAGACCTTAAGCCTTCTTCTTCTTCTCTGTGTAGAAGTAGGAGACCTTAGGTCTACTTCTTCTTCTCTATGTAGAAGTAGAAGATCTTAGGTCTTCTTCCTCTTCTTCTCTGTGTAGAAGTAGAAGACCTTAGGTCTTCTGTATATATCTGTGGGTCCATACAAAAATATCTACCAAAATAGGTTCCCAATGACGCCTGCAATGGCCTTCCCCTTTTAACATTTTTACGAAAAACAATCCCACCATTTTCTACCAACAGATTTTGCACCACTCGAAAAAAACATGCAAATATTGAATCGCATATAAAATTTACGTATTATTATTAATTTTCTCACAAAATAACAACACCAACAACAACACATTCAAAAATAAATATTTTGTTGTTTTTTCTTTGAATATTATTTTCAAAATCTTTCAACCAAAAATATAAAAGGAGACTATGTCAAGTGCATTTATTGTCAGCTCTGATGGTGTGATGACGTCGTAGATGATTCCGATGGTGGTGGCCGGCAGGTCGATACCGTCGTTGTCGACATTGTTGTTGTTTTTCTTAATTTTTTTCACTCTAAAATCTATATTTAGTTTGTGAGTCTATTTTAAAAACAACTTGAAATGTTTTGGTATTTCAAATTGCCATTTAAAGCGAAATGGTTTCCGGTTCGGTTTTAAATATCTAAACAGTCGGAGAGACGGATAGACAGTCAGATATGTCACAATAAAACAAAATACTTACTTGGTGAGTGATGTGTGGAAATGCTAGCCAAATATGGAGAAAACTGGGTATTTTTGAGCTGGAAATAGGGAGAGAAAAAAATTTGAATATTTATTTAAATTTTAATGAAATACTTAACAAATAATAGTAAAAAAAACAGATTCTTAGAAATAAGAATATTTATTAAGTATTTAAAAAAATGAAAAAACTATCTAAAGTTAAAAAAAAAAAAATTTTTTTTAAATATTTAAAAAAAATGAAAAAATATTTAAATTTGAAAAAAAAAATTGAAAATGATATACAGCATTTTTTAAATTATTTTCTAATATTTATTTTTAACTCATTTTTTTAATATTTTTGAAAAAATTAAAAAAAAAATAATATTTTTTAAAAAATAATGTTATAAAAAAAATTAAAAAATAATCTGTTAATAAACCATTAGGGAAAAGCCAAAAGTCGGGCGGGACGGACTACATAATACCCTACACAACTACACATATGTAGTAGAGCTCCCGTAACAAAAGAATTTATTTGAAGTAGATCATACCACCTATCAACCTTTGGCTTTAGGGCAGTTATAGTTTGGTTCCAGAGGGAACGGATATATGGGGGAGGCATATCCAATTGTGAATGGATTTTCCCTACATTTGACGGAGACATTTTAATTTTTTATACCAAAAAAATTGCTAAAGAGTGCATGATATCACTTCGAGAAGGATTATATTTAAGTAATATATATCGGAGCCGAGTTCCATAAAATGGAAACGTATGTATGATATTAGCCATTATTTGCACAATAAACCTGAAATCGGATTAAGGGATATATATATATATATATATATATATATATATATATATATATATATATATATATATATATATATATATATATATATATATATATATGGGAGCTATATCTAAATCTGAGACGATCTCGATAAAATTTGGCAAAGGTATTTCAGAGCTCTATAAAATATCTGGTACCAACTATCATTGTTGTCGAATGCATATTACGAATGTGAGGGACTTAAACACAAAATCGGCTGAAACTTAGATATGGGAGCTATAGCTATATCTGAACCGATTTTCTCCGAATTCAATGTACTTGCTTCTAGAATTAATTCCCTGGGATGTGGCAAAATTCAGGTTATTCGAACAGATATTGACCATTTAGTGCAGAATTAACCCGAAATCGTTTGAAGATATATATATAGGATATACACCCAAATCCGAACCGACCTTAATAAAATTTGGCAAAGGTATTTCAGAGATTTATAAAATATCTGGTACCAAATATCATTGTTGTCGAACGCATATTACGGATGTGAGGGACTTAAAACCCCAAATCGGCTGAAACTTATATATGGGAGCTATAACTATATCTGAACCGATTTTCTCCGAATTTGATGTACTTGCTTCTAGACTAAATTCGGTTGGATGTACCAAAATTGAGGACTTTAAATCTTATATAGGCCATTTGGTGTACAATTAACCCGAAATCGGTTGAAGATATATATGGGAGCTATATCCAAATCTGAACCGATCTTGATAAACTTCGGCAGAGACATTTCTGGGCTGTATCTGATATCTGGTACCAAATATTATTCTTGTGGGGTGCATATTACGAATGTGAGGGACTTAAACACCAAATCGGCTAAAACTTAGATATGGGAGCTATAGCTATATCTGAACCGATTTTCACCAAATTTGAAGTACTTATTTCTAGACTGAATTCGCTCGGATGTGCCAAAATTCAGGTCATTAGGACTTATATTGGCCATTTGGTGCACAATTAACCCGAAATCGGTTGAAGATATATATGGGAGCTATATCCAAATCTGATCCGATCATAACCAATTTTCAAAAAAATAAAATCCGGTTAAAATTCTGTTAAAATCTTAAAAATACCGAATGTAGTTGTTATATGAGGTCTATACGACAACGTGGATCTGCATAGGCAATTTTTGTCATAAGCCATTAGAATATTCAAATACGAAAATTGACGAAAAAAGTCGGTGAATAATGTCGCTAAAATCATCAAAGTACCGAATATCGGGAGGTACCGTTATATGGGGGCTACACGAAGACATGGATCTGCACAGATAATTTTCTGTCAAAGGCTGTAATATCCATTACGAACTTCAAATACCAAATTTGAAACAATTCCGGTGAAGAATGTCGCTAAAATCATTAAAATACCGAATATCGGGAGGTACCATCATATGGGGGCTATACGAAGGAGTGGACCTGCACGTACAAATTTCTGTCATAGGTTTTAGTATCCATTACGAACTTCAAATACCAAATTTGAAACATTTCCGGTGAAAAATGTCGCTTAAATCACAAAAATACCGAATATCGCGAGGTGCCGTTATATGGGCGTGGACGTGCACAGACCATTTTCTGTCGTAGGCTGTAGTATCCATTACGAACTTCAAATACCAAATTTGAAACATTTTCGGTGGATAATGTCGCTAAAATCATCAACATATCGAATATCGCGAGATGCCGTTATATGGGGGCTATATGAAGACCTAGCCCTGCACTGATAATTTTCTGTCAAAGGCTGTAATATCCATTACGAACTTCAAATACCAAATTTGAAACAATTCCGGTGAAGAATATCGCTAAAATCATCAAAATACCGAATATCGCGAGATGCCGTTATATGGGGGCTATATGAAGACCTAGACCTGCACTGACAATTTTCTGTCACAGACTGTAGTATTTATTTCGAATTTCAGATACCGAATTTGAAATATTTTCGGTTATTAATGTCGCTAAAATCATCAAAATACCGAAAATCGGGAGGTGCCGTTATATGGGGGATATACGAAGGAGTGGACTTGCATGGACAATTCTCTGTCACAGGCTGTAGTATCCATTGCGAACTTCAAATACCAAATTTGAAACAATTCCGGTGAGTAATGTCGCTAAAATCATCAAAATACCGAATATCGGAAGGTAAAGTTATATGCGGGCTATACGAAGAAGTGGACCGGTACGGACAATTTTCCGTCATAGGTTGTAATATCCATTACGAACTTCAAGTACCAAATTTGAAACAATTTCGGTGTATAATGTCGTTAAAATCATCAAAGTACCGATTATCGGGAGGTGCCGTTATATGGACGCTATACCAAAACGTGAACCTACATGACCCATTTTCAATACCAAAAGTTCTGCAGACATAATACACATTTGAGTAAAATTTTATCAATCTACTTCGTTCGGAAGCTAGAGTGATTTCCACAGACGGACTGATGTATAGACTGACGGCTATCGCTAGATCGACATAGAATTTTATGCAGATCAAGACTATATATACTTTGTGGGGTCTAAAATGTATATTTCGAGGTGTTACAAACGGTATGACAAACTTAATTTACCCTCCATACTATGGTGGAGGGTATAACAACTACATGATTTCAAATAATCCGCCATTATAAATAAACATACAAGTCTGGAATTATTCAAAAAATATGGAAAAAATTCCCTACATGTGTCTTAAAAATATTTTTCAGATCGCTGTGTATTGAAAAAAACCTCGCAAATGTTTTCTTCCCAAGTAAACTTCTATTCAACTTGCCTGAATATCTGTTTTCACTTCGTCCTATCCCCCAGTGCATGATGAGGACACGATTCTCATCTCTCTCTCTTACTCTTTCCCTTTCTCTCTCTCTATCTTCCGCCTGAATAATAAATGCAGCAAACAATCTATTCATCGTTCCTGACACGACGATGTGCAAATTGACATTTCCTGAAATGTCCTTAGCCGACAATAAAGTGTTGAAAGGAGGTTTGCTTGCCGGGCGGATGCTGCTGAAGACTGGTAACGATGCTGGGGACTTGGAATTCATGGCATATCAAGGACATCGTTGTAAATAAATTAGAAAATAAAAATATTTTATAGAAATGAAAAACAACAAATTTTGTTGAAAAAAAAAAAAAAAACAACAACAATTGTTACAGGTGTGTGTGTGGGTGTGTCTGAGTGTTTGCAGCAGGAGAAGCAACATTTTCTATTCAAAATCCATGGCGTAGGACTTTTTATACTAAAATCCTATACTATTCAGAATGTAGTTGCCATTAACGATTTAAAAATAGGGGGTGGGAGGGGAGTAGAACAGGCAATGCCTTCGAAATGTTCTGCTCCTGATCCATAGCTTTTTATACCCTACACCACAAGGTGGTCAGGGTATTATGTCTTTGTACATTTGTTTGTAACAGGCAAAAGGAAACGAGATAGACCCATAGTTCCTTTTGATGATCTGCATAGAATCACATTCTGAGTCGATTTATGCATGTCCGTCCGTCCGTCTGTCCGTCTGTCCATGTATTTTTGTAAACAAAGTACAGGTCGCTTTTTTTGCCCGATCCAGATGAAATTTTGCAAAGATCTTTTGTTTGGCCCAAGGACGAACCCTATTAAAATTGGAGATAGTCGGTCAAAATTTAGATATAGCTCCCATATATATCTTCGTCCGATTTGTCTTTTATTGTGCACCAAACGTCTAATATTTGCCCAAATGGAATGGAATTTTGCATATACACCCAAATTAGGCCTAAAAATATGTATGATAAATTTGATCGAAATCGGTTCAGATATAGCTAGAGCTCCCATATATATTGTTCATCCGATTTGTTATTTTTGTTCACCGCCGCCGTAATATGCACTATGCAACAACAATATTTTGGGGAAATATATCAAATACAGCTCAGAAATACATTTGCTAAATTTTATCGAGATCGGTTCAGATTTGGATATAGCTCCCATATATAACTTCGTCCGATTTACTTTTTATTGTGCACCAAACGTCTAATATTTGCCCAAATGGGATGAAATTTGGCATTTATGACCAAATTTAATCTAGAAGTTAGTATGTCAAATTTGGTGAAGATCGGTTCAGATATATATATATATATATATATATATATATATATATATCTATATATATAAATGTAACTAACACAACTTACATTTATATATATAGATATATATATATATATATATATATATATATATATATATATATATATATATATATATATATATATATATATATATATATATATATATATATATATATATATATATATATATATATATATATATATATATATATATATATATATATATATATATATATATATATATATAAATGTAAGTTGTGTTAGTTACTACGCTTATAACTCAAGAACCGCTGATCTGATTTTAACGATTCATACAAATTCTGAATTGTCTCTTTTCCGAAAAGGATAATATTCAAAAAAATCGCGTAAAAATGTGATATATTAACATTTTCATTTTGACTTCTGAAATGTACAATCGTAATGTTTTATTTTGTATGTTTTTTTTCTATTTTGACTTACTTTTTTCGAATGTACATTTGTAGTGTTTTTTTTTAATATTTTTTTTTTTCTTTTTGATTCGAATATTAATACCAATTAATTTTGACTCGATTTCTTGAGAACTGAAATAGAAGCAGGGTTACATTGAAGTGTAGTACCAAATTATGTGGTGGCGAAACGAAATAGATGTTATCGAAATAATTTAACGCGGTCACTCCAAATTTAAGTCAAAATTTCTAAAAATCTTGAAAAAAGAGATCTCATTGCAAAAATTCTCAAATCGGGGAAAAAATTACATAAGGTATAACTAAAGAACGGCTTGACAATTCATACAATTTTGGAATGGTATCCAATAAAAATATTAATAACAAATTTCTTTTTGGTGTGATTTTTTTCAAATTGTCATACTATATTGAAGTGAACATTTTTTATTGCCTTGAAATCTGAATGAATAATATTTAAAATAAAATGAGTGACCTACGTGGACCTACATCTTTCATATGGCAATAATCCGCCCAATGAGAACTCAAAATGCAATTCATTGGAACTGCAGTCAGTGAAATACCGAATATAAAGGGTGCTAAATGGTAGAGCGAATTGGACATTTAGGAAAAAAGAAAGAAATTGTTCCTAAACTTTCAAGATATTTTAAATCGCTTTTGCAGGTCATGATATATGACCCCCGGATAAGGGTACAACCCTATTTCAAGTATTGTTTACATTTTAACCACATTTTTCTCACACTCATTTTAATTTGATAAGAAACCATCCTCACAAAATATGATCATGTTTTGGTATAACCATCATATAATTTAAGCCATGTTCGGGGTCTTCGACATTTTTTTCATCTTTAGGCCTTTATTTGGCATCTTTGTTTCTAAGGGTGTAAAAAACCTCTTCTCATAATATTTTCAATTTTCGGAGTAGAGTCCATCTTGGTCTTGACCACATTCATCAATTGATTTGGCTAAAAAATTGTATTAGGCAACTCTGGGATAGAGAATCGTCCCTCAGATAATTGTCCACATAGGCATTTATTCGAGTATAGTTCTCACATTAGTGTACCCACAAATCCGCTTTCCTAACCAATGTTTGGTCAGAAAAGAAAATTTGATATACTATTGAATTTGAAACTCCCAAGAGAATATTGGTTGGGAACGTAGATGTGGGATTAACATCTACATGCCATAAACTCCGAAATATCAAATTGTGGCAGAAACATGAAAAAATCACGAATATTAATTTTTTTGTTCGTTATTGAATTATACTATGATGAAAAATATGGACTTTATGGGTTCTCCAACTCACAATTTAAATGACAAAAATAAATTAATTAATATTTCACGGTAATGGGTGTAAAAAAGCAATTATCTTTGACTATTTTGAAATCATTCCGCCCTCAATTATGAGGTGGACAAAACTAAATACCACGCAGCACGATATTCTTAACATTGGAAATTCAATACCAAAAATTTAGCTGAGTTTTCACATGGGGCTATTATAGAAGTTCTATATCATACAGGTTTTTAACACTCAATTATAGCCTTAGGCTGAAAAATAAGATCAGGCTATTCAAAATATCTAAAACCGACGGTAGATTATTATCTATTATAATTTTTCCCATGAATGTTTATTTCTATTTAGAAATTACTATGGAGTTATTTTACTTATAATAAAAATTGTGCCGCTTTCATAATTCTATAATGCTTAAAAAAATATGCATTAAAGACTAAAAGTAAGGGCCGGCAACGCGGACCGGGCCAGCTAGTATATATATATATATATATATATATATATATATATCTTTATCCGATTTCAAATTAATTGTGCACCAAATGGGCAATACAATTCCGAATTTAAAAGATACAAATGCTTCGGCATATTTAGTCCTTTGAACTTTAAATTATAATTATAATCATAAAGTGGTGTAGGGTATCATAAAGTCGGCCCCGCCCGACTTTAAGACTTTCTTTACTGTTTTTTTGCCGACAGGATTGTAGGTGCAGCTGTTCTCACGAATTTCCTTCCTCCTTTCTTTCACGTTATGGGTTCTGTGCCATTATGTCGGATTTCAAGGTCTTTCTTTGCCTCCTCTTTGCTTTGTGGTGATGGTGGTGGTTATTATCGGCTATTTTTAGTCTTCTAAAAAAAGACAAAGAGGTTCGACAATTCGCCTTGATGCTTATTAACAATTTAGGCACTTTTGTAAAATCCTCTACAGTTGGGGCATTAACTCAGAAGCAGATGATGAGAAATGGAGGAAAAAAGCTTATTTGCTGTAGCAATTTGAGTGCTCTTGTGTTTGCTTACTTTCCCCCCTAACCTTGAGCCGATAAATTGAGAGATGTAAAATTGCAAAAAAAAATAAATAAATAAATAAATAAATAAATAAATAAAAATTGGAAAAAAAAAATTATTTGAATTGGGAGTACTTCTTTTTTAAACGCGTTGAATACTAAATTTCTATCGAAAATTAAGATTCAGATGGATTGAGTATCAGATAGCCTCCTACATTTTACGGACGGACAGAATATTTCTTGTGGACAACCACTACTATTTAGCCCGTCTAAAAAAAAAAACAAGGAGGAAAACTCAACTGGGCTCAATTTAAACTTTCCTCCTCATATTCATCTGGGTTTCATATTGAGAACATTACTTGAGTTTGGCGGATTTTTTTCGATATCCATTTACATGGTGAAATGAAAAAAACTGCAACCAACTTCAGACTGCTGTCATTTCTAAGCCACTCGTCCGACAGCTGTTAAAATTATTCCAGTGACAGCTCATTACATTCCTTACAAGCGTACAAAAGTATTTTGGTGAGAATTCTCCAGGACAAAAGTTATTCGTAATGGAATTCAAGCAGGATAGTGTGATTTCTTTATATTTGTCTGCAAAAACCACAAGTGGCTATCGTTAGAGCACCAGCTCCAGCATTTAAATGTGAATAAATCTTTTGTGTCTCGTACCATCGCTCGTTACCGTAGCGTAGCCTGACATCAAGGAATTGAACGGAAGAAAAATTAAACCAGTAAAGAAAGTCTTAAAGTCGGGCGGGGCCGACTTTATGATACCCTACACCACTTTGCTAATTTAGTTTAAATCCGCATAACAATTAAAAATTTTTATGGGAGAATTCAATCATACACGCTATGATTATAATTATAATTTATAGTTCAAAGGACTAAATATGCCGAAGCATTTGTAGCTTTTAAATTCGGACTTGTATTGCCCATTTGGTGCACAATTAACTTGAAATCGGATAAAAATATATATGGGAGCTATATCCAAGTCGGAACCGATCTCGATAAAATTTGGGAAAGATATTTCTGAGCTGTATTTGATATATTTCCCTGAATATCGTTGTTACGGAGTGCATGTTATGGCTGTGGGTAACAATTATAACAAATCGGATGAACAGTATATATGGGAGCTATAGCTATATCTGAAGCGATCTTTACCAAATTTGACATACTAGCTTTTAGACGCATTTCGGTCATAAGTGCCAAATTTCATCCAATTTTGGCAAATATTAGACGTTTGGTGCACAATCAAAGGTAAATCGGACGAAGTTATATATGGGAGCTATATCCAAATCTGAACCGATCTCGATAAAATTAAGCAAATGTATTTCTGAGGTGTATTTGATATATTTCCCCAAATATTGTGGTTACAGGATGCATATTACGGCTGCGGAGGGCAAAAATAACAAATCGGATGATAAAATATATATGAGAGCTATAGCTATATCTGAACCGATTTCGATCAAATTTGGCATACTTATTTTCAGGTCCAATCTGATCGTAAGTGCAAAATTCCATACTATTCGGGCTGATATTACACGTTTGGTGCACAATAAAAGGCAAATCGGACGAAGATATATATGGGAGAGCTATAGCTATATCTGAACCGATTTCGATCAAATTTGGCATACTTATTTTCAGGTCCAATCTGATCGTAAGTGCAAAATTCCATACTATTCGGGCTGATATTACACGTTTGGTGCACAATAAAAGGCAAATCGGACGAAGATATATATGGGAGCTATATCTAAATTTTGACCGATTATCTCCAATTTCAATGGGGTTCGTCCTTGGGTCAAACAAATGAATACATGGACAGACGGACAGACGGACGGGCGGACATGCATAAATCGACTCAGAATGTGATTCTATGCAGATCATCAAAAGGAACTATGGGTCTATCTCGTTTCCTTTTGCCTGTTACAAACAAATGTACAAAGACATAATACCCTGACCACCTTGTGGTGTAGGGTATAAAAAGCGACTTGATTGAACCCCGCGTCGCAGTCGAGCCGAAAAATGGCTCGTGAGCTGAACATATCGCAATATTCCATTCGGCAAATTTTTGGAAAATGAACTCGGGGTAAAGCCATTGAAATTTTAAAAAAGTGCAAGAACTAACACCGCAGCAGAAAGAAAATAGACTCAAAAGAGCTAAATAGTTGCTTCGCTTGGCCGATATTGGTGAACTGCCGAATTTCGGTTTCTCCGATGAGAAAACATTCGTTGTCCTGCAGTTTGTAAACAAACAAAATGATCGTGTTTACTTGCCAAAGAGGTCAGCTTAAAATGTGCACCTTCGGTTGGCCACCAGAACTCAAGCGCCGGCCATGGTTGTTGTTGTTGCTGTAGCAGTAGTACATGCAAGTGTTTGCGTTCTCTAATCTGATTCCAGCTCCAGGTTAAGAAATTCGGCTACTTTCATTGGCTGTATCCAGAGATCTTCTGGAGTGAGTTGGGTAGGTTTGGCTATGCAATTAAAGAGGTGTAGCGTATTGTGCGGGCCTGTATGACACGCCGGGCAGGCGTCATGCACATCTTCATCAATTCGTGCCCAATACGAATTGAGACGACAACACCATCCTGAACGTAATTGCGCCAAAACTACCCTGTTTTATCTAGGCAGCTGGCGTTCTTCAACTGCAATGGAGTGGGGGGGGGGGGGGGGGGTGGACTCCGAGGACGGCATTTATTTTATAATTGCTAATAGCATCTGCAACTGCAACGGTATGAATGCTACTCAGACCTTCCTGAAACGCCTGGGTGGGGAGGGAGATTTATCCACCACATATGATGGTTGGGATGACTCTTACGCTAACACCTAAGCAGGTTCTACAACGAAAGCATATGATTATGCTGACGTAAGGGAAGGACTTTCGCCTCCTCATGCAGATGGTCGACTGGTGTCATGAAAAGGCACCCTGTCGCAGTTCTCAGGGGGCAGCGTTATGGCACTTCCTGGATGTGCTTCCACTGTGCAGCACTAGTATTCGCAGACCACACTGGAACCGCATAGCTGACCACAGACCGACCTATGGCCATGGTGATGGTGTGGACCACCATAACAGCCAATGGTCGCTCTTTCACATCAGAGTAAATGCCGAATATTATCGCGAAAATATTCTGGAGGGTGTATTAAAGCTTTGGGCACACAAACATTTTGGCCGCAGACCTTGGACATTCCAAAAGGACTCAGCACTCGGCACACGCCACCCAAGAATGGTTACAAAATGAGGTTCCTCGCTTCATTTCCAGCGCAAAATGGCCACCAAAATCTTCGGATACCAATCCGTTGGACTATTGTGTCTGGAGAATTTTGGAAAGCAAGGTTGGCACCAAAAAATACCAAAGTGTCGATCACCTCAAGCAAGCGCGTCGCCGGGAATGGGCCGAAATAAAGCAGAGCAACATTCGGGCAACGTGTGACGGTTTCAGTGGCCGTTTGAAGGCCGTAATTCGTGCCAAAGGTGACCAATTCGAACAAATCTAAAGTTATTCTAAAATTGGATGCTATGTCCGACATTTTCTGCTTTCATTCTAGAAAAATTAAAAAAAATTAAAAATTATGGAGTTTGACTTTGTTGCAGTTTTTATACCCTCCACCATAGTATGGAGGGTATATAAAATTCTATGTCGATTTAGCGGTGTCCGTCCGTCTGTGGAAATCCGTCTAGCTTCCGAACGAATTGAAGTAGATTGATAAAATTTTACTCAAATGTGTATTATGTCTGCAGGATTTTTGGTATTGAAAATGGGCTATGTAGGTCCACGTTTTGGTATAGCCCCCATATAACGGTACCTCCCGCGATATTCGGTATTTTGATGATTTTAGCGACAATATTCATCAGAATTGTTTCGAATTTGGCATTTGATGTTCGTAATGGGTGCTAGAGGCTATGACACAAGATTGTATGTCCAGGTCCACGTCTTCGTATGGGCCCCGTATAACGGTACATCCCGATATTCGGTATTTTGATGATTTTAGCGCCATTATTTACCGGCATTGTTTCAAATTTGGTATTTGAGGTTCGTAATAGATACTAATGCCTGAGACAGAAAATTGTCTGTGCAGGTCCACGTCTTCGCATAGCCCCCATATAACGGTACCTCCCAATATTTGGTATTTTAATGATTTTAGCGACAATATTCATTAGAATTGTTTCAAATTTGGTATTTGATGTTCGTAATGGATACAACAGCCTAAGACAGAAAATTGTCTATGCAGGTCCACGTTTTCGTATGGCCCCCATATAACGTTACCTCCCGATATTCGGTATTTTGATGATTTTAGCGACATTATTTACCGGCATTGTTTCAAATTTTGTATTTGAAGTTCGCAATGAATACTACAGTTTAAGACAGAAAATAGTCTTTGCAGGTCCACGTCTTCGTATAGCCTCCATATAACGGTACCTCCCGATATTCGGTATTTTGATGACTTTAGCTACATTATTCACCGGAATTCTTTCAAATTTGGTATATGAAGTTCGAAATGGATGTTACGGCCTAAGACAAAAAATTGTATGTGCAGGTCAACGTCTTGGTATAGTCCCCATATAACGGTACCTCCCGATATTCGGTATTTTGATGATTTTAGCGACAATATTGATCAGAATTGTTTCGAATTTGGTATTTGTAATTCGTAATGGATACAACAGCCTAAGACAGAAAATAGCCTTTGCAGGTCCACGTCTTCGTATAGCCTCCATATAACGGTACCTTCCGATATTCGGTATTTTGATGACTTTAGCTACATTATTCACCGATTTCTTCTAAGGTCCATGTCGTCGTATTGACCCTTATATAACAGCTACATTCGGTATTTCTAAGATTTTAACAGAATTTTTAACGGATTTTATTGTTTTTGAGAATTGACAAATTTGCTCCAAATGGTGGAGGGTATTCAAAGTTCGGCCCGTCCGAAGAAAACAGTTTGTTTTTATCTCACCCTGTATTCCGTTTCATTTGAGATCTGGTGCCATTATGGGGCAGCAACAAAGTTCATTAATCTTTCAATAATTGTTTTATTCGAGTGCTGAGGGCATTCTGTCTTCATCGAAAAAAAACTTTTGTAATTTGTTCACGCCCCCCAAATCGCGCTCGACCTCAAATCGCGCTCGACTTCAATTTTGTTGTAATTTGAAATTAGGAAAAAAAAACACACACACACACATCAAAATTACAACCAAAAAAAACGTGATGGCTGATAAGTCAAGGTTGACGTTATGAGTTTACAACAGCAGCAACAAAAAATACTGATTACAAAATGCCGCCGCCGCTGCCGCCACTGTTAATATCTTCGTGTTGAGCTGTAATTCAAAGTTCGTGGAAACGAAATCCTAAATGGAATTTATGTGGCTGTAGCGGCCCAGTCAAGGTCGTTTCAATTTTCAGAATTCCAATATGAACCTAAAAAAGTTTTTTTTTGGAAACAAATCATTGTTGTAATGTTGGATCTCCGATCCGATCAAGCCGATTGCCATCGTAAAGGTGGAAATAATTTGGAACGTTTTTACCACCTCAGTTTTAATTTGCCCGTTTGCCTGACTTCATTGTTGCTTATCTTCTAATGCCATCACTTATCATCACCGCATTGCTGTCATTATCGTCCGATGTTGTTTAAAACGCTTAGTCTGTTGGTTTGCCGCCTGTCTGCCTGCCTACCCCAAGCTAATCACTTGTGAAGGTGATAAGCGCAAATATCACTTTAGACGTTCCAGTTGTTTTGCCCGTTAAGCTGATAACCAGCCAAGAGAAGAGTTGATGACACCCAAATCAGGAAGATATAGACCAAGATAGGTGGTGGCAGACAGATAATCTGCACAGCTGATTGTCAGCTAACAATGAACATGAGAGAACAGCTGCAGGTGTTACAGACTGATCAGAAAGACAAATAGGGGGTTTCAATGGAAAACTAATTGGGTTTTCCAATGGAAAACTACTATTCAGCCCGGGGCTGAACTACTACTATTCCGGGCCTGAACAGAATTTTCCAAGGGAAAACTATTATTCAGCCCGGGCTGAATAGAATTCTGCAGGGGAAAACTACCATTCGTTCCGGGGCTGAATAGAATTTTCCGAAGGAAAACTGCTATTCAGCCAGGCTGAATAGAATTTCCGAAGAAAAACTGCTATTCAGCCAGGCTGAATAGAATTTCCGAAGAAAAACTGCTATTCAGCCAGGCTGAATAGAATTTCCGAAGGAAAACTGCTATTCAGCCCGAGGCTGAATAGAATTTTCCGAAGGAAAACTGCCATGCTGAATAGAATCTTTCGATGGAAAACTGCTATTCAGCCAGGCTGAATAGAATTTTCCGAAATAATAGAATTTTCCGAATATTTTTTTTATTCTTTTAATTTTATTAAAGGAAATTTTCCGAACTAAAACTGCTATTAAGCCAGGCTGAATAGAATTCTTTGAAGGAAAACTGCTATTCAGCCCCGGCTGAATAGAATTTTCCAAAGGAAAACTACTATTCAGCCAGGGGCTGAGTAGAATTTTCCAAAGGAAACCTGCTATTCAGCCAGGCTGAATAGAATTTTCCGAAGAGAAAATGCTACTCAGCCAGGCTGAACAGAATTTTCCGAAGGAAAACTGCTATCAAAAAAGGTCGGAAATAGCTTCAAATTTCAGAATAAATTTAGATTTGTTTAAATTGGTCACCTTTGGCACGAATTATGGCCATCAAACGGCCAATGAAACCGTCACACGCTGCCCAAATGTTGCTCTGCCGTATTTTGGTCCATTCCCGGCGAAGCGCTTCCTTGAGGTGATCGACACTTTGGTGTTGTTAGTGCCAACCTTGCTCCCTAAAAAAACTCCAGACACAATAGTCCAACGGATTGGTATCCGGAGATTGATTGTATCCATTGGGCGCAGAAAATGAAGAGAGGAACCTCATTTTGTAACCATTCTTGGGTGGCGCGTGCAGAGTGCGATGGTTCTGAGTCCTGTTGGAATGTCCAAGGTCTGCGGCCAAAATATTTGCGGGCCCAAGACTTTAATACACCCTCCAGAAAATTTCCGCGATAATATTCGGCATTTATTCTGATGCCACGATCGATTAATACCAACGGAGAGCGACCATTGGCTGTTATGGCGGCAATAATTTCGGCCGCAGACCTTCGACATTCTAAAAGGACTCAGCACTCGGCACGCGCCACCCAAGAATGGTTACAAAATGAGGTTCCTCACTTCATTTCCAGCGCCCAATGGTCACCAAAATCCCCAACGCCATCACCATGGCCGGCCCTTGAGTTCTGGTGGCTAACGGAAGGTGCACAAGGCTTTAATACACCCTCCAGAATATTTTCGCGATAATATTCGACATTTATTCTGATGCCACGGTCGATTAATGCGAGCGGAGAGCGACCATAGGCTGTTTTGGCGGCCCACACGATTACCATGGCCGGCGCTTGAGTTCTGGTGGCCAAGCGAAGGTGCACATTTTCAACTGACCTCTTTGGCAAGTAAACACGATCATTTTGTTTTTTTACCAACTGCTGGACAACGAATGTTTTCTCATCGGAGAAAACCAAATTCAGCAGTTCACCACTTTCGGTCAAGCGAAGCAACTCTTTAGCTCTTTTGAGTCTATTTTCTTTCTGTTGCGGTGTAAGTTCTTGCACTTTTTGGAATTTCAATGGCTTAACCCCGAGCTTATGTTTCATTATTTGTCGAATGGAATATTGCGATATGTTCTTACGCTCACGAGCCATTTTTTCGGTCAATGCGACGCGCGTTACGATCAAGTCGCTTCTTTACTTTTCAAACCATTTCTGCTGATGTTGCTGCTGTTTTCTTCCGTCTATTTCCCTGACGTCGGGATAGGCTACCAGTATCTCGCGTAATGAGCGATGGTACGAGATGCAAAAGATTCATTCACATTTAAATGCTGGAGCTCTAACGATGCTCTAACGATAGCCACTTTTGGGTTTCCATCCAAAAATATCAAGAAATCACACTATCCCGCTTGAATTCCATCACGAATAACTTTTTTTGGAAAATTTTTATCAAAATGCTTTGTAATAATATAATGAGCTGTAATTTTTAATAATATAATGAGAGTAATTTTAACAGTTGTCGGAAGAGTGGCTTACAAATGACACCAGTCTGAAGTTGTTTGCAGTTTTTTCATCCCATCCTGTATTTAGAAAATTTCTATTCAGCCACCGATTGAATAGGAGTTTTCTCATCAAGATCTTTTATGTGTATGTAACTTAAATTGCCCTCATTTTTATGTAACTAATTTTTTTACCCTCCACCTTGTCATTCCGTTTGTAACATCCTTAAATATTCGTCGTAGACCCCATAAGGTATATATATTCATAATCAGCATAAAATTCTAAGTCGATTTAACGAAGTCCGTCTGTCTGTCTGTTGAAATTACGACACAGCCCACATTATTTGACGTAGAGCTCCAAAATTTAGCAGAGCGATTTGTATTGTGTCTAGGATGGTTGGTATTGAAAATGAGATATATCGGTTCACGTTCTGGTATAGTCCCCATATAACGGTACCTCCCGATATGCGGTATTTTGATTATTTTTGCCAATTTTTTTCACGGATTTGTCTAAAAATTGGTATTTGTTGGTCATCATGGGTCCTAGTTCGTGTGGCGAAACATTGTATGTATAGGTCCACGCTCTGGTATAGCCCCCATATAACGGTATCTCCCGCTATTCCGTATTTTTATGGTTTTTGCCACATTTTTTCACGAATTTCTCTGAAAATTGGTAGTTGTAGATCATAATGGGTCCCAGTTCGTGTGGCGAATCATTGTAATTATAGGTCCACTTTTTGGTATAGCCCCCATATAACGGTACCTCCCGATGTTCGGTAATTTGATTATTTTTTCCACATTTTTTCACGGATTTTTCTTAAAATTGGTATTTGTAGGTCACAATGGGTTCTAGCTCCTTTGGCGAAACATTGCATGTGTAGGTCCACGATTTGGTATAGCCCCCATATAACGGCACCTCCCGATATTCGGCATTTTAATGGTTTTGCCACATTTCTTCTAATGTTTCCTTTACCCTAAGGTGGAGGGTATTAAAAGTTTGGCCCGGCCGAACTTAATGTTTTTTACTTGTTTGTTGTTGTTCCGAAAAAACGTGATTTAAAAAAAGGCTAATTTAAATACAAATATTTATTTTTTCGATATTTATTTTTGAGTTGTGTAAATTGAAGGCCTTCAGAGATAAGGTAGGAAGCTTTGATTAGATCTGAAAACCAGAAAATTGTATTATTAAATTTCAATACTGAAACGGAACGTTGGCACGTGTGTGTTTGTCACGAGTGTTTGGTGGGCGGGGAAAAGCATAAAATTATCAACTTTTGTAAACAAAACAACATAGCGGCCAGTTTTTTTTTTTTTTTTTTTGGGATATGTGTTCGGACAGCTGGCCAGCTGGCTAGCTGCTCGAATGCTGAACAATAAAATCAAAAATAAAAAAAACACGTGTTGCCTATTCTAATGTGGCATTGCTAGAAAACGTGTTAACGCTAACGGCTGGTGGGCAAAACGTGTTTCAGATTGTCCCGCTCTCATTTGAATGGAATTTACTTTGACGCAAAATGCAATTAAATGGATTAATGGACCCCTTCGATGTGGGGTTCGCTGTAGCTTAACGTTGTTAAGGCTTTTGTGTCCAAACAGATTGTCCGGCCGACCAACCACAGGCGGAAATTTCCTGTGTCCATTTTACGTTGGCACTTTGGATATACAAAAAAAAAAAAAAAAAGATGGATTTGGAAACAGATCATTGGGTATGTGAATGGTTGTGATATCCACTCACGGGGTAAGTCATTGTTCTTTTGGCTGTGGGGAAATGTATTTTTTTCCTCTGCTTGCCTTGGCATACCTATTCCATGGAACAAAGAATATATATGGCACGACCATGAATCACATGTAGTCCGCATAATAAATATTTCTTTTTTTTAAGTATTTTTCAGAATATTTTGCATTTCGAAATGGAGAAGAAGAAGAACAGATAATATTTTTGAAATCGATGTGAGGAAAATACGATCAGTTATATCAAAAGTGTGTGGCAGGCGAGGTCAATAACATGGTTTTTGATATTTGAAGAAGAATTTTCTGAAGAACAAGTAAAAAAAAAACATTAAGTTCGGCCGGGCCGAACTTTTAATCCACCCTCCACCTTAGAGTAAAGGAAACATTAGAACCCACCATGACCCACAAATATCAAATTTTAAATTCATGGGAAAATGTGGCAAAAATCGTCAAAATAGCGAATAACGGGAGGTACCGCTATATGGGGCTATAAAAAAACCTGGACCTATACATACAATGTATCGCCACCGGAGCTGGAACCCATAGTCACCAACAAATACCAATTTTCAGACAAATCCGTGAAGAAATGTGGCAAAAATCATAAAAATACCGTATATCGGGAGGTACCATTTTATGGGGGCTATACCAAATCATGGACCAATACATACAATGTTTCGCCACCGGAGCTAAAACCTATTATGACCAACAAATAACAATTTTTAGACAAATCCGTGAAGAAATGTGGCGATAATCATCCAAATACTGAATATCGGGAGGCACCATTTTAGGGGGGCTATACCAAATCATGGACCTATACATACAACGCTTCGCCACACGAACTAAGACCCATTATGACCTACAAATACCAATTTTTAGACAAATCCGTGAAAAAATGTGGCGAAAATCATCCAAATACTGAATATCTGGAGGTACCATTATAGGGGGGCTATACAAACGCCTGGATCTATACATTCAATGTTTCGCCACACGAACTAGGACCCATTATGACCTACAAATACCAATTTTCAGACAAATCCGTGAAAAAATGTGGCGAAAATCATAAAAATACCGAATATCGGAAGGTACCGTTATATGGGGACTATACCAAAACGTGAACCGAAATATCTCATTTTCAATACCAATCATCCTAGACACAATACAAATTGTTCTGCTAAATATTGACGCTCTACGTCAAATAATGTGGGCTGTATCGCGTCGTTGTGACCGAAAAATGGCACGTGAGCTGAACATATCGCAATATTCCATTCGGCAATTTTTTGGAAAATGAGCTCGGGGTAAAGGCACTGAAATTCCAAAAAGTGCAAGAACATACACCGCAACAGAAAGAAAATAGACTCAAAAGCTAAAGAGTTGCTTCGCTTGGGCGAAAGTGCTGAACTGTCGAATTTGGTTTTCTCCGATGAGAAAACATTCGTTGTCCAGCAGTTTGTAAACAAACAAAATGATCCGCTCGTATATACTTGCCAAAGAGGTCAGGTGAAAATGTACACTTTCGGTTGGCCACCAGAACTCAAGCGCCGGTCATGGTGATGGTGTGAGCCGCCATAACAGCCGATGGTCGCTCTCCGCTCGTATTAATCGAACGTGGCATCAGAATAAATGCCGAATATTATCACGAAAATATTTTGGAGGGTGTATTCAAGCCTTGGGCACGCAGACATTTCGTGCACCTTCTGTTGGCCACCAGACAAAAGAACTCAAGCGCCGGGCACGCTGATGGGCTGTGGGCCCATAACAGCATATGATCGCTCTCCGCTTGTATTAATCGACAGTGGCATCAGAATAAATGCCGAATATTATCGCGAAAATATTCTGGAGTGTGTATTAAAGCCTTGGGCACGCAAACATTTTGGCCGCAGCCTTTGGACATTCCAACAGGACTCAGCACCATAGCAATCAGCACGCGCCACCCAAGAATGGTTACAAAATGATGTTCCTCGCTTCATTTTTTCAGCGCACAATGGCCACCAAAATCTCTGGATACAAATCCGTTGGACTATTGTGTCTGCAGTATTTTGGAAAGCAAGGTTGGCACTAACAAAAAAAAACCAAAGTGTCGACCATCTCAAGCAAGCGCTTCGCCGGAAATTGGCCAAAAATACTGAGATCAACATTCGGGTAACGTTTGACGGTTTCAGGACGGTGGCCGTTTGAAGGCCATAATTTGTGCCAAAGGTGACCAATTCGAACAAATCTAAAATTATTCTTAACTTTGATGCTATTTTCGACATTTTTGGTTTCATCCGATTTGGTGTTTAAGTCCCTCACATTCGGAATATGCATTCGACAACAATGATATTTGATATCAGATATCAGATACAGCTCACAAATACCTCTGCACAATTTTATCAAGATCGGTTCAGATTTGGATATAGCTCCCATATGTACTTTCAACCGATTTCGCATTAATTGTGCACCAAATGGGCAATATCCAAATGACTGAATTTCGGTACATCCGACCGAATTCATTCTAGAACCAAGTACATCAAATTTGGTGAAAATCGGTTCAGACATAGCTATAGCTCCCATATATGTGTTTCATCCGATTTTATGTTTAAGTCCCTCACATTCATAATATACCCTCGACAGTGATATTTGGTACCAGGTATCGAATACAGCCCAGAAATTCCTCTGCCAAATTTTATCAAGATCGGTTCAGATTTGGATATAGCTCCCGATTATATCTTCAACCGATTTCGGGTTAATTGTGCACCAAATGATCAATATCAGTCCAAATGACCTGAATTTTGGCACACTCGAGCGAATTCAGTCTAGAAGCAAGTACATCGAATTTGGAGAAAATCGGTTTAGATATCGCTATAGCTACCATATATACAGGTTTCATCCGATTTGGTGTTTAAGTCCCCCACATTCGTAATATGCATTCGACAATAAGGATATTTGGCACCAGATATCTTATGGAGCCCAGAAATGCCTCTGTCTAATTTTATCAAGATCGGTTCGGATTTGAATATAGCTCCCATATATATCCCTCATCCGATTTCAGGTTTACGGTGCAAATAATGACTAATATCATCCCAAATGGAGTAAATTTCGGGATGGACGTTTCCACTTTGAGGAACCCGGCTCCGATATATATTTTTTTAATATAATCCTTCTCGAAGTGATATCATGCACTCTATAGCAATATTATTTTAGTATAAAAGATAAAAAATATCTCCGTCAGATTTAGTGAAAATCGATTCAGAATTGATTATGCCTCCCACATATATTAGTTCCTCCGAAACCAAACTATAACTGCCCTAAAGCCATAGGTGGTATGATCTACTTCAAAAAAATAATTTTTATACGAGATCTCTACTAAATATGCATAGTGGTGTAGGGTATCATATAGTCTGCCCCGCCCGACTTTTGACTTTTCCTTACTGATCCGATGGTTATAGTTCGATATTTTTGTTGCCAAATACCCATCCAACCTTTACCCACATTTATGCAACTACGTCAATTAAATGGACCGAGAATATAGCCAGCAAAAAACGAAGAACACAAAGTCTTTGGCAGAAAAGAAAATAAAATCGAAAATAAGTGTTCTCAAGGAAAAACCTACGAAAGAAAACTGAAGAGGAAAAAGACATTCACTTATTGACCGTGGCAATGGCATTTGCATGGCAATGTCGTTGCCGCCATTGTGGCCCCCCAGTTGGGTGTCATTCACACACATTCAGAGGTGGCGGGAGGGTGGTCGGTCGATATGCGTGCTACATACTTGCTAAGGGTGGGGAAATGTGTGGGGCTCTTCTTTATTTAACTACGTCATAGACAAATAGGTGATGGGGGTGGAGGAGGAGGATATTTTGATTTAAAAAAAAAAAAAAAAAAAAACAAAAAAAAAAAAATTGCGGTTCTCGAATACCCCTCACACAAAAAAGAGACCAAACAATGCATGATGCAATAAATTACAAAACTTCAAGCATTAAATTTAAATTAGAAAAGCATTTGATTTGATTTGATTTCGTCTTCTGCAAAAAAAAAAAAAAAAAACGAGAACCTCCTCCAATCGTACCACCAGCTGAGCAAATCATTCATCACCTCAGCATTTTCATTGAGATTTCTGTAATTAATTTTTAATCTTTAGCAAATGTTTAACCATTTCGTCGTGTGTGTCGACGTTGTCGTCGTCGCCATAATTTGCAGCTACCCAAAATAAAATTTTCGAATCGAAACGAAACGACAGCCAAATTAAATATTTGTGCAAATCGAGACTAGAACAAAAAGTGAGCTGCAAATATTTATTCGGAAGAAGTGTAGAATCAACAAAGAGTTCATAAATTTTAATTAACTTGGCAAATATTTTTTTGGAATGCCATGGAAGGCATGCTCGAGAGCTGGAGCTTTGTTATGGGAGTTTGGTTTGGCCGTACCTGCAACGTATGAGCAATGTTAAACGTTTGAAGCTGAAAAGAGTTATCATACGCCTAGAAGGTATGGAAAACAGATAGAGTTTGGATATGCCGGAGGCATGACTTTTATTATTGCAAAGTTGATTAAAAATGTGAGAGAAAGGAGAAAATCGAGGAGGAATGACACTTTTTGGATATTTAGGAATATTTGGTGGGTTAGAAGTATATCTAATTCGTACCAGATTCTAATATTTTGAATTAAATGCGAAATCGAACGATATATTGGGTATGCATGTTTCTAGCTTTTCCAGCATGATTTATTCCGATTTTGTTTTCGATTTTCCTCTTTCAAAATAGAGAAAAGAATTAAAAAAAAAACATTTTGTAAATTCTGGAAGAAAAAACATAAACACTAACAAAGCTGATCGAAATGTCAACAGACTCTCAACACACAACTAAACCAAATTTTCCATCCCTGGCTCAACTCTAGTGTAGTGAAATTTTTGAATTTTTTTTTTTGATATTTTTATTCGGATTATTTTTTGGGCGCCGGACCCGGTTACTCGAATATATTCAAAACCCGTGTTAGGCTAGGATATACCTAATTGATATTAACAAAAGGTTTATAATTAAAAAGTTCATGACAATATCTAACAAGTGGTTTTGAATCTGGGCTTTCCAATTGAATATCTAGGTGTCCGGGTCCATCGCGGTAAAAAAAAACAAGTAAAAAAGCTGTAAGTTCGGCCGGGCCGACCTTTTAATACCCTCCACCATTTGGTACAAATTTGACAATTTCCAAAAAAAAAAAATAAATAAAATCCGTTAAAAATTCTGTTAAAATCTTAAAAATACCGAATTTCTATACGACGACGTGGACGACGACAGCAACTTTTGTCATAAGTTATTACAATATTTAAATGCGAAACTTGAAGAAAAATCTGTTTATAAAGTAGCTAAAATCATCAAAACACCGAATATAGGGGGTACCGTTATATGGGTGCTATACGAAGACGTGGACCTGCACAGACAATTTTCTGGCATGGGCTGAAGTATCCATTACGAAATTCACATGCGAAATTTGAAACAATCCCGGTAAATAATGTCGCTAAAATCATCAAAATACCGAATATCGGGGGGTACCGTTATATAGGGGCTATACGAAGACGTGGACCTACATGGCCCATTTTCTGTTTTATGCTGCAGTATCTTTTACGAACTTCAAATACCAAATTTGAAACGATTCTGGTAAATAATGTCGCTAAAATCATCAAAATACCGAATATCGGAAGGTACCGTTATATTTGTGGCTATATCATAACATCTACTGGCAAATTTTACATATGTGCAAAATTTTAGCTTTCTATCTCAATTTGTTCGAAAGATAGCGTCATTACAACAGACAGACAGATGGAAAATGTGGAAATATGGGTGAGTTAAGAGATATAGCGGACCGAAGTATTTTCCTTCTTCATGAAATACAGATAAAATATTGTTATGTCCAAAATTTGAAGCAAATCGAACATTTATATCCAATCTTATGCGACATCATAAATTTCGATAAATTCCATATTCATCTCAGTTTTTTGGTTAAGAGATATATTAAGATATAGTTAGTTGAAAAGAATCGCCGACTTGTTTCTTAAGTTATAGATGTGTGAAATTTGAAGAGAGTTGGATGCTTATCTAGCTTTCTTTGAGCGTTTTGTTTCCCCTGTTTGGGGAAAGTACCAGGCCCACCAAATGGTCCAACCTGTACAATCTTTATAACAGATCTAGTGTTGATGGCAATATTGAGATGTACCAAGTCTGAATGGAATCGAATTTTAATTTTTTCGTTTTATGAACTTTGTGGATATTCAAAATTTTGACCCTTTGTGGGGGAGATGCCAGAAGGAGTGGTCCGATATATTCCGTCTTCACATTTCGATATCTTTCATCTTGAGTTAGTGAAAAAAATGGGATGTGTGAAATATAAAGAGAACTGGATGTTTATTTCGGATTTCATAATCGTTTTGGTTATTCAAAACTTCAGCCTTTGTGGGGGAGATACCAGAAGAAATGGTTCGATATGTACTACCTTTATAACAGATCTTGTGTTTATGGAAATATTGAGCCAAGTAAGGATGGAATCGGATATATAATTCGTGTTTTATGGCTTCATTAATATTCAAAATTCTGACGCTTTGTGGGAAACGGATGCTTATTTTGGATTTTATACTCTTTTTTCTTATTAAAAATTTTGACACTTTGTGGGGGAGGTACTTGGAGTGGACTGATATTATCCATTTTCGCACCAGACCTATCACTGATGTAAATATTAGGATTCGCAAAGTTGAAGCAAAATCAAATTATCCTTTCTCCTTCTGGGCAGTAAATTATTTTCTTTGAAAATGTTGACATTTTGTGGGGGAGGTACCAGAAGGAGTGGACCGATATTGCCCATCTTCGAACTCGATCTAAGTTTGACAATAATATTATGGTGTACCAAGTTTGGATCAAATCGGATACTCCCTTCGAGAGTTATCGTGAGCACTAGCCAGACAGACGGACGGACGGACATCGCTAGATCGACTCCAAATGTCCTGAAACGGATTTCGACCAAAGAGACCTGGGGTCTAAAATCGTTATTTCGCTGAGGCACGCTTTGGCCGTATCAAATGATATATACCCTCTCTAGCCATATGGCTGCGGTTATAAAAAGGAATTGCATTTACACTCCCTTTAACCCCAAACCCCCCCCCCCCCCACCTCTTCACCTACAAACAGTGACTTGTTGGAAAAAAAACTTGCCCAATGTAAATTCGGACTAAATATTAGAGTTACTTTTAAAGGGGTTACAAAATAATGTAGTAAATTCCAACAAACAACATTTTTAGATTCATGTGGATATTTAGCTATATCTTCGATTTCATAATGTATAAGCCTACGAAATCAGCATCAATGTAAGGGTAAGATGTGCCACTTTTTCTATTATCGATTTCTTTGGAAAGTGACTTTCAATACATAAAATATTCGTTGGACATTTTGGATTTTTTTTTTTCACAAAAACTTCCATTTTGCCCACAAAATATTATCCGCTGACCCGACAAAATTATAGGCTTCTTCTTTACTAAACTTTAACACCACATATAATTACACTTCGGTTCATAATAAAGACCTATAGAGCGACTGCAAAATCATCAAACAATTCCTTAGCCTTGTCATTCTTTTTGTAACTCCTCGAAATATTCATGATAGACCCTACAAAGTATAAATATTCTAGATCAGCGTTCTAAGACGATTTAGCGTTGTCCGTATGTCGGTGTACCTGTCTGTTGTAATCACGCTATCTTTCGAACGAATTGAGATAGAAGGTTAAAATTTTGTAAAAATTTTGTTTTCGTCTAGAACGGTACCTCCCGATATTCGACATTTTTATGATTTAAGCAACATTTTTCGTCGGAATTGTTTCAAATTTCGTATTATAATATCTTAATGTGTACTATAGCCTATTGCAAAAAAAATACTTATGCAGGTCCACTTCTTCGTATGCCCCTGTATAAAGGTCATCATTTAAACGGTATTTTTGAAAATGTTCAAGTTCCTTCCAAACGTTGGAGGATATTAAAATTTCGTCCCAGCCGAAACTAGCTGCTTTTTACTTGTTTTCACTCTAACTCTATTTCGTAAAGATCACTCCATAAGTTAATTAATTAATTCGTGTAAGGTATTTTGAGATCGTACAGCGTAGTTCTAATACCAATGGAAACATGGCATTAGATGTCCAAAGCAGGGATATATAAGTCGACTTTCGACTGATCGATTTTTGTTTCAGAAAAATCCATGGCAGAAGAATACACGTAGATGCAACAACGCTTGGGAGCATTGATATGTCAAAAAATTTAAATGTTTTTTCAAATATAAGTAGATTTATATATGTTTCCTTATACAACGCCATTCGGAGGCTATTATAATTCGCGTTTTTCAACAATTTTTACAAATTTAAATAATTTTTCATTCAACATTTTCAATTCCAGTTCATTGTCCCAGCAGCTGTGTCGACGCGTCTACCTATATTCTTTTACCATGGAAAAATCTGAAAGTCATTGTCGACATTGACCTGTGGTAAAAAATTCAAACTCCACTTTTCCGAATCGATTTTGGTAAATTATATACCAAATTATATGATCGATTTATATGTATAACCAATTTAGGTTTAGCATCAATACCACAGTTGGACAATCTAGTTTACTGAGTTGATCGGTTTTTTCATGCCTTTCTTCAAAATGAACTAGGTCGGTTAACTAAAAGGAACTATAGTTTATTTGGTCTTATCAACTCAATTGTTCCTTCAACTTTGTTTTCCTCTGTTTGAACTCCTCTCCTGAAAACCTTTCATATGCACTATAGTGTGTATAATCCTTTTAGTAACGTGCGAAATACACCTGCCGAAGCGAAAAAAACCGGCACCATTTTACGGCTTTACAATATTGCTGCAAAATCCCTGTAAAAACCAAACGAGACTCAATATTTATATGACTTAAAAAAAATATACTTTTTAATTATTATTTTGGCAGAACTCCAGCTCAAAATAAATTTGAAATGCGTTAAAAATTATCTAATATTATTATAAGTATTAGATAATTTTTAACGCATTTCAAATTTACTTTGAGTTAGAGTTCTGCCAAAATGCGAGTAGTAAACCGCTAAAAGGCGCGAGCCGATATATCGTTTCTCGGCAGTTAAAGGGTTAAATGAAACATATTATAAGGCTTTTACAATTGCTTAATTGTTAAATATTACAAATATATTACAAATTACCTTCTGATCGAAGATGCGAATGAAGATCAACAAATTTTTGTTATCACTTATTGAAGACTTTATTTGATTTCTTATAAACTTTTGTGACTTTTAATTTATATTTTTAGATTTTGAAACGCAAAAATGGTTTTTAATTTTTTTTTGAAGAATAATATTTTTTTTGTTCCAATCGTTATTGAGAGTTAAGTTTTTAAAGTTCTGCCGTTTGACAAAGCATTAAACCGTAACTGAGATTTTAAAACTTAAAGCTTTAATTACTACGTTTTTATTTTATTTTATTTATTTATTTTTAAATCTTTAAATATCTTGTTTTGTAAAATATTTTTCTGATCTTCAGCACTTAATTTTTTTACAAAAAAATAATTAAACCTTTATTTTTTTCACTGTAGTTCGTTACCGACGATTTATTTTTTTCAAAAAATACTTTCGTGACAGGTGGACGTTTCTTTTTTTTTTTTTTTCTTTTTTATTTTTATGCCGTTATTTACACGTTTAGTATCAAATGCTTTGAGCTTTCAAAGTGTATTTTTTATAAATTAAATATATTTATTTTAATTTATTTATTTTTTATTTTGATCTTTGAAATAGGTTTCAAATCTGTTTGAACACTTTAATATCCACCAGGGATTATATTTTATGCAACTTTAAAAAGGATTTTTTTTATAAAAAATATTTTATTTTCGATAATCACGATTTATATAAAAGCTTTCGATAACGTAAAAACTTTCAAATATTCCGTTGCACTAAACGTTTTTTTAATTTCGTTATTCGATTTATACAAAAGGTTTCCTAATAATGGAGGATATTCAATTTTTCTGAATACTTTCGTTTACAGATTAATTTGGAATATAAGTATGCCTTAGGATGCTTAAGATTTCAATTCACAAATTAATGAACAAAGCTTTATGCACGATTCACATAAAAGCTTTCGATAACATAAAAACTTTCAAATATTCCGTTGCACCAATCTTTTTTTTATATTCCGCTTCTCGATTTATGTAAAAGCTTTGGTAATATTTTTTTTATTTTTAATAATATTTTCGTTTATAGATTTTTTTCAGAATATAAGTATGCCTAGGATGCTTAAGATGTCAATTCACGAATTATAGAATAAAGCTTTGAGAAAGCTTTTAAAGTATCTTTTGCGGATTTTATAACAGATTCCTTTTTTTTTGAACTCGATTACGGGCTTGTTTGAGACTGATCAATATTTCGATTCACGATTTAATAGAAAAAGCTTCCAAAGCCGTAAACAATTTTAAGTTCTATTTTTTTCTTATTTTTTGGTGATAAATTTGTTTTAAATTTATTTTTTTGTTAAGATTTTATGATATTTGGGATTTCAATTCAAGCTTTCGAAGCTGGAAAAGCTCTCAAGGTTCTTTAGAGATTGGATATAAATTTTTTCCACGACTTAATGCAAAAAGCTTTCAAAGCCCCAAAAGCTTTCAAGGTTTCCTTTCCTTGTTTTTCTTGTTTGTTTTGAAAACAGCTCGAAAGATTTTCACTTTGCAAATGGACTTCCTTGTTTCTTTATTTTATTTTTTTATTTTTCTTTTTCGAAATTATATCACTCAACGTATTTCACGATTCCAAGGCGAATTTTGTAGATTTCTTCGGGATTTTCACGGATTTTTTTCTTTTCTTTTCCAACGGAAAAAATTACAACTACGCACTTTATACGCTGCTGTTGAATGGCTGGCCGATAACTAATCGGATTTATTCCAAAATCAGAATAATTACACGGCAATTCTTTGTGCCGATCTCGTTGTATTCTTCGCTGTCGTAGATGCTGCCTCTGCTGCTACCGCTGGCGGCATAATAATTGTCGCTTCTTTTGTAAATGGCGATATTTTGTGGCTCTGCTGTGGCAGCCAATGCGCTGCAGCAATGTGCATTGAATTAATTGGTTAATAATTAAAAACTTAATTAATTGTGGATGTGTTTTCATTTGAGTTGCAGAATTTTTTGTTTTGAAAATTCAATTTTTTTTTATTTCACTTTGTAAAAATTTTGCGCTTCTTTTTTATTTTTCTTCTGAATTTTTTTTATTTCATATTTTTGCGTTCACTTGCTATGTGGGGAGCTTTCGTCAAAAAATTTTTTTCAATCTTAACATCCACGTCCACTTTTCACGAATGAAAAGTGCTGCCGTGATTTATGTAAAAGAAATGCATTGCCAGTCGGGTCGACATGCCTTGCATTTTCTATCGTAAAAACGATTTCAAAAAAAAGCAAATACTATTGGCCATTTCAATACTATTGGTATTGAAATAATTAATTTAGATGTTGCTGCTTTTTTTTTTTGTTGCCTCCCATCCCGAACCATCATCATTGACGAGCTATTTGCAATTTTTGCTGTGCAAAAATAAATTAGCCAAACAATGACATTTTCTTATTTTATAAAACCCGAAAAGTCTAAACTATAATAACAACAACAAAAGTGGAAAAGCAGCTGTTTTCGTTGCTCTCAAACAAAATTTTAAGAAGTGTAGCTGAGACTACACTTAGATAATTTTTGAGGTGCATTGCTGAAGAAACCAGAAAACTATGTTTTGTGAGAAACTCGAAAGTTTCCCTTTTTGGTGGGTCTAATGGTCTCCTATGAAATGAATAAGAAGAAGCTTACAGAAGAGAATGAGAAACCCAAATGGTCCCCTTTATGTGGATCTGATGGTCTCCCATACGAAAAAGAAGAAGTTTAAAAAGAGAAAAGGCAACTTTATTGACTAAACGACGCACTAATGCCTTCTCACGAAAAATCTCCTTTTTCGAAACCCATGGATAAGTTGCCGGTAACTTTTACCTTCTGCGAAAAATTCGACTATTCGATTTTCGAGAAATCCTACGATCTCAAACTCTAAAATTGAATAAAAAAGTAAAGAACTGTAAGTTCGGCCGAACCGAACTTTGAATACCCTCCACCATATGGAACGAGTTTGGCAATTTTCAAAAAAAAAAAAAAAAGTAAATAAATAAATAAAATCCGTTAATAATTCTGTTAAAATCTTAAAAATACCGAATGTAGCTGTTATATTAGGATCTATACGACGACATGGACCTGCATAGGTAACTTTTGTCACAAGCCATTACAATATTCAAATGCGAAACTTAGAAAAAAATCGGTGAATAATGTAGCTAAAATCATCAAAATACCGAATATCAGGAGGTACCGTTAAATAGGGGCTATACGAAGACTTGGATCTGCACAGACAATCTCCTGTTATAGGCTGTAGCACCCATTACGAACATTAAATACAAAATTCGAAACAATTCCGGTGATTAATATCGCTAAAATCATCAAAATACCGAATATCGGTAGGTACCGTTATATGGAGGCTATACGAAGACGTTGACCTGCACAGACAATTTTCTGTTATAAGCTGTAGCACCCATTACGAACATCAAATACCAAATTTGAAAAAATTCCGGTGAAGAATATCGCTAAAATCATCAAAATATCGAATTTCGGGAGGTACCGTTATGTGGGGGCTATGCGAAGACGTGGACCGGCACAGACATTCTCCTGTCATAGGCTGTAGCACCCATTACGAACTTCAAATACCAAATTTGAAACAATTCCGGTGAATAAAGTCGCTAAGTCGGCACAGACAATTTTCTGTCTCAGGCTGTAGTATCCATTATGAACCTAAAATACGAAACTTGAAACAATTCCGGTGTATAATGTCGCTAAAATCAACAAAATACCGAAAAAAGGGAGGTACCATGATATGGGGGCTATACCAAAACGTGGACGTATCCATTTTCAATACCAAAAGTCCTGCAGACATAATACACATTTGAGTAAAGTCTTATCAACCCACTTCATTTCGTTCGGAAGCTAGAGTGATTTCCACAGACGGATAGACGTACGGACATCGCTAAATCGACATAGAATTTTATGCTGATCAAGAATATATATACTTTGTGGGGTCTTAAATGTATATTTCGAGGTGTTAAAAATGGAATGACAAACTTAATATACCCTCCATACTATGGTGGAGGGTATAAGTATGTATCGGAGCCGAGTTCAACAAAATGAAATCATACGTCACGAAATTCACTCCATTTTGGCTGATTTTAGCCATTATTTGCACAATAAACCTGAAATTGGATTAAGGAAATATATGGGAAGCTTTATACAAATCTAAGCCGATCTTGACAAAATTTGGCAAATGTATTTCCGAGCTCCATAAGATATCTGGTACCAAATATGATTGTTATCGAATCCATATTACGAATGTGAGGGACTAAAACAATGCATCGGATGAAACATATATATGGGAAATATAGCTATATCTGAACCGGTTTTCATCAATTTTTATGTACTTGCTTCTAAACTGAATTCGGTCGGATGTGCCCAAATTCAGGTAATTTGGACTTTTTTGGCCATTTGGTGCACAATTTACCCGAAATCGATTGAATATATATGGGAGCTATATCTAAACCTTATTCGATTATACCCATCTCAATAGGGTTCGTCCTTGGACAAAAAAATATTGTTTGAAAAATTTCATTTGTATCGGATAATAAATGGGACCTGCATTAAACATTATATAGACTGACGTACAGACGCAGGAAAACATATACAAATCTACTTATTTTACACATCGTGTGATACATGGACGACATTTCAGTTGTGAAATACCATGACAGAAGAATACAGGTAAATGCATCAACGCTTGGGAGCATTGATATGTCAAAAAAAAATGTTTTTTTCAAATCTAAGTAGATTTTTATATGTTTTCTTATACTACGTCATTCGGAGGCTAGTACAACAATTTTTACAAATTTAAATAATATTTCATTCAACATTTTCAATTTCAAAATTGGTTTGATAGTTCATTGTCCCAGCAGCTGTGTCGATGCGTCTACCTATATTCTTCGACCATGTGAAATACATAGGTAAAATGCACTTTATCGGTCAAAGCGAGCCCTATTTTCATCGAAAAAATATAAGGTGTGTCTGGTTACTTTTCCAGCAGGAATTGTCCATGTTCCAGAGAGTAAGGTAGTTTTATTCTCTTTTGCAAGGAAAATGCGAAAAGTAAACAGACGGTATTCCTGCAGAAACTTGCAACTAATCAGCTGATTTATCAAAACAAACCAATTTGTCTTCCATAAGGAGAATTAAAACAAAGGAAGCAATACTAATTTTACAAGTTTTTAAAAAAAAATGTTGGAAATAGTCTTTTATTTTCTTATTACATATTAACATTTACGTTTTTCACATTTTGTAAAGTTGTTCTCTAAAAACAATTAGTCTTGCTAATTCCAAAACAATATTTTCAAATTAAAATCACAAAAAGAAATTAATAAACAATAGAAAACATCTGATTGAATGTCGATGAATGAGAAGAAGAAGAGTTGCAAGAGATTGCAAGAAAAAATTTGTCCAGCAAGAATTTGCAAACTCTCACTGAAAGAACTGTCAAAATTTCTCTCTCCAACCGCTCTCTTTTGCAGAACTTTCGGGTTAACAGACGACTTCCAGTAACAATTTGTAACAATTGTTACAAATTTTAGGGTAACTAGACACACCTATAATTTAATTAAAAGTTCGGTTTGTTTTTTGTGAGAAAATGTACAAAATTGAATTTGCTAAAAAGTCATCCATAAAGTATCATAATTTTACAGAAAATGAAATATACAGGCATGTCACAGAAGTTTTACGAAATCGATTTATTTCACCTTTTCCAAATCGTTACGATTTGCTTTTGCTTCTTCAGCACTTGTACGTTTTGACTAATCCGGAAAAAAAATCATTTCACATTTTTGAAATAAAAATATGGTAACTCCATGAAAAAAAAGTCGTAAACAAATTATTGACAGTTAAAAAAGGAGTTTAAATTGTTTTTTATAATATAAACTCCAAAAGTAAAAATGCCAGGGGCTTCAATACTTGCTGTAATGGATGCAGAAATAAATCAGCGGTCTACTGAAAAAATTCGTCGCCGGACATTGAGCAACGCATCAGATCCTTTATCTCACTCAAATTCAGAGTAAGGATCCACCAGCATGAGTTATTTTCAAATTTATTTTAATAATAATTTATTTCTACAGATTTGTAACTTATTATCGGCTAAATAAAGAAGCTTTTGTTTTAGTTTTGGAAAAAATTTCTCCCCACCTCAAACGTTCCAATATACCGGCTATTATACGGGTGCATTTCAAGGAGTTATAGGTAGAGATATGGAGCTAAGCCTTGGGAGAAGTACAGTTTCTACAATTATGTGGAGAGTTAATGCAATTGAAGCTGAAATTTGTCCACATTGGATCAAATTAAGAATGTCTTCCGAAGAAAAAAGAAAGTCGAAATTGTACTTTTTTGAAAATTATGAAATTCCAGGAATTGTAGGATGCATTGACGGAACTCACTTTAGAATGGTTAAACCTTCCGAAGACGAATCCTTTTTTGACTGAAGCGCTCTGTCTCAAACCAAACAATTAATTGTTTTTTTGTTTTTCCCCTTTCTTGCTTTTTGGTCTGTCAGTTGTACATTTCTACACCTTCTTCTTCAACACATATGGCAATAATTCAACAATACAAGTCTGCCGTTCATTTCTGCATATTTTTTTGCGTTTTCATCATGGATTAGAAAAATAATAGATTTTTTGTAATATAAATTCCAAAAAACATGTTCATTCTAAGAGAATTTGGTTAATACAATATTTTCTGTTAAATGTATGTGTCTTATGTTTATTTTTTACGTTAAAATCACTAAACATTTCAATTTCACCCTGCTTTTTGAAAGTGATATCAAAACGCAAAATTTTTGCGTTTTCCGTTTTTTAGAGAAGCTAAAACCGTTTTCGTTTTCACTCTTGAACGATTTTACATTCTGTGACATGCCTGATAATCTAATGTAAAATAGCAATTTTGACATACACACGAAAATACACATGGATAATAAAAGTGACAGTAAAACCCCTATCGTCTGATAATAGCTTAACATGTTCATAGATAATGAAAAGCTGAACGAAGAGAAAAAACACGTTGAATGTTTAAGCCATTCACAAATACATTCACTAGCATTCACTTTGTTTATTATTAATTGATACCTTGCCGAGAGCAAAAGAAGACTGGGATTTTTACCATCTGTGAAAAAATTTGACTTTTCAACCTATCGATTTTGAAATGACCAGAAACTACGATAACGCCATACACACCTTAAACCTCTAGTGGATTCCTACTCTCAATTCGTTCAAGTTTCCTCAAAACTGCTGATTTTCCAATCAGCTGATGATGCTCAATAATGAGTACTGAGAAACAGTTTCAAACATCATATCTTTCTTAAAGTTCTTCCTTAAACCCAAAAAAACGGAAGAGAAACAGAAAATAAAATGTATTTCATTTATTTTTTTTTTCATACTCTATTGCCAAGAGTCGGAATAGAGGAGAAGAATAAAAAAACCGACAACAACAACGAATTGTAAACAATAATTATGCAACGGCAAACGTTTACTGTTGACACCAAACAATTGTTCGTTTGTTATGGTCATTATACTGGGGAGCTGGCAGCATGACTGTCTGTCCGTCTTTATATCTGTCACTTGCCATAGGCAATAAATAAAAAAACAAATTCCCACAGATACAGACAAATATTAATTCAGTGATTGATGCCTAGTAGGAAATGCTATGTGGGACCTTTTTAGTTCTATAATTCAGTCTTCAAAACTTAAAATAAAAAATTGTTTACACAGCAAACTATTTTAAATTAAAATAAAAAAGTGTCTCATCGAAATAACGGTTTTAGATCATAGATCTCTTTGGACCAAATCTATTTCAGTTCATTTGGAGTCGATCTAGCGATGTCCATCTGTTTAGCTGGCTGGTGAGTTTGATAACTCTCGATGGGAGTATCCGGTTTGATTTAAACTTGGTGCATGGTAATATTATTATTAAACTTAGATCGAGTTCGGAGATGGGCAATATCGGTCCACTCCTTCTAGTACCTCCCTAACAAAATGTTTACATTTTCAAATAAAATAATTTACTGCACAGAAAGGGAAAGGATAATCCGATTTTGCCCCAAGCTTTGCGCATCTTAATATTTGCATCAGTGATAGGTCAGGAGCGAAAATGGACAATATCGGTCAACTCTATCCAGTACCTCCCACACAAAGGGTCAACATTTTGAATAATTACAACTATGTAAGTGACCGATTTTCTTTAAATTTCATACATCCTAATATTTTTAATAACCCTGGTGTGAAGTTGAATTATATCGGACCACTGCCTGTGGTACCTCTCTCACAAAGGGTAAACATTTTGAATATTCGTGAAGTTAACATCCGATTCCATTCAGACTTGGCACATCTTAATATTTCCAACAACACTGGATCTGTTACGACGATGATGGAGATTGGACCATTTCTTCTGGTGCCTCCCTCTCAAGGGGTCAAAGTTTTAAATAACCAAAACGATCATAAAATCCGAAATAAGCATCCGATACTCTTCATATTTCACACATACCATTATTTCTACTAGCATTCAATCTGCTGTGAAGATGGGATATATCGGTCCATTCCTTTTGGTATCTCTTCCACAGAAGATTAAAATTCTTAGAAAAAAATAAAACGCGAAATAAGCATCCGGTTCTCCTCATATATTACATATCCCAATATTTTTGCTATGTTGTGAAGATGATAGATATCTGCCATCCCATTCTGGTACCTCATAATATATCTGCCATAACTTGCGAGACAAGTCAGCTATTCTTTACAACTTGCTATGAACGTGGAATTTATCGGAATTTATGATTTCACATAAAATGCATACTACCACTAAGGGTGAGATGAAAAAACTGCAACTAACTTTAGACTGCTGTCATTTCTAAGCCACTCGTCCGACAGCTGTTAAAATTATTCCAGTGACAGCTCATTATATTGTTGACAAGCGTACAAAATCATTTTGGTGAGAATTTTCCAGAAAAAAAGTTATTCGTGATGGAATTCACGCGTGATAGTGTGCGATTTCTTTATATTTGGCGGGAAAATTACAAGTGGCTATCGTTAGAGCACCCCAGCATTTAAATGTGAATAAATCTTTTGTGTCTTGTATCCAGACGTCAGGGAAGTGGGCAGACGTCAGGGAAGTGGACGGAAGAAAATAGCATCAACATCAGCAGTAATGGTTCAAAAAGTAAAGAAGCGACTTGATCGAAACCCGCGTCGCAGTGGCTGAAAAATGGCTTTTGAGCTGAACATGTCACAATATTCCATTCGGCAAATTTTTGGAAAATGAGCTCGGGGTAGAGCCATTGAAATTCCAAAAAGTGCAAGAACTTACACCGCAACAGAAAGAAAATAGACTCAAAAGAACTAAAGAGTTGCTTCGCTTGACCGAAAGTGGTGAACTGCCGAATTTGGTTTTCTCCGATGAGAAAACATTCGTTGTCCAGCAGTTGATAAACGATCAAAAAGATCGTGTTTACTTGCCGAAGAGGTCAGCGGAAAATGGGCACCTTCGGTTGTCCACCAGAACTCAAGCATCGGGCATGATGATGGTGTGGGCCGCCATAACAGCCGTCGGTTGCTCTCCGCTCGTATTTATCGACCGTAGTATCAGAATAAATGCGGAATATTACCGCAAAAATATTCTGGAGGGTGTATTAAAGCCTTGGGCACGCAAACATTTTGGCCGCAGACCTTGGACATTCCAACAGGACCATCGCACTCAGCACGCGCCACTCAAGAATGGTTACAAAATGAGTTTCCTCGCTTCATTTCCAACGCACAATGGCCACAAAAATGTTCGGATATCAATCCGTTGGACTTTTGTGTCTGAAGTTTTTTAGGAAGCAAGGTTTGTACTAAAAAATACCAAAGTGTAGATCTACTCAAGCAAGCGCTTCGCCGGGAAGGGGCAAAATACCGCTGAGCAACATTTGGACAGCGTGTGACGGTTTCATTGGCCGTTTGAAGGCCATAATTCGTGCCAAAGTTGTCCAATTCGAACAAATCGAAAGTTATTCTTAAATTTGATGCTATTTCCGACATTTTTTATATTCACTCAATAATATTTAAAAGAAAATTATCAAGTTAAAAAGCAGTAAGTTCGGTCGGTCTGAACTTTAAATACCCTTCACCATTTGGAAACTTTCAAAAAATAAAATCCTTAAAAAATTCTGTTACAACTTTAAAAATACCGAATATAGCCGTTATATTACGGTCTATGCGACGTGGATCCACATAGGCCTTGTTTGTCATAAGCCATTACCATATTCATCCATTCGAACTTCAAATACGACATCTCAAACAATTTCGGTATGTATTGTACCTAATCTCGTCAAAATACCGAATATAGGGAGGTACTGATATATGGGGCCTATACGAAGACCTGGACCTGCATAGACAATTTTCTGTCATAGGCTGTAGTATCAATTACGAACTTCAAATACCAAATTTGAAACAATTCCGGTGAATAATGTCGCTAAAATCATCAAAATATCGAATATCGGGAGGTACCGTTATATGGGGGCTATGCGAGGACGTGGACCTGCACAGACAATTTTCTATCTTAGGCTGTAGTATCCATAACGAACTTCAAATATCAAATTTGAAACAATTCCGGTGAATAATGTCGCTAAAATCATAAAAATATCGAATTTCCTACCGGGTACATACCGACACACACACACACATACCCCCCAGAGAATTCTCATGCAGAAAAAAATTGCAGCAACAAAATGAACAACAATAACATCATCTCACAGCATCGTCATATTATGATTGTGTTTCTTGACATTTGCCCCGCCCCGGGGTGAGCGAATGTAGGTGCGGGGTGGGGGCACAAAAACATTGGGAGCATACAAAGTGAGAATAGACATTGGCCTATTGTTCGCACGATATTACATAGTATAGCTAGATGTATTTGTATTACATAGCTCTTCCGTACAAAGTTGAAAGAGCAGCAGCAGCAGCAGCATGGCATGGCAACCAGCCTGCCACCCAGCCATCACTGTCGGTTCGCATGGTCTGAATGAAATGGCTTTATGTCTATTGTTTTAGTTGCTTTAATTGTTCTTCTTATTTATTTATTCTCTTTTTTCCGATTGTATGATGGACTTGAATGGTCTTTTCGCAATTACATCTCAGCGATCTGTAGTCTCTGATGGCCACTGCTGTAATATTCTGTGGTGTTTTTCTTATACCCTCCACCATAGTATGGAGGGTAGATTAAGTTTGTCATTCCGTTTGTAACACCTCGAAAAAATTATAATGGACCCTACAAAGTATATATATATATATATATATATATATATATATATATATATATATATATATATATATATATATGTATATATATATATATATATATATATATATATATATATATATATATATATATATATATATATATATATATATATTCTGGATCAGCATAAAATTCTAAGACGATCTAGCGATGTCCGACTGTCTGTTGAAATCACGATACAGCCCAAATTATTTGGCACAACAATTTGTATTATGTCTACGATGGTTAGTATTGAAAATGAGATACATCGGTCCATGTTTTCGTATAGCCCCCATATAACGGTACCTCCCGATATTCGGTATTTTGATGATTTTTGCGACATTATTTACCGGAACTATTTCAAATTTGGTATTTGAATTTCGTAAGGAATATTACAGCCTATGACAGAAAATTGTCTGTGCCGGTCCACGTTTTCGTATAGCTCCCATATAACTGTACCTCCCGATATTCGGTATTTCGATGATTTTTGCGACATGATTTACCGGAACTATTTCAAATTTGGTATTTGAATTTCGTAAGGAATATTACAGCCTATGACAGAAAATTGTCTGTGCCGGTCCACATCTTCGTATAGCCCCATATAACTGTACCTCCCGATATTCGGTATTTTGATGATTTTAGCGACATTATTCACCGGAATTTTTCCAAATTTGGTATTTGAAGTTCATAATGGATACTACAGCCTATGACAGAAAATTGTCTGTACAGGTCCACGTCTTCGTATAGCCCCCATATAACGGTACCTCCCGATATTCGGTACTTTGATGATTTTAGCGACATTATTCACCGGAATTGTTTCAAGTTTGGTATTTGAAGTTCGCAATGGATACTTCAGCCTAAGACAGAACTTTGTCGGTGCAGGTTCACGTCTTCGTATAGCCCCCATATAACGGTACCTCCCGATATTCGGTATTTTAATGATTTTTGCGACAATATTCATCGGAATAGTTTCAAGTTTCGTATTGGAGGTTCGTAATGGATACTACAGCCTAAGACAGAAAATTGTCTGTGCCGGTCCACGCCTTCGTAAAGCCCCCATATAACGGTACCTTCCGATATTCGGTATTTTGATGATTTTAGGTACATTATTCACAGATTTTTTTAAGTTTCGCATTTGAATATTGTAATGGCTTATGACAAATGTTACCTATGCAGGTCCATGTTTTCGTATAGACCCTAATCTAACAGCTACATCCGATATTTTTAAGATTTTAACAGAATTTTTAACGGATTTTATTGTTTTTGAGAATTGCCAAATTCGTTCCAAATGGTGGAGGGTATTCAAGGTTCGGCCTGGCCAAACATATAGTTTTTTACTTGTTTTTTTTTGTTCTTTAAATAAATGTTGAAAAGATTTTGAAAATTTCCGCATCTTAAATAGGCCTTGTTATTGGAAGGTCAGAAAGTCCATAGGTTTTCTATATGGTAGCCCAATAGACAGACCTTCCTACTATAATGCCTAAAGGTGTACTTCAAAGACCAAAACCCGTTCTTATAAGATCACCAAGCCACCATTTGTACTTCTATGATCCCTTACATAAAATTTAATAGGTCACGTTATTACGATTCATTTTTCCTTTCAGAGCACCAACAGATCTTCTTCTCTGAATTAATTATACCTTTTAAATAGTCAATTTCTATTTTTTTGTATTTCGAATCGATTTCTTATTAAAAAATTTCAATTACTCATCAATTCTTAGAAACCATTAAATTCGCATCGTGGAAATCTGTTATCACCAAGAAAGGAATTTCCAAATGATTCATAAAAAGGTAAAAATATTTTCAATATTTTTATTAAAAATTACGTTGCCTTAGAAACTGACCACGCCAATACAACGTGCCGATATACAGGTAGACGTGGATATAATGAACAATATATAGATAATTTATAGAGAAGAATTTTATTTGATCTAAAATGAAGTTTCACTCCGGACTTTTGCCGCACGGAGGCAGATACCATCATAAGCCTAAAAGAACGGTTCGATTATCTCATCAAAGTCCTCAACTTAAAATTTACAGACCAAATTCTCTTTTGGTGCCCATAGACCATCTAAAAGGGGAGACAAAGATTCTTCCCAAGTGTCGGCAGAACCACACGCTTCTTTTGCAGTATTTTATTTTTAAGACCTATTTTAATACCCCAAGCCATATGCCTAGAGAGGGTATACAGTGTGAGATAAAAAAACTGCAACAAAGTCAAACGCCATAATTTTTTTTTTTTTAATATTTTATTGAATGAAGCAAAAAATGTCGGAAATACCATCAAATTTAAGAATAAGTTTAGATTTGTTCGAATTGGACACCTTTGGCACGAATTCTGGCCTTAAAAAGGCTTCCCGAATGTTGCTCTGCGGTATTTTGGCCCATTCTCGGCGAAGCGCTTGCTTGAGGTTAACGACACTTTGGTATTTTTTAGTGCCAACCTTTGCTTTCCAAAATACTCCAGAAACAAAAGTCCAACGGATTGGTATCCGGAGATTTTGGTGGCCATTGTGCGCTGGAAATGAAGTGCGGAACCTCATTTTGTAACCATTCTTGGGTGGCGCGTGCTGAATGCAATGGTGCTGAGTCCTGTTGGAATGTCCAAGGTCTGCTGCCAAAATGTTTGCGTGCCCAGGGCTTTAATACACCCTTCAGAATATTTTCGCTATAATATTTGGCATTTATTCTGATGCCACACTCGATTAATAAGAGCGGAGAACGATCATCGGCTGTTATGGCGGCCCACACCATGGTCGGCGCTTGAGTTCTGGTGGCCAACGGAAGGTGCACATTTTCAGCTGACCTCTTTGGCAAATAAACACGATCAAACTGCTGGTCAACGAATATTTTCTCATCGGAGAAAACCAAATTCGGCAGTTTACCACTTTCGGCTAAGCGAAGCAACTTTTTAGCTCTTTTGAGTCGTTGTTCTTTCTGTGGCCTCGTTGTAAGTTCTTGCACTTTTTGGAATTTCAATGGCTTTACCCCGAGCTAATTTTTCAATAATTGCCGAATGGGATATTGCGATATGTCCAGCTCACGAGCCATTTTTCAGCCACTGCGACGCGGGTTTCGATCAAGTCGCTTCTTCAGTTTTCGAACCATTTCTGCTGATGTTGCTGTTTTCTTCCGTCAACTTCCTTGACGTCGGGCTACGCTACCAGTATCACGATAACGAGCGTTGGTAAGAGACACAAAAGATTTATTCACATTTAAATGCTGGAGAGCTCTTACGACAGCCACTTGTGGTTTTCCAGCCAAATATAAAGAAATCACACACTATCACGCTTGAATTCCATCACGAATAACTTTTTTTTTTGGAAAATTCTCCCCAAAATGCTTTTGTACGCTTGTAAACAATATAATGAGCTGTGACTGGAATAATTTTAACAGCTGTCGAACTAGTGGCTTAGCAATGACAGCAGTCTGAAGTTGGTTGCAGTTTGTTCATCTCACCCGGTATATCGGTCCACTCCTTCTGGTACAAAAAAAAAAAAAAGGGTAAAGAAGTTGAATATTCGTGAAGCTCATAAAACGCGAAGTTAACATCCGGCACATCTCAATATTTCATCAACAAAAGATCAGTTATAGGGATGTTAAAGATCGGACAATTCCTTCTGGCACCGTCCCCACAAAGGGTCATAATTTTGAATTACCAAAACCATCATAAAATCCGAAATAAGCATCCGGTTCTCTTCAAATTACACACATAACAATATTTTTATTAACCCAAGATCTGTTGTGAAGATGGAATATATCCGTCCACTTTTTCTGGTACCTCCTCCACAACGGGTCAAAATTGTTGAATATTCATGATGCTCATAAAACGCAAAATTAACATCTGATTCTATTTAGACTTAGCTCACCTCAATATTTCCATCAACACAAGATCAGTTACAAAGGTTGTAGAGATCGGACCATTTCTTCTGGTACCACGGTCCACTTTTTGTAATAATCCCCTTGTAAATATAACGTCGAATTCAAGTTTTGCCAAATTTATGCATAAAATATCTATTTAGACCAAGACCTAAAATAGTAAAGACTAGACAAAATGCATTCTGAGTAAATGGTTTGTGTCTAAACTAATTAATTAATATTAATATAAAAAAAAAAACATTTACGGAAAAATGACAAATTAAAAGTTTAGAAAATCCAAAAATTGGGTTTCAAAATTATATTCCATAGACTTCCCCTATTAATTACATATTGGCTAAGTGGTTTAAATCGCTTAGCATTGCTAACTATGCTGTTACGATATCATAACAACAGAGGTACTTTCACAGGGTTACCATATCTTGACTCTGTCTTGTCCCATCCCAGCTAACAATTTTTTCCGAGGGCTCTGATGTCCGATTTTTTGTCGAGATTTTCTGCCGTTCCTTCAGAAAAGTTTCCGAGTAATTTGCACATACTCGTTTCTTTTGTTTCATTTGAAAAAAAAAAACAAGTAAAAAATCTGTAAGTTCGGCCGGGCCGAACTTTGAATACCCTCCACCATTTGGAACGAATTTGGAAATTTTCAAAAAAAAAAAATAAAATCCGTTAAAACTTCTGTTAAAATCGTAAAAATACTGAATGTAGCCGTTATGTTATGGTCTTATATTATGGCCTATAAACATAAGCAACTTTTGTTATGAGCCACTACAATATTCAAATACGAAACTTGAAAAAAATATCGGTGGATAATGTAGCTAAAATCATCAAAATACCGAACATCCACAAGTACTATTATATGGGGCTATACGAAAACATGGACCTGCACAGAGAATTTTCTGCCATAGGCTGTAGTATCAATTACGAACTTCAAATACCAAATTTGAAACATTTCCGGTGGATAATGTCGCTTAAATAACTAATATACCGAAAATAGGGAGGTACCATTTTATGGGGGCTATACCAAAACGTGGCCCTACATGGCCCATTTTCAATATCAAAAGTCCTGCAGCCATAATATACATTTGAGTAAAATTGTATCAATCTACTTCATTTCGTTCGGAAGCTAGAGTGATTTCCGCAGACGGATAGACGGACGGACATTGCTAAATCGACATAGAATTTTATGCTGATCAAGAATAAATATACTTTATGGGGTGTAAAATTTATATTTCGAGATGTTACAAACGGAATGACAGACTACGGTGGAGGGTATAAAAATGATGGCACACGTATAAAACGAATTCCATCTGATAGTACCTTTACGAGGACAGCAGTTTTATAACTATAAAATTAGAGGTATCAAGGTCCGCACTTCGATAACAATCGATTACCTAACAATTAAATGCTAATTTCTTGTCGTAAAAATTCATTTCCTCCACTTATAGTTGGAGATATATTTCACAATATTTGGCAATATTTAGAATAGATAGAGCTTTGAAATTTGATGGAGATATTTGTATTAAATTCACTTTTTGTAATAATCCCCTTGTAAATATAACTTCGAATTCAAATTTTGCCAAATTGATGCATAAAATAGCTATTTAGACTTTAATAGTCAAAGACCTAAAATGGTAAAGACTGGACAAAATGTATTCTGAGCAAATGGTTTGTGCCTATACTATCTAGAATAACAGCCCATAACAGGACCATGTTAATATTAAAAAAAAAACATTTACGGAAAAAATGACAAATTAAAAGTCTGAAAAATCCAAAAATTGGGTTTCAAAATTCTATTCCATAGAGTTTCCCTATTAATTGCATATTGCCTAAGCGGTTTAAATCGGTTAACATTGCTAGCTATTTTGTTACGTTATCATAACAACAGAGGTATTTCACAGGGTTGCCATATCTTGACTCTATCTTGTCCCATCTTTATACTTCCATGTCTTTGAATTAGACTTTAATAGTCAAAGACCTAAAATGGTAAAGACTAGATAAAATGCATTTCGAGCAAATGGTTTGTGTCTCATGACAGAGGCATGTTAATATAAAAACCGCAATTACAGGAACGAATGACGAAAAAAGTTGTTTCAAAATTCTATTCCAGAGACCTTTCCAAAAATTTACATGTTTGCCTAGCGGCTTAAATCAGTTAACATGGGCAACTATGTTGTTATGATATTATAACAACATAGATATTTTCACAGGGTTGCCATATTTTGACTTTGTCTTGTCCCATCTTTATACTTCTATGTCTTTGGTAATAGTTGAATTAGGGATTTATAGATCGGTTTTGAATAACTCTGGTTAATACTATAATACATGGTAGAAGAATAAAGGTAGACGCGTCGACACAGCTGCTGGGACAATGAACTGTCAAACCAATTTTGGAATTGAAAATGTTGAATGAAAAATTATTTAAATTTGTAAAAATTGTTGAAGAACGCGAATTATAGTAGCCTTCGAATGACGTAGTATAAGAAAACATATAAAAATCTACTTATATTTGAAAAAAAAAAACATTTAAATTTATTTGACATATCAATGTTTCCAAGCTTTGATGCGTCTACCTATATTCTTCTACCATGCTATAATAACGAAGTAATACCGTGTTTACTTTAGAGATTTTTCCAGGTTAACCTCCTTTATGAGGATTTATTTGACGTATATGGAATAAATCCGCTAGGTGACTCTAATGGTACAATACGACATGTATTTATTTTATGAAACCATAAGATCTTTTCAAAAAAATCCCATCCTCCCCTAGTCGTTATAACCGTGTCCGACTGTATGTTTTAGCTCATTTTACGAAATATAAAAGTTTGATCTTGAAATTTCCAACGCAGATTATTAACAGAACTAATGGTGACAACAAAGAAACTTTTATATACACATATAAATAAATTTCGTACATACATATATATGAAAACATGCTTTGCCGGACTATAATAAAAGCCCATTGATGCAAATGCCAACGGCAGTGTTGAAAACTAGCATAAATAGCTATATTGTGGCAGCATTTTCCCCCCATCGGCTTTCCCCATAAATATATATGTATGTGTACATACATACGTATTATATTTGTACAAATGAATGAATGCAGACAAAAAGAAGGAAAGAAAAGCAAGAGTGGGTAGCTGGTGAATTTAGTGCTAGAGACCAAAAATAGTTTTTTTTTTTCTTTTTTTTTTGGTTTTTTGATTTGAAATGCCAATTTTGGCACTTGTCGTCGAGGAATATAATAATAATTATTATTATATAGCATATAAATTAATACATACACATGTATATTGACAATAGAGCAAAATTTTGACCAATAGCCAAGAGAGACGTATGTGGACATTTAACAACAACAATAAATCAGTCAGTCATACATCAGTTGAATCATAAATTCATTAAATGTTGTTAAAAACAAGTAAATTATGTAGTATCAGTCGGTTTTGCCGACTGGTGTATATCCTCAGTCAATGTTCGATTATTTAAATATATTTTGACTTATGTTATGATTATTCAAATTGTTCACCTTCTATGAAGTAGATTCCGAAGAAATGGGCCAATATTGTCCAATTCGTATCGGACCTAAATATATATGATATAAACTATTCGAATGTGCCAGGTTTGGATTATACAGAGTGAGATGAAAACCAGTAAAGAAAGTCTTAAAGTCGGGCGGGGCCGACTTTATTTGGTAAATATATTTCTGAGCTGTATTTGATATATTTCCCTGAATATCGTTCTTACGGAGTGCATATTACGGCTGTGCGCAACAAATATAACAAATCGGATGAACAGTATATATGGGAGCTATAGCTATATCTGAACCGATCTTCACCAAATTTGACATACTAGCCTCTAGACTCGGTCATAAGTGCCAAATTTCATCCCATTTGGGCAAATATTAGACGTTTGGTGCACAATCAAATGTAAATCGGACGAAGTTATATATGGGAGCTATATTCAAATCTGAAGCGATCTCGATAAAATTTAGCAAATGTATTTCTGAGCTGTATTTGGTATATTTCCCCAAATATTGTTGTTACAGAGTGCATATTACGGCTGCGGAGGACAAAAATAACAAATCGGATGAACAATATGTATGGGAACTATATCTACATCTGAACCGATTTCGATCAAATGTGGCATACTTATTTTCAGGTCCAATCTGATTATACGTGCAAAATTCAATACTATTCGGACAAAGATATATATGGGAGCTATATCTAAATTTTGACCGATTATCTCCAATTTCAATAGGGTTCGTCCTTGGGCCAAACAAATGATTTGTGCAAAATTTCATCTGGATAGGGCAATAAATGGGAACTGTACTTTGTTTACAAAAAATACATGGACAGACGGACGGAAGGACGGACATGCATAAATTGACTCAGAATGTGATTCTATGCAGATCATCAAAAGGAACTATGGGTCTATCTCGTTTCCTTTTGCCTGTTACAAACAAATGCACAAATACATAATACTCTGACCACTTTGTGGTGTAGGGTATAGAAACTGCAACCAACCTCAGACTGCTGTCATTACTAAGTCATTCGTCCGACAGCTGTTAAAATTTATTTCAGTGACAGCTCATTATATTGTTTACAAGCCTACAAAAGCATTTTGCTGAGAATTTTCCAGAAAAAATGTTGTTCGTGATGGAATTCAAGCGAGATAGTGTGATTTCTTTATATTTGTCCGGACAGACACAAGTGGCTATCGTACAAGCACTCCAGCATTTACCGTGATACTGGTAGCGGTGCCCGACGTTAAAGAAGTGGACGGAAGAAAACATCAGCAGAAAAAAAACATCAGCAGAAATGGTTCGAAAAGTAAAGAAGCGACTTGATCGAAACCCTATGTCGCAGTGACCGAAAAATGGCTCGTGAGCTGAACATATCGCAATATTCCATTCGGCAAATTTTTAAAAAATGAGCTGGGGGTAAAGCCATTGAAATTCCAAAAAGTCCAAGAACTTACACCGAGGCAACAGAAAGAAAATAGACTCAAAAGAGCTAAAGAGTAGCTTCGCTTGACCGAAAGTGGTGAACTGCCGGATTTTGTTTTTCTCCGACGAGAAAACTTTCGTTGTCCAGCAGTTTGTAAAGCACCAAAATAATCACATTTATTTGCCAAAGAGGTCAGCTGAAAATGTGGACCTTCGCTTGGCCACCAGAACTCAAGCGCCGGTCATAGTGATGGTGTGGGCCGCCATAACAGCCGATGGTAGCTCTACGCTCATATTAATCAACCGTGGCATCAGAATAAATGCCGAATATTATCGCGTAAATATTCTGGAGGGTCTATTAAAGCCTTGGGCAGGCAAACATTTTGGCCGCAGTCCTTGGACATTCCAACAGGACTCAGCAACATCGCACTCAGAACGCGCCACCCAAGAATGGTTATAAAATGAGGTTCCTCGCTTCATTTTCAACGCCCAATGGCCACAAAAATCCCCGGATACCAATCCGTTGGACTATTGTGTCCGGAGTATTTTGGAAAGCAAGGTTGGCTCCAAAAAAAAATACCAAAGTGTAGATCACCTCAAGTAAGCGCTTCGCCGGGAATGGGCCAAAATACCACAGAGCAACATTCGGGCAGTGTCTGACGGTTTCATTGGCCATTTGAAGGCCATAATTCGTGTCAAAGGTGACCTATTCGAAAAAATCAAAACTTATTCTAAAATTTGATGCTATTTCCGACTTTTTTTGCTTTTATTCAAAATAATTAAAAAGAAAAAATTAAAAATTATGGCGTTTGATTTTGTTGCAGTTTTTTTTTATCTCACCCTGTATAACGACTACTTCCTATACTTTTTAATGAGATATGTGCTAATTTTTGGAAAAGGTGGAAATATGCCGACTTGCTTCGCAAGTTATGAAAGATATAAGTATTGAAAATTTAGACCCTTTATGGGTGTGGTACCAGAAGGGGTTGGCAGATATATATCAACTTCACAACAGATCTTGCGTTAGCACAAATATTTGAATGTGTGAAATTTGAAGATGGATGCTTATCTGGAATCATTTGAGCTTTTTTTTCAAAATTCTTGAACCCCATGTGGGGGACTTACCAGAACAAATGTTCCGATCTCTACCATATTTATGACAGATCTTGTGTTGATGGAAATATTGAGATGTCCTAAGGCTGAATGGAATCGGATGTTAATTTCGTGTTTTATGAGCTTGATGAATTTTCAAAATTGTTACCCTTTGTGGGAGAGGTACCATAAGGAGTGGACCGATTTATTCACACCAGTCGTTGGGTTAATAAAATTATTCTGATGTGTGTAATTTGAGGAGAACCGGATGCTTATTTCGAATTGTATGATCGTTTTGGTTATTCAAAACTTTGACCCTTTGGGGGAGAGGTACCAGAAGGAATGGTTCGATCTCTACCAAATTTATAACATATCTTGTGTTTGTGGAAATATTGAGATGTGCCAACTCTGAATGGAATCGGATGTTAATTTCGCGTCTTATAAGCATCATAGATATTCAAAATTTTTACCCTTTGTGGGGAAGGTACCAGAAGGAGTAGACCGATATATTCCATCTTCACACCAGATCTTGGGTTGATAAAAAATATTGTCATGAGTGTAATTTGTAGAGAACCGGATGCTTATTTCGGATTTTATGTTCATTTTGGTTATTCAAAACTTTGACTCTTTGTGGAGGAGGTACCAGAAGGAGTGGACCGATTTATTCCATCTTCACACCAGTCTTTGGGTTAATAAAATTATTCTTATGTGTGGAATTTGAAGAGAACCAGATGCTAATTTCGGATTTTATGATCGTTTTGGTTATTCAAAACTTTGACCCTTTGTGGGGGAGGTACCGGAAGGAATGGTCGGATCTAGATAATCTTTATAACAGATCTTGTGTTTATGGAAATATTGAGATGTGCCAGGTCTGAATGGAATCGAATGTAAATTTCGCGTTTTATGAGCTTCATGAATATTCAAAATATGGGTACCATAATTTGGTGGGAGGTACCAGAAGGATGAAACCGATATATTCCATCTTCACACTAGCTCTTGGGTTAATAAAAATATTGTGATGTGTGTAATTTGAAGACAATCGGACACTTATATCATATTTTATAAGAGTTAGAGTTATTCAAAATTTGGACCCTTTGTGGGAGAGGTACTTGATGGAGTGAACCGACATTCCCCATTTTGGCACCTGACCTAGCACTGATGTAAATATTAGGATTCGCAATGTTAGAGCAAAATCGGATTATCCTATATATTTCGGTGAAGTAAATTATTTTTTTTTGAAAATTTCGATGTTTTGTGGGGGAGGTACCAGAAGAAGTGGCCCGATATTGTCAATCTCCGAAATCGATTTAAGTTTGACAATAATATTACGATGTGCCAAGTTTGGATTAAATCAAAATTAAGAGTTATCGTGCACATCAGCCAGACGGACATCGTTAGATCGACTCCAAATGTTCTGAAACGGATTTGGTCCAGAGACCTAGGGCGTAAAATCGCTATTTCGATGAGGCACGTTTTGGCCGTATACATGGCAAAACCCAATACGTTTTCTGGGAATTTTAGTAATGCTCTATTCCAGAACTACAAGAATGTTAAAATTTTATACTACGATGACCGATTCATCCTTTAGGTTCCTTCAGATTCTGGAACAGAGCATAGGAGGGCATTTTTGTTTTCTTATAAGAATATCTATTCATCTTCTCATAAGAAATGCTTTAATTTGAATCAGCAGGACCAGTGGACTTTTTATACCCTCTCTCCAGCTATATGGCTGAGGGTATAAAAAATGTCCACCAGGTCTGCTGATTCAAATATTAGCATTTCTTATGAGAATATGAATAGATATTCTTATAAGAAAACAAAAATGCCCTCCTATGCTCTGTTCCAGAACCTGAAGGAACCATAAGGATAAATAGTAGTATAAAATTATTAACATTCTTGCAGTTCTGGAACAGAGCATTACAAAAATTCTCAGAAAACGTATTGGGTTTTCCCATCGTAAGACTTTTTAAATTTTCTCATTACAAGTTCAACACTTCAATAACCATGACATAGTCCACATTTCCCATTTTCAGACCTTCACCTTATTTCATAAACAAAACAACCAAATTCCATATTGAAACTTTCAGCGGATTTGTCATTTTGTTGAGATCTTGTTTATTTCGCGATTCGAAATGCTACAGAAAATTTAAAGAGTTATTGACAGGTTGTTACTCTTTTTTTTTTTTTTTTTGAATAGACGATGGATTGCATTTTTTGTTTTTATTTTGAAAATTATTTTCAATGTCTGTCTATTTCGTAAACGAGGAGAATTTCTGTAAAACGCAATAGTTCTTGAGATTTGCAAAATTATTCATGCTGTCTGTCAATCGGTAAATTAGTATCAATTCAAATCAATTTTTCTTGAATTGTTTTCTTATTTTATTTTTGGGAAATCTTTGAAATCCATTTAAATTGGATTTGTTCCTAAGATATTTTGTTGTGGCGTGGCGCCACAAGTATTGATATAAAATTAAAAATACATTTTAATGAAAAACAGAATAAGGCAGATGTAGAAGAGATCAAGGAATGTTGCCATTGACATTTGAAAAATACCCTATTTTTCCTCTTTAAATATCTGCAATCAAAACGATGCTAAAAACCCCGAAATGTCAATATTTAAGGAGTTATGAGCATTTTAAGATACCCTATTTTTCCTCTTTAAATATTTGCAATCAAAACGATGCTAAAAACCCCGAAATGTCAATATTTAAGGAGTTATGAGCATTTTAAAATACCCTATTTTTCCTCTTTAAATATCTGCAATCAAAACAATGCTAAAAACCCCGAAATGTCAATATTTAAGGAGTTATGAGCATTTTAAATTACCCTATTTTTCCTCTTTAAATATCTGCAATCAAAACGATGCTAAAAACCCCGAAATGTCAATATTTAAGGAGTTATGAGCATTTTAAAATACCCTATTTTTCCTCTTTAAGAAACTGCAATCAAAACGATGCTAAAAACCCCGAAATGTCAATATTTAAGGAGTTATGAGCATTTTAAAATACCCTATTTTTCCTCTTTAAGAAACTGCAATCAAAACGATGCTAAAAACCCCGAAATGTTAATATTTAAGGAGTTATGAGCATTTTAAAATACCCTATTTTTCCTCTTTAAATATCTGCAATGAAAACGATGTTAAAAACCCCGAAATGTCAATATTTAAGGAGTTATGAGCATTTTAAAATACCCTATTTTTCCTCTTTAAATATCTGCAATCAAAACGATGCTTAAAACCCCGAAATGTCAATATTTAAGGAGTTATGAGCATTTTAAAATACCCTATTTTTCCTCTTTAAATATCTGCAATCAAAACGATGCTAAAAACCCCGAAATGTCAATATTTAAGGAGTTATAAGCATTTTAAAATACCCTATTTTTCCTCTTTAAGAAACTGCAATCAAAACGATGCTAAAAACCCCGAAATGTCAATATTTAAGGAGTTATGAGCATTTTAAAATACCCTATTTTTCCTCTTTAAATATCTGCAATGAAAACGATGTTAAAAACCCCGAAATGTCAATATTTAAGGAGTTATGAGCATTCTAAAATACCCTATTTTTCCTCTTTAAATATCTGCAATCAAAACGATGCTTAAAACCCCGAAATGTCAATATTTAAGGAGTTATGAGCATTTTAAAATACCCTATTTTTCCTCTTTAAGAAACTGCAATCAAAACGATGCTAAAAACCCCGAAATGTCAATATTTAAGGAGTTATGAGCATTTTAAAATACCCTATTTTTCCTCTTCAAATATCTGCAATCAAAACGATGCTAAAAACCCCGAAATGTCAATATTTAAGGAGTTATGAACATTTTAAAATACCCTATTTTTCCTCTTTAAATATCTGCAATCAAAACGATGCTTAAAACCCCGAAATGTCAATATTTAAGGAGTTATGAGCATTTTAAAATACCCTATTTTTCCTTTTTAAATATCTGCAATCAAAACGATGCTAAAAACCCCGAAATGTCAATATTTAAGGAGTTATGAGCATTTTAAAATACCCTATTTTTCCTCTTTAAATATCTGCAATCAAAACGATGCTTAAAACCCCGAAATGTCAATATTTAAGGAGTTATGAGCATTTTAAAATACCCTATTTTTCCTCTTTAAATATCTGCAATCAAAACGATGGTAAAAACCCCGAAATGTCAATATTTAAGGAGTTATGAGCATTTTAAAATACCCTATTTTTCCTCTTTAAGAAACTGCAATCAAAACGATGCTAAAAACCCCGAAATGTCAATATTTAAGGAGTTATGAGCATTTTAAAATACCCTATTTTTCCTCTTTAAATATCTGCAATCAAAACGATGCTAAAAACCCCGAAATGTCAATATTTAAGGAGTTATGAGCATTTTAAAATACCCTATTTTTCCTCTTCATATATCTGCAATCAAAACGATGCTAAAAAGCCCGAAATGTCAATATTTAAGGAGTTATGAGCATTTTAAAATAGCCTATTTTTCCTCTTTAAATATCTGCAATCAAAACGATGCTAAAAACCCCGAAATGTCAATATTTAAGGAGTTATGAGCGTTTTAAAATACCATATTTTTCCTCTTTAAATATCTGCAATCAAAACGATGCTAAAAACCCCGAAATGTCAATATTTAAGGAGTTATGAGCATTTTAAAATACCCTATTTTTCCTCTTTAAGAAACTCCAATCAAAACGATGCTAAAAACCCCGAAATGTCAATATTTAAGGAGTTATGAGCATTTTAAAATACCCTATTTTTCCTCTTTAAATATCTGCAATCAAAACGATGCTAAAAACCCCGAAATGTCAATATTTAAGGAGTTATGAGCATTTTAAAATACCCTATTTTTCCTCTTTAAATGTCTGCAATCAAAACGATTCCAAAAACCCCAAAATGTCAATATTTAAGGAGTTATGAGCATTTTAAAATACCATATTTTTCCTCTTTAAATATCTGCAATCAAAACGATGCTAAAAACCCCGAAATGTCAATATTTAAGGAGTTATGAGCATTTTAAAATACCCTATTTTTCCTCTTTAAGAAACTCCAATCAAATCGATGCTAAAAACCCCGAAATGTCAATATTTAAGGAGTTATGAGCATTTTAAAATACCCTATTTTTCCTCTTTAAGAAACTCCAATCAAAACGATGCTAAAAACCCCGAAATGTCAATATTTAAGGAGTTATGAGCATTTTAAAATACCCTATTTTTCCTCTTTAAATATCTGCAATCAAAACGATGCTAAAAACCCCGAAATGTCAATATTTAAGGAGTTATGAGCATTTTAAAATACCCTATTTTTCCTCTTTAAGAAACTCCAATCAAAACGATGCTAAAAACCCCGAAATGTCAATATTTAAGGAGTTATGAGCATTTTAAAATACCCTATTTTTCCTCTTTAAGAAACTCCAATCAAAACGATGCTAAAAACCCCGAAATGTCAATATTTAAGGAGTTATGAGCATTTTAAAATAGCCTATTTTTCCTCTTTAAATATCTGCAATCAAAACGATGCTAAAAACCCCGAAATGTCAATATTTAAGGAGTTATGAGCATTTTAAAATACCCTATTTTTCCTCTTTAAGAAACTCCAATCAAAACGATGCTAAAAACCCCGAAATGTCAATATTTAAGGAGTTATGAGCATTTTAAAATACCCTATTTTTCCTCTTTAAGAAACTCCAATCAAAACGATGCTAAAAACCCCGAAATGTCAATATTTAAGGAGTTATGAGCATTTTAAAATACCCTATTTTTCCTCTTTAAATATCTGCAATCAAAACGATGCTAAAAACCCCGAAATGTCAATATTTAAGGAGTTATGAGCATTTTAAAATACCCTATTTTTCCTCTTTAAATATCTGCAATCAAAACGATGCTAAAAACCCCGAAATGTCAATATTTAAGGAGTTATGAGCATTTTAAAATACCCTATTTTTCCTCTTTAAATATCTGCAATCAAAACGATGCCAAAACCCCAAAATGTCAATATTTAAGGAGTTATGAGCATTTTAAAATACCATATTTTTCCTCTTTAAATATCTGCAATCAAAACGATGCTAAAACCCCGAAATGTCAATATTTAATGAGTTATGAGCATTTTAAAATACCATATTTTTCCTCTTTAAGAAACTCCAATCAAAACGATGCTAAAAACCCCGAAATGTCAATATTTAAGGAGTTATGAGCATTTTAAAATACCCTATTTTTCCTCTTTAAGAAACTCCAATCAAAACGATGCTAAAAACCCCGAAATGTCAATATTTAAGGAGTTATGAGCGTTTTAAAATAGCCTATTTTTCCTCTTTAAATATCTGCAATCAAAACGATGCTAAAAACCCCGAAATGTCAATATTTAAGGAGTTATGAGCATTTTAAAATACCCTATTTTTCCTCTTTAAATATCTGCAATCAAAACGATGCTAAAAACCCCGAAATGTCAATATTTAAGGAGTTATGAGCATTTTAAAATACCATATTTTTCCTCTTTAAGAAACTCCAATCAAAACGATGCTAAAATCCCCGAAATGTCAATATATAAGGAGTTATGAGCATTTTAAAATACCCTATTTTTCCTCTTTAAGAAACTCCAATCAAAACGATGCTAAAAACCCCGAAATGTCAATATTTAAGGAGTTATGAGCATTTTAAAATACCCTATTTTTCCTCTTTAAGAAACTCCAATCAAAACGATGCTAAAAACCCCGAAATGTCAATATTTAAGGAGTTATGAGCGTTTTAAAATAGCCTATTTTTCCTCTTTAAATATCTGCAATCAAAACGATGCTAAAAACCCCGAAATGTCAATATTTAAGGAGTTATGAGCATTTTAAAATACCCTATTTTTCCTCTTTAAGAAACTCCAATCAAAACGATGCTAAAAACCCCGAAATGTCAATATTTAAGGAGTTATGAGCATTTTAAAATACCCTATTTTTCCTCTTTAAATATCTGCAATCAAAACGATGCTAAAAACCCCGAAATGTCAATATTTAAGGAGTTATGAGCATTTTAAAATACCCTATTTTTCCTCTTTAAATATCTGCAATCAAAACGATGCTAAAAACCCCGAAATGTCAATATTTAAGGAGTTATGAGCATTTTAAAATACCCTATTTTTCCTCTTTAAGAAACTCCAATCAAAACGATGCTAAAAACCCCGAAATGTCAATATTTAAGGAGTTATGAGCATTTTAAAATACCCTATTTTTCCTCTTTAAATATCTGCAATCAAAACGATGCTAAAAACCCCGAAATGTCAATATTTAAGGAGTTATGAGCATTTTAAAATACCCTATTTTTCCTCTTTAAATATCTGCAATCAAAACGATGCCAAAAACCCCAAAATGTCAATATTTAAGGAGTTATGAGCATTTTAAAATACCATATTTTTCCTCTTTAAATATCTGCAATCAAAACGATGCTAAAAACCCCGAAATGTCAATATTTAATGAGTTATGAGCATTTTAAAATACCCTATTTTTCCTCTTTAAATATCTGCAATCAAAACGATGCTAAAAAGCCCGAAATGTCAATATTTAAGGAGTTATGAGCATTTTAAAATACCCTATTTTTCCTCTTTAAATATCTGCAATCAAAACGATGCTAAAAACCCCGAAATGTCAATATTTAAGGAGTTATGAGCATTTTAAAATACCCTATTTTTCCTCTTTAAATATCTGCAATCAAAACGATGCTAAAAACCCCGAAATGTCAATATTTAAGGAGTTATGAGCATTTTAAAATACCATATTTTTCCTCTTTAAATATCTGCAATCAAAACGATGCTAAAAACCCGAAATGTCAATATTTAAGGAGTTATGAGCATTTTAAAATACCCTATTTTTCCTCTTTAAGAAACTCCAATCAAAACGATGCTAAAAACCCCGAAATGTCAATATTTAAGGAGTTATGAGCATTTTAAAATACCCTATTTTTCCTCTTTAAGAAACTCCAATCAAAACGATGCTAAAAACCCCGAAATGTCAATATTTAAGGAGTTATGAGCATTTTAAAATAGCCTATTTTTCCTCTTTAAATATCTGCAATCAAAACGATGCTAAAAACCCCGAAATGTCAATATTTAAGGAGTTATGAGCATTTTAAAATACCCTATTTTTCCTCTTTAAGAAACTCCAATCAAAACGATGCTAAAAACCCCGAAATGTCAATATTTAAGGAGTTATGAGCATTTTAAAATACCCTATTTTTCCTCTTTAAATATCTGCAATCAAAACGATGCTAAAAACCCCGAAATGTCAATATTTAAGGAGTTATGAGCATTTTAAAATACCCTATTTTTCCTCTTTAAATATCTGCAATCAAAACGATGCTAAAAACCCCGAAATGTCAATATTTAAGGAGTTATGAGCATTTTAAAATACCCTATTTTTCCTCTTTAAGAAACTCCAATCAAAACGATGCTAAAAACCCCGAAATGTCAATATTTAAGGAGTTATGAGCATTTTAAAATACCCTATTTTTCCTCTTTAAGAAACTCCAATCAAAACGATGCTAAAAACCCCGAAATGTCAATATATAAGGAGTTATGAGCATTTTAAAATACCCTATTTTTCCTCTTTAAATATCTTCAATCAAAACGATGCTAAAAACCCCGAAATGTCAATATTTAATGAGTTATGAGCATTTTAAAATACCCTATTTTTCCTCTTTAAATATCTGCAATCAAAACGATGCTAAAAACCCCGAAATGTCAATATTTAAGGAGTTATGAGCATTTTAAAATAGCCTATTTTTCCTCTTTAAATATCTGCAATCAAAACGATGCTAAAAACCCCGAAATGTCAATATTTAAGGAGTTATGAGCATTTTAAAATACCCTATTTTTCCTCTTTAAGAAACTCCAATCAAAACGATGCTAAAAACCCCGAAATGTCAATATTTAAGGAGTTATGAGCATTTTAAAATACCCTATTTTTCCTCTTTAAATATCTGCAATCAAAACGATGCTAAAAACCCCGAAATGTCAATATTTAAGGAGTTATGAGCATTTTAAAATACCCTATTTTTCCTCTTTAAATATCTGCAATCAAAACGATGCCAAAAACCCCAAAATGTCAATATTTAAGGAGTTATGAGCATTTTAAAATACCATATTTTTCCTCTTTAAATATCTGCAATCAAAACGATGCTAAAAACCCCGAAATGTCAATATTTAATGAGTTATGAGCATTTTAAAATACCCTATTTTTCCTCTTTAAATATCTGCAATCAAAACGATGCTAAAAAGCCCGAAATGTCAATATTTAAGGAGTTATGAGCATTTTAAAATACCCTATTTTTCCTCTTTAAATATCTGCAATCAAAACGATGCTAAAAACCCCGAAATGTCAATATTTAAGGAGTTATGAGCATTTTAAAATACCCTATTTTTCCTCTTTAAATATCTGCAATCAAAACGATGCTAAAAACCCCGAAATGTCAATATTTAAGGAGTTATGAGCATTTTAAAATACCATATTTTTCCTCTTTAAATATCTGCAATCAAAACGATGCTAAAAACCCGAAATGTCAATATTTAAGGAGTTATGAGCATTTTAAAATACCCTATTTTTCCTCTTTAAGAAACTCCAATCAAAACGATGCTAAAAACCCCGAAATGTCAATATTTAAGGAGTTATGAGCATTTTAAAATACCCTATTTTTCCTCTTTAAGAAACTCCAATCAAAACGATGCTAAAAACCCCGAAATGTCAATATTTAAGGAGTTATGAGCATTTTAAAATAGCCTATTTTTCCTCTTTAAATATCTGCAATCAAAACGATGCTAAAAAGCCCGAAATGTCAATATTTAAGGAGTTATGAGCATTTTAAAATACCCTATTTTTCCTCTTTAAATATCTGCAATCAAAACGATGCTAAAAACCCCGAAATGTCAATATTTAAGGAGTTATGAGCATTTTAAAATACCCTATTTTTCCTCTTTAAGAAACTCCAATCAAAACGATGCTAAAAACCCCGAAATGTCAATATTTAAGGAGTTATGAGCATTTTAAAATACCCTATTTTTCCTCTTTAAATATCTGCAATCAAAACGATGCTAAAAACCCCGAAATGTCAATATTTAATGAGTTATGAGCATTTTAAAATACCCTATTTTTCCTCTTTAAGAAACTCCAATCAAAACGATGCTAAAAACCCCGAAATGTCAATATTTAAGGAGTTATGAGCATTTTAAAATACCCTATTTTTCCTCTTTAAGAAACTGCAATAAAAACGATGACAAAAACCCCGAAATGTCAATATTTAAGGAGTTATGAGCATTTTAAAATACCCTATTTTTCCTCTTTAAGAAACTCCAATCAAAACGATGCCAAAAACCCCAAAATGTCAATATTTAAGGAGTTATGAGCATTTTAAAATACCATATTTTTCCTCTTTAAATATCTGCAATCAAAACGATGCTAAAAACCTCGAAATGTCAATATTTAAGGAGTTATGAGCATTTTAAAATAGCCTATATTTCCTCTTTAAATATCTGCAATGAAAACGATGCTAAAAACCCCGAAATGTCAATATTTAAGGAGTTATGAGCATTTTAAAATACCATATTTTTCCTCTTTAAATATCTGCAATCAAAACGATGCTAAAAACCCCGAAATGTCAATATTTAATGAGTTATGAGCATTTTAAAATACCCTATTTTTCCTCTTTAAGAAACTCCAATCAAAACGATGCTAAAAACCCCGAAATGTCAATATTTAAGGAGTTATGAGCATTTTAAAATACCCTATTTTTCCTCTTTAAGAAACTCCAATCAAAACGATGCTAAAAACCCCGAAATGTCAATATTTAAGGAGTTATGAGCATTTTAAAATACCCTATTTTTCCTCTTTAAATATCTGCAATGAAAACGATGCTAAAAACCCCGAAATGTCAATATTTAAGGAGTTATGAGCATTTTAAAATACCATATTTTTCCTCTTTAAATATCTGCAATCAAAACGATGCTAAAAACCCCGAAATGTCAATATTTAATGAGTTATGAGCATTTTAAAATACCCTATTTTTCCTCTTTAAGAAACTCCAATCAAAACGATGCTAAAAACCCCGAAATGTCAATATTTAAGGAGTTATGAGCATTTTAAAATACCCTATTTTTCCTCTTTAAGAAACTCCAATCAAAACGATGCTAAAAACCCCGAAATGTCAATATTTAAGAAGTTATGAGCATTTTAAAATACCCTATTTTTCCTCTTTAAATATCTGCAATCAAAACGATGCTAAAAACCCCGAAATGTCAATATTTAAGGAGTTATGAGCATTTTAAAATACCCTATTTTTCCTCTTTAAATATCTGCAATCAAAACGATGCCAAAAACCCCAAAATGTCAATAATTAAGGAGTTATGAGCATTTTAAAATACCATATTTTTCCTCTTTAAATATCTGCAATCAAAACGATGCTAAAAACCCCGAAATGTCAATATTTAATGAGTTATGAGCATTTTAAAATACCCTATTTTTCCTCTTTAAAAAACTGCAATCAAAACGATGCTAAAAACCCCGAAATGTCAATATTTAAGGAGTTATGAGCATTTTAAAATACCCTATTTTTCCTCTTTAAATATCTGCAATCAAAACGATGCTAAAAACCCCGAAATGTCAATATTTAAGGAGTTATGAGCATTTTAAAATACCATATTTTTCCTCTTTAAATATCTGCAATCAAAACGATGCTAAAAACCCCGAAATGTCAATATTTAAGGAGTTATGAGCATTTTAAAATACCATATTTTTCCTCTTTAAATATCTGCAATCAAAACGATGCTAAAAACCCCGAAATGTCAATATTTAATGAGTTATGAGCATTTTAAAATACCCTATTTTTCCTCTTTAAGAAACTGCAATCAAAACGATGCTAAAAACCCCGAAATGTCAATATTTAAGGAGTTATGAGCATTTTAAAATACCCTATTTTTCCTCTTTAAGAAACTCCAATCAAAACGATGCTAAAAACCCCGAAATGTCAATATTTAAGAAGTTATGAGCATTTTAAAATACCCTATTTTTCCTCTTTAAATATCTGCAATCAAAACGATGCTAAAAACCCCGAAATGTCAATATTTAAGGAGTTATGAGCATTTTAAAATACCCTATTTTTCCTCTTTAAATATCTGCAATCAAAACGATGCCAAAAACCCCAAAATGTCAATAATTAAGGAGTTATGAGCATTTTAAAATACCATATTTTTCCTCTTTAAATATCTGCAATCAAAACGATGCTAAAAACCCCGAAATGTCAATATTTAATGAGTTATGAGCATTTTAAAATACCCTATTTTTCCTCTTTAAAAAACTGCAATCAAAACGATGCTAAAAACCCCGAAATGTCAATATTTAAGGAGTTATGAGCATTTTAAAATACCCTATTTTTCCTCTTTAAATATCTGCAATCAAAACGATGCTAAAAACCCCGAAATGTCAATATTTAAGGAGTTATGAGCATTTTAAAATACCCTACTTTTCCTCTTTAAATATCTGCAATCAAAACGATGCTAAAAACCCCGAAATGTCAATATTTAAGGAGGTATGAGCATTTTAAAATACCCTATTTTTCCTCTTTAAATATCTGCAATCAAAACGATGCTAAAAACCCCGAAATGTCAATATTTAATGAGTTATGAGCATTTTAAAATACCCTATTTTTCCTCTTTAAATATCTGCAATCAAAACGATGCTAAAAACCCCGAAATGTCAATATTTAAGGAGTTATGAGCATTTTAAAATACCCTATTTTTCCTCTTCATATATCTGCAATCAAAACGATGCTAAAAACCCCAAAATGTCAATATTTAAGGAGTTATGAGCATTTTAAAATACCCTATTTTTCCTCTTTAAATATCTGCAATCAAAACGATGCTAAAAACCCCGAAATGTCAATATTTAATGAGTTATGAGCATTTTAAAATACCCTATTTTTCCTCTTTAAATATCTGCAATCAAAACGATGCTAAAAACCCCGAAATGTCAATATTTAAGGAGTTATGAGCAGTTTAAAATACCCTATATTTCCTCTTCATATATCTGCAATCAAAACGATGCTAAAAATCCCGAAATGTCAATATTTAAGGAGTTATGAGCATTTTAAAATACCCTATTTTTAATCTTTAAATATCTGCAATCAAAACGATGCTAAAAATCCTGAAATGTCATTATTTAAGGAGTTATGAGCAGTTTAAAATACCCTATTTTTCCTCTTCATATATCTGCAATCAAAACGATGCTAAAAACCCCGAAATGTCAACATTTAAGGAGTTATGAGCATTTTAAAATACCCTATTTTTCCTCTTTAAATATCTGCAATCAAAACGATGCTAAATATCCCGAAATGTCAATATTTAAGGAGTTATGAGCAGTTTAAAATACCCTATTTTTCCTCTTTAAGAAACTGCAATCAAAACGAAGTTAAAAACCCCGAAATGTCAATATTCAAAGAGTTATGAGCATTTTAAAAAACCCTATTTTTCCTCTTCAAATATCTGCAATCAAAACGATGCTAAAAACCCCGAAATGTCAATATTTAAGGAGTTATGAGCATTTTAAAATACCCTATTTTTCCTCTTCACATATCTGCAATCAAAACGATGCTAAAAACCCCGAAATGTCAATATTTAAGGAGTTATGAGCATTTTAAAATACCCTATTTTTCCTCTTTAAGAAACTCCAATCAAAACGATGCTAAAAACTCCGAAATGTCAATATTTAAGGAGTTATGAGCATTTTAAAATACCCTATTTTTCCTCTTTAAATATCTGCAATCAAAACGATGCTAAAAACCCCGAAATGTCAATATTTAAGGAGTTATGAGCAGTTAAAATACCCTATTTTTCCTCTTCATATATCTGCAATCAAAACGATGCTAAAAACCCCGAAATGTCAACATTTAAGGAGTTATGAGCATTTTAAAATACCCTATTTTTCCTCTTTAAATATCTGCAATCAAAACGATGCTAAATATCCCGAAATGTCAATATTTAAGGAGTTATGAGCAGTTTAAAATACCCTATTTTTCCTCTTTAAGAAACTGCAATCAAAACGAAGTTAAAAACCCCGAAATGTCAATATTCAAAGAGTTATGAGCATTTTAAAAAACCCTATTTTTCCTCTTCAAATATCTGCAATCAAAACGATGCTAAAAACCCCGAAATGTCAATATTTAAGGAGTTATGAGCATTTTAAAATACCCTATTTTTCCTCTTCACATATCTGCAATCAAAACGATGCTAAAAACCCCGAAATGTCAATATTTAAGGAGTTATGAGCATTTTAAAATACCCTATTTTTCCTCTTTAAGAAACTCCAATCAAAACGATGCTAAAAACCCCGAAATGTCAATATTTAAGGAGTTATGAGCATTTTAAAATACCCTATTTTTCCTCTTTAAATATCTGCAATCAAAACGATGCTAAAAACCCCGAAATGTCAATATTTAAGGAGTTATGAGCATTTTAAAATACCCTATTTTTCCTCTTTAAGAAACTGCAATCAAACCGATGCTAAAAACCCCGAAATGTCAATATTTAAGGAGTTATGAACATTTTAAAATACCCTATTTTTCCTCTTTAAATATCTGCAATCAAAACGATGCTAAAAACCCCGAAATGTCAATATTTAAGGAGTTATGAGCATTTTAAAAAACCCTATTTTTCCTCTTTAAGAAACTGCAATCAAAACGATGCTAAAAACCCTGAAATGTCAATATTTAAGGAGTTATGAGCATTTTAAAATAGTCTATTTTTCCTCTTTAAATATCTGCAATCAAAACCATGCTAAAAACCCCGAAATGTCAATATTTAAGGATTTATGAGTATTTTAAAATACCCTATTTTTCCTCTTTAAATATCTGCAATCGAAACGATGCTAAAAACCCCGAAATGTCAATATTTAAGGAGTTAAGAGCATTTTAAAATACCCTATTTTTCCTCTTTAAATATCTGCAATCAAAACGATGCTAAAAACCCCGAAATGTCAATATTTAAGGAGTTATGAGCATTTTAAAATACCCTATTTTTCCTCTTTAAATATCTGGAATCAAAACGACGCTAAAAACCCCGAAATGTCAATATTTAAGGAGTTAAGAGCATTTTAAAATACCCTATTTTTCCTCTTTAAATATCTGCAATCAAAACGATGCTAAAAACCCCGAAATGTCAATATTTAAGGAGTTATGAGCAGTTTAAAATACCCTATTATTTATCTGCAATCAAAACCCTGAAATGTCAATATTTAAGGAGTTATGAGCATTATAAAATACCCTATTTTTCCTCTTTAAGAAACTGCAATCAAAACGATGCTAAAAACCCCGAAATGTCAATATTTAAGGAGTTATGAGCATTTTAAAATACCCTATTTTTCCTCTTTAAATATCTGCAATCAAAACGATGCTAAAAACCCCGAAATGTCAATATTTAAGGAGTTATGAGTATTTTAAAATACCCTATTTTTCCTCTTTAAATATCTGCAATCAAAACGATGCTAAAAACCCCGAAATGTCAATATTTAAGAAGTTATTAGCATTTTAGTAAAGTCTCTTTTATTAGCTTGACATTGTCCCAGTTTCTATATTAAATTCAGTTACCTTAAAAAACATTTTGAATATCAAATAATTATCTAGCCTATAATCTCTGCCAAATACAATGACTGACAACATCCCGTCGACATTTACAAGACCAAAATGTAAACAGCCGCCTCTAGTCAATCACTTATGGTATTTATTTGAATTGACAAATACAAAACATAGAGACCAGATTTCAACAAGTGTTTCTACCTATCCGCACATATACAAAAGGCAAACATAAGTCCGAATATTTGCAAATACAAATAGTTGACATCAACCGCGCCGCTACCTTTATTCGTTAGGAGGCACACGCTTTTGTATAATATCGAAAAGGCGGGTATGGTTTGCCATGTAAATAAATCCCCTAATATTGAATAAACAGATGCTTTTCGAACTCGAGCAGCAAAGCAAATAAAATGATATAGCAAAAATACAAAAATACTATTTTTATTTGCTTTCTTTTTTTTCAAGATTTTTATTATTATTTGTTTAATGAAATCGAAAAAAAAAAAAATCGCAAACAAAACACGTGTCCAGTTGTTCTCGTTAGGCTTTAATTAAACAAAAGTGTCGGAATAAATTTCCTACTCATTGAAAACAGTTTCCGGTGGAATGGGGGAAAATAATTTAAAAAAAAATATACTTTCCTGAAAAAACGTGATTCCCTATCTAATATTCTTTCTTAGAAATTTACAATCAAACAAAAATATTTATTTGTATTTACATTTGTCTTTAATTGAAAAGAAAAATGTAGGTAAAGGGTCTTTCATAAATGTAAATCGTCTAAGCACACAAACTTGTGGAGCTCTTCTATAGTTTGAAAGTTTGCTTAATTTCATAAAAATTCATGCGGGATTTCAAAAGTTATGACCTTCATAAAGTCTATGCACAAAAAATTACATCTTTTGAAAATTTCTTGCGTGTGAACATATTTGGCAAAAACTTTTGCATTTAGCCAAGAATTCTTAAAAGATTTTACATAATTTGAAAATATAGATCTTCATCGATCAGATTTGCTTTATTTCATAAAAATATATTGATTGATTCAAAAATTATGGCTTCGAGAAAGTCCACACGCAAAAATATCAACTTTTGATAATTTTCCGCATGTGAACACATTTGGCGATATCTTTCATATTTGGTCGAATATATTCAACAAAAACCTTATAATTTAAAAACATAGAGCTATAGCTCCCAGAAATGTTTTAATTCATCAAAATATATTGATTAATTCAAAAGTTATGGGCTCCAGAAAGCCGCTGTCCAAAAAATTACAATCTTTGAAAATTGTCCGCAAGCAAACATTTTTGGCAATATCTTTAGTATTTGATGAGTTATCATAACCAAATTAAATCGGCTCAAAATTTAGACCTTATTCTTTCATAATTACCGCCATTCATAAATATTGATTGATTTGTTCACAAGTTATGGCCCCTAGAAGGTTAATGCGCAAAAAATTCCAGCCTTTGAAAAATTAAACAATGTGTAAATATCATTCAATAACTCTGGAACTTGGTCAGTTATCCATACAAAATTTTTGTTCTGTTAAAAGATTACAGTTTCTTTTATATGAATTATCTTTTTTCAAAATAATATATTGAGTAGTGCATAAGATATGGCCTGCAGAACACCAAAGCGCAAAAAATGCAAACCATGGAAAAATTGAGGCATGTGAACATATTGGGCTATAACTCTGGTGTTTGGCAAGTTATTTCTGTAAAATAAGTTTGCAATTCAAATGTAAGAAGGTTCCCTTTCAGAAATTTTTTTATTTTATAAGAATTTATTAAAAAGTTAGGAAGCCATAGCTTTCATATAACATATACGAACGAAATTTTACAATTGAAAATATTTTGGTACTTGTATGATTTTGAGGATATCTCTAGTATTTAACCGAGTATTCCAATAAAACTTCCTCGATTTGAAACATAACAAAATACTGATCGAAAGCAAGTTATTTTATAAAGATACACTGATTATTCCTGAAGTTATGACCCTCCGACAAGTAAAGCGCAAAAAGACGGTCGACTTTGAAATATTGCGTCGTGTGAACATATTTCCAGATATCTCCACAATTTTATAAGTTATAACAGGTTAAAAGATTTTTATTGGAAGTTTGGACACTTCTCTTTAAGAATTGCCTTATTAATTAAAAATATGTTGATGAGTGCAAAAATTAGAGTCTCCAGAAAGCCAATACGGAAATAATCTTAAAACGAACATGTTTTGCCAATTGAGTATTTTTGGGCTATATCTTTGGTAATTGAATAGAGAGAATAGAGAATTGAATAGAGATACAACTATATAACCTTGTGACAAAATAAATTTAATATATTTCAAAAAAAAATGCAATTCAATTAATAATATATTTCGGTTACTGAAGCAGTTATGGCCTCTGGAGATTTAATTTGGAAGAAAATTCCAATTTTGAGGAATTTAGGCAAGTAAATATGTTTCCAAAATCTCTGTCTTTTGATGAGATATATGAATGTAAGTTACAATGATTAAGCTACGGCATATTGTTTTTACAAATTAAGCGATTTTATTAATATTGAATGCCAATTTTAAAAATTATGCCCTCCAGAAAATCAACGCAAAACAAAACCTTAAAACCGTAAACGTAACTCCAAACACCTGTAGCTTTTTAGAGATCTCTAGGTGCGTGTAGCGATAATTTTCGATAACATCACAATATGCATTTGAAGTTATCGTTTCAATGTTCTTATTACTTTTTGAGATAGGTACGACCTTGCATCAACAAATAGGCAAATTTCTTGTAGACATTAAGAAAAGCCAAGGTAAAATTGAATTGAGCAATTATGGTGTAGGCGGGGAAAATCTCATCCGTTAGAATGAAATTGGTGACATTATAGTCAATATCCTATAAAAAATTAGAAAAAGATACCAATTGCGAATCATGTTTCGTTGTAACTAATTACCAAACCCCTTACCTTGGCAATGGGACACGAAAAGGGTACATTACTCTTCCTCATAACTTCATTGAATATCGCCTTAAACAAGGGCACCGGAATATTTTGTAATGCCAGCGTGTCACAAAGGTTAAATTTCACATCCAGAAATTTGACAACTTTTGTCGTCCGCTCAAGTTTATAGTGAATGGTCATAGCTATTTCAGCATTGCGGGCAATCGGGTGACTAAGTGACAAATGGACACTTATACTATAACGATTCGTGGAGATTTTCCTAAAATCACACTCAAACCCTTTAAATACTGAATTCAATCGTTTGGCTGTGAAATCGAGAACCTCAAAATTGGACATATAAATGATTCTATATTTGTTGGGATCCTTACCGCCACTGAGACCACAGAAGCCGTGACGAGAATTAAAATCATAGACCAACGAGCCACCATTATATGACAGAGATACCCAATGGATTGGTGATAGAAACAACATTTGTTTCATTTTCTATTTTCAAATTTTCTATTGCATTTTTTATTAATAGAATTTTAATTAATTCTCTTTTTTTGTGATATATAAAAGCCACACGCCTCCGATTTTAATCAGAAACCTATTAAAAAAATATTAACCAATGTCATTTCTGTGGAATGGCAATATAATAGCTTCAAAAATTTTGCGCTGTCGTCCCCCCGGGCCGGCAGCTGGCCAGTTGCCTGTCGTCTATAGAATAGACCCTCTGGCCAGCCTCCCGTCTATAGCATAGGCTCCCTGGCCAGCTGTCGTCTATAGCGTAGGCTCCCTGGTCAGCTGGCCAGCCTATCGTCTAAAGCATAGACTCACAGCTCGTCTATAAAGTCCAGCTGGCCTTCAGCGCGTCTATAAAGTCCAGCTGGCCTTCAGCTAGTCTACAAAGTAAAGCTGGCCTTCAGCTAGTCTATAAAGTCCAGCTGGTCTAAAGCTAGTCCATAAAGACCCCCTGGCCCTCCAGCTCGTCTATAAAGTCCAGCTGGCCTTCAGCGCGTCTATAAAGACCCCCTGGCCCTCCAGCTCGTCTATAAAGACTCCCTGGGACTCCAGCGCGTCTATAAAGACCCCCTGGCCCTCCAGCTCGTCTATAAAGACTCCCTGGCACTCCAGCTCGTCTATAAAGACTCCCTGGCACTCCAGCTCGTCTATAAAGACTCCCTGGCCCACCAGCCCGTTTATAGAGACTCCCTGGCCCACCAGCTCGTCTATAGAGACTCCCTGGCCCACCAGCTCGTCTATAGAGACTCCCTGGCCTCGTCAGCTCGCCTATAGAGACTCCCTGGCCTCGTCAGGTCGCCTATAGAGACTCCCTGGCCTCGTCAGCTCGCCTATAGAGACTCCCTGGCCTCGTCAGCTCGCCTATAGAGACTCCCTGGCCTCGTCAGCTCGCCTATAGAGACTCCCTGGCCTCGTCAGCTCGCCTATAGAGACTCCCTGGCCTCGTCAGCTCGTCTATAAAGACTCCCTGGCCTCGTCAGCTCGTCTATAGAGACTCCCTGGCCCACCAGCTCGTCTATAGAGACTCCTTGGCCCACCAGCTCGTCTATAGAGACTCCCTGGCCCACCAGCTCGTCTATAGAGACTCCCTGGCCCACCAGCTCGTCTATAGAGACTCCCTGGCCCACCAGCTCGTCTATAGAGACTCCCTGGCCCACCAGCTCGTCTATAGAGACTCCCTGGCCCACCAGCTCGTCTATAAAGACTCCCTGCCCCTCCAGCTCGTCTATAAAGACTCCCTGCCCCTCCAGCTCGTCTATAAAGACTCCCTGGCCCTCCAGCTCTCTCTGGCCTCGTCAGCTCGTCTATAGAGACTCCCTGGCCTCGTCAGCTCGTCTATAGAGACTCCCTGGCCTCGTCAGCTCGTCTATAAAGACTGCCTGGCCCTCCAGCTCGTCTATAAAGATTGCCTGGCCCTCCAGCTCGTCTATGAAGACTCCCTGGCCCTCCAGCTCGTCTATAGAGACTCCCTGGCCCGCCAGCTCGTCTATGAAGACTCCCTGGCCCTTCAGCTCGTCTTTAAAGAACTCCCTCTCCCTTCAGCTCCTCCATGAAGACTGCCTGGCCTTTCAGCTTGTCTTTAAAGAACTCCCTCTCCCTTCAGCTCCTCCATGAAGACTCCCTGCCTTCAGCTCTCTTCCATAGAATCCCTGTCCCCTTTAGCTCTTTCATATGAGAACCCTGCTCTATTCAGTCGCTCTTGATCAAAGCCCTTACCATTTACTTTCCCCACATTGATGCTCGAATAATTTTTGTATAAATTCTTGGAACAAGACCTCGAGATTTCTATGAACTAGAACGGTTTCATCATGGATTTTCGTAAACAATAAACAAATCCATTAATAAAATCGACATTAATGTTCTAAACGCTTCATATGCTTCTAATAGGCGTGAAATTCTATAAAAATATAAAAATATTCATTAGTTCAATTGCCTGCAAAAGAGTGCAGTGAAATGGTTAATATTTAATTATTATCAGTGGTACTGATGGAGCACGAAAACACTGGGGAACAATAATTTTTTTCAGGTATTCAAAATTCTTTTATAATTGGGTAATGATATAGTTCTCCAAAACCAATAATCCTAAAAATTATTGTCAATAATTTAAAAATTGTATTTCAACTATGGATGCTCTACACATTTGTTCCCCAGTGTAATGAGCTCATAAAAATTTCCATAATTAATTAAATCCTCATTAATTTAGTTTTTCAATTGTGCAAAGTTTTCAAACCAACCTTTTTATGGGTTCTCTTGATATTTCATTAACAACTGTCATCGGAAATTATGTATCGTTTTATCGTCGCTTGTGCAATTGCTTTAAGTTTATTTGTCCTTATTCAGGTAAGTTGTAGAAATTTTAATTCCATTGGGAATTCAGAATATAGCAAATAAGAATTTTCCAAAATTTAAAATTGCAAGAAATACTATAGACCCTCGCTGATGCTTCAGCTCTCCTATAGAGACCGGGTGATGCTTCAGCTCGTCTATAGGGACCGGGTAATGCTTCAGCTCGCCTATAGCGGCTCACTGATGTTTCAACTCGCCTATAGAGACTCACTGATGTTTCAACTCGCCTATAGAGACTCACTGATGCTTCAGCTCGCCTATAGCGACTCACTGATGCTTCAGCTCGCCTATAGCGACTCACTGATGCTTCAGCTAGCATATAAAGAGCTACTGATGCTTCAGCTAGCCTATAGAGACTGAATTTAATAGAAATGTTCTTTACAAATATAAATCTTTTCAATTTGCAGGCCTCCGGCAGAAGCTACAATTTCGAAATCCTCGCCATGAATTGTACCAAAATCGGTCCGGTATTCAAGAGAATGGAGTGTTTCTATCGCCAAGTCGACACAAATCGTTACGGTATAAGTGTCCATTTATCGGGTAATCGGCAGCTATCAAAAAATGCTGAAATCGGTATGGCTGTACATTTGAAATTCCAAAAAACCAACAAAGTTGTGAAGTTCCTAGAATTTAAATTCAATATTTGTGATACACTGGAAAAACAGAATTTACCGGTGCCAATGTTCAAGTCCATCTTCAACGAAGTTATGATGAAGAGCAATGTACCGTTTTCGTGTCCGGTGATAAAGGTAATAAGTTGAAAGATTCCGATTTTTCTTTACTTTCAGATAAAAAATGTTAATGTGCCTCTCCCTTCTCTCTCACTCTCTTTTGCAGGATTTTATTTATAATGTCACCGATTTCATGCTCACCGATAACATTTTCCCCGCCTACACCGTGCTAGCCAATTTCAATTTTACCATGACATTTTACAATGATTACAAGAAGTTTGGAACGTTGGTATTAACTGGACGAACATATCCGAAGAAATCATAAATTTTCGAATCAATTAAATTATAAAAAAAATAAAAAAATATTAAATTTTTACAAAAAAACGAGTATTTGGAAATTCATAACACCTTCAGCGGCTTGGAGATTGTTCAAACATTTAGTGAGTAAAACTCAGCTAGGCCATTATAGCTCGTCTTTATAGCTTGACTTATCGGACAGCTCAACTCAGACAACTCACAGCGGTCACTGGTAAATTTAGACTCGCTGAATTTACGGATTCCCAATGTAGGGTTGTCGAACCCTCAGTGCTTCAGCTCGATTATAGATATTGGCTGATGCTTCAGCTCGCCTATAGAGACTCGGCTGATGCTTCAGCTCGCCTATAGAGACTCGGGTTATGCTTCAGCTCGCCTATAGAGACACGGCTGATGCTTCAGCTCGCCTATAGAGACTCGGCTGATGCTTCAGCTCGCCTATAGAGACTCGGCTGATGCTTCAGCTCGCCTATAGAGACTCGGCTGATGCTTCAGCTCGCCTATAGAGATCGGCTGATGCTTCAGCTCGCCCATAGAGATCGGCTGATGCTTCAGCTCGCCTATAGAGATCGGCTGATGCTTCAGCTCGCCTATAGAGATCGGCTGATGCTTTAGCTCGCCCATAGAGATCGGCTATAGAGGAGACTCGGCTGATGCTTCAGCTCGCCTATAGAGGAGACTCGGCTGATGCTTCAGCTTGCCTATGGAGGAGACTCGGCTGATGCTTCTGCTCGCCTATGGAGGAGACTCGACTGATGCTTCAGCTCGCCTATGGAGGAGACTCGGCTGATGCTTCAGCTCGCCTATAGAGGATACTCGGCTGATGCATCAGCTCGCCTATAGAGGAGACTCGGCTGATGCATCAGCTCGCCTATAGAGGAGACTCGGCTGATGCATCAGCTCGCCTATAGAGGAGACTCGGCTGATGCATCAGCTCGCCTATAGAGGAGACTCGGCTGATGCATCAGCTCGCCTATAGAGGAGACTCGGCTGATGCATCAGCTCGCCTATAGAGGAGACTCGGCTGATGCATCAGCTCGCCTATATAGGAGACTCGGCTGATGCATCAGCTCGCCTATAGAGGAGACTCGGCTGATGCTTCAGCTCGCCTATGGAGGAGAATCGGCTGATGCTTCAGTTCGCCTATGGAGGAGACTCGCTGATGCTTCAGTTCGCCTATGGAGGAGACTCGCTGATGCTTCAGCTCGCCTATAGAGGAGGAGACTCGCTGATGTTTCAGCTCGCCTATGGAGGAGACTCGGCTGATGTTTCAGCTCGCCTATAGAGGAGACTCGGCTGATGCTTCAGCTCGCCTATGGAGGAGGCTCGGCTGATGCTTCAGCTCGCCTATGGAGGAGGCTCGGCTGATGCTTCAGCTCGCCTATGGAGGAGGCTCGGCTGATGCTTCAGCTCGCCTATGGAGGAGACTCGGCTGATGCTTCAGCTCCCCTATGGTGGAGACTCGGCTGATGCTTCAGCTCCCCTATGGAGGAGACTCGGCTGATGCTTCATCTCCCCTATGGAGGAGACTCGGCTGATGCTTCAGCTCCCCTATGGAGGAGACTCGGCTGATGCTTCAGCTCCCCTATGGAGGAGACTCGGCTGATGCTTCAGCTCCCCTATGGAGGAGACTCGGCTGATGCTTCAGCTCCCCTATGGAGGAGACTCGGCTGATGCTTCAGCTCCCCTATGGAGGAGACTCGGCTGATACTTCAGCTCCCCTATGGAGGAGACTCGGCTGATGCTTCAGCTCCCCTATGGAGGAGACTCGGCTGATGCTTCAGCTCCCCTATGGAGGAGACTCGGCTGATGCTTCAGCTCCCCTATGGAGGAGACTCGGCAGATGCTTCATCTCCCCTATGGAGGAGACTCGGCTGATGCTTCAGCTCCCCTATGGAGGAGACTCGGCTGATGCTTCAGCTCCCCTATGGAGGAGACTCGGCTGATGCTTCAGCTCCCCTATGGAGGAGACTCGGCTGATGCTTCATCTCCCCTATGGAGGAGACTCGGCTGATGCTTCAGCTCCCCTATGGAGGAGACTCGGCTGATGCTTCAGCTCCCCTATGGAGGAGACTCGGCTGATGCTTCAGCTCCCCTATGGAGGAGACTCGGCTGATGCTTCAGCTCTCCTATGGAGGAGACTCGCTGATCCTACAGATCGCCTATAGAGACTCGCTGACCCTATAGGCCGCCTACAGAGACTCTATGACCCTATAGGCCGCCTACAGAGACTCTCTGATCCTATAGCCCACCAACAAAAACTCTCTGACCCTATAGGTCACCTACAAAGGCTTTCTGACCCTATAGCCCACCTACAGAGACTCTATGACCCTATAGCCCATCTACGCTGCCCCTGCAGCTTGCCTACGGGGACTCACTGGACCTACAGCTCGCCTACAGTGATTTTGTTGACCCTTGAACTCGCCTACAGAAACTCGCTGACCCTGAAGCCCACCTACAGAGGCTCGTTGACCTTGCAGGTCGAGTATACTCCTCCGAACGTCAATAAAAACTCATTCGGCTAGCCAATATAGCTTCTTTGACGCCTCAGCCCACCTATATAAACCGGATTTCCCACTCCATATAGATTTGCTGACCTGTTCAGTTGCCGAAAAAGTATTTCATCTCGTCAAAATAACATGGTCTACCCCTTAACTTGCCGATATTGACCGACTGTCTCTATTTGCTTGGAAACATAGAATCGCTTGGCCTTCAAATCCTCAGCAATTTGGAGTCGTTGGCACCTCATTTTTCCAATATTGACATGCTGGGCCCCAGCTTGGCTAGTGTGAAAATTAACACTCTCTGACCCCTTGGAAAGACTAAAGACTCACTGAACCCTAAACAAGTCAATGTTTGACTCGTAAACGTGGACTCGCCTTTTAGATAGGGATACGTAGATCGACTTTTGATCATTTTCGAAATTTAATTTATTTGACATAATTGGAACAGCGAAAAACGGAATTTTTGCTTAGACCAAAGATTTTAAATGTGATTTATGGTTTCAACTTCTAATTCGAACCCAAAATTTCAAATTCCTACCTAAAATTCGTACGAAAAATCTAAAATTTGTTTTATTTCAACTTCCTAGCCATTCGAACTCTTCTTTGGAGATTCTCATTGAATGTGTTTATGTTTTATATTAAGAATATCCTTTAATATCCTTTTGAAAAAAAAAAACATATATTCCACACATGACATCAATTTCAAATACAAAAAAAAAACAAATTTTCCACCACTATTTTCCAACGGTACGTCCTTGCAACAACAACACAGCAAATGGCTTATTGTCATTGATAAAATTCACTATAAAATTAAAATTTACATACAATGTATAAATCGGAAAAATCGAATCCGTTAACCTGAAGTCAGTCATATTAAAATAGAGATCCTGAAAAATAAAGAAAAATCTTTTATTTAATCAGCAAACTTTTTCTCCTTATTTACCTTGCCAATGGGACAGGAATAGGGCAAATTGCTCTTTTGCAGAATTTCATAAAATATCGATCTAACCATGGGCACCTGGACGTTCTGCCGTTTCAGCGTATCGCATATATTAAATTTCGAATCCATGAATTTAACAACTTTCGTTGATTTCGGAGATTGAATGTGAATTTTCATGGCTAGTTCAGCATTCGCCGACAACGGTCGTACAAATAAAAATTCTACATTTAGGCTGTAAATGTTTTTCTCAACTTTGCCGAAACTGCACTTCAACTTGGTTATCTCAGAACCTTTTTCGATGCAAGATATATTTTGTATTTCGAAAAAATAATGCCGATTTGCTGCCTAGGATGAAAATGGAAATAGGACATAAAGCCTAGTGAGGAAAAAGCGATTGGAACAATTCCTTACCTGTGTTAAAACCAAAAAATCGGCAAGGGTCAAGAAAACTAGATAAATCCACAACATTGTGCCTCGAACGAAAGGAACGATATGATAGACGAAAAACCCAAAAGCTTTTAAAATCAATTTGTTAGCTCTGGCTTTTAATAATAAATAATTAACATTTAATAAATAATTAAAAACGCATTTTCAATAATAATTTGCAAAAATTTCAAAATAAATTGATTTTAATGCTTTGCGATTTATGCCATGTTTTAATTTATTTACAGATAGACGAGTTGGAATATCTGAAGGTCCAACGGTTAAATGTAAAGAAATGACCAACTTGTCTATAACGACGAGCTGCAGTTCCTTATAGTCGATGTATGACCTGGCGAACCAGTGAGTTTAAATTAAAAAAAAATAGAACAGTGTTGGCTTCGGGATACCATAGTATTTTGTTGTTGCAAAATGGTCAGGCTTAATCCCTTTATTGTTGTTTTTATAAAAACATAGTTTTTTTATTAGTGGAGAACGATGGTAATGTTTACCAGAGGGTAAGGCAGGGAATACCTAGGTTTCGGAAAGTACAACCAATCCTCATCAGTTCCCTTGTTTTTTGTCTGAGATAATCTACCCAGAAGTTAATATTGTCTAAAAAATTAAAAGAAAATAAGATCCCCGTTTACCACAACGGAATTTTCAGATTGTCTTAAACAAAGTAATATAGGTCCGATGGTCGGTTCAAGAGCAATGTAACACTCACCGTCTGCCTAGATCGCCCACGTAGTCTACTCCTCAGTCAATATGAATTCACAATTCACGAACCTTGAATACCCACCACCATTTGGAACGAATTTGGAAATTTTCAAAAAATAAAATCCTTAAAAAATTCTGTTAAAATTTTAAAAACACCGAATATAGCCATTATCTTGGGTTGGCTACATAGGCATTGTTTGTCATAAGCCATTACCATATTCAAATTCGAAACTTGAAATAAACGGTGAATAATGTAGCTAAAATCATAAAAATATCGTATATAGGGAGGTACCGTTATATCGGAGCTGGGCGAAGACCTGGACCAGCATAAACAATTTTCTGTCACAGGCTATAGTATCATCCATTACGAACGTCAAATACGACATCTCAAAGAATTTCGGTGGGTATTGTAGCTAAACTCGTCAAAATACCGAATATAGGGAGGTACTGATATATGGGGCCCATACGAAGACCTGGACCTGCATAGAAAATTTTCTGTCACAGACTGTAGTTCCCATTACGAACTCTAAATATGTAATTTGAAACAATTCCGGTGAATAATGACGCTAAAATCATCAAAATACCAAATTTTGGGAGGTACAGTTATATGGGGGCTATACGAAGACGTGGGCCTGCACAGATAATTTTCTGTCATAGGCTGTAGTATCCATTTACCAAATACCAAATACCAAAGTTGAAACAATTCCGGTGAATAATGTTTCTAAAATCATCAAAATACCGAATATCGGGAGGTACCGTTATATGGGGGCTATATGAAAACGTGGACCTACATGGCCCATTTATGAACTTAACCTGCCTTCTCAAAAAATAAACATGTGTGCAAAATTTTAGCCTTCTCTTTCAATTCGTTCGACAGATAGCGTGAATACAACAGACAGACAGACGGACATGGCTAAATCGACTTAGAATTTTACGCTGATCTAAAAAATATATACTTTGATGGGTCTGACATGAGTATTTCGAGGAGTTACAAACGGAATGACAAATTTAATATACCCTCCATAGTATGGTAGAGGGTATAAAAAACCTTATGACCGATTTAATTACCAAATATAGACCCACTGACACCTTAGCTCGCCAAAGAAGAGTTGACAAAATAGAGACGCTGATCTCTCTGGCAGCCAACATATAATCGCTAAGTCCTCAGACCTCTGGAATTGCCTTTCAGCTTGACAAAATAGACTCGCTGAACCCTATACATGTCAAGATAGATCCTTTAATTCGTTCAACTGTAAAAATAGTTTCGCTGACTTCTCATTCCGACACTGACCCCGTTGCTCACAGACCCTTCAGTGTTGAATATAGACTCGCCAATCCCTCAGTATTCAGAGGTAGAATTGCTGAAATTTTGACCTATAACTTGACAAAATAGACTAGGTGATTCCTCTACATGCCCAGAAAGATCCTACGCGCTTATTCCTCTGCTAGCTAATATGCCTTGAACTGTCTTTCAGCTTCCCAATGAAGACTCGCTGTCTTCTCTGCCAATTCGAGAAAATTCGCTGACTTTTCGACAGCCGAACCCGAAGTTCAATATAAAATAGCTGAACCTTTGTCATATTAAAAGGGATCCTATTGTCCATTCCAAACATAGACCATCTACATTTTAGACGCCAAGCTATAAGCTTGCCACAATAGACTCACTAACCCCTTTCGACATCAATTGAGGCCCGTTGGTACGTAGAGCTACCAGATTTATACCGTTACCTGAAAGGGTATCCATGCCGGGGAAACCCCTGCAACACACACCTCGTTTTAGTTACTAAAACAGCAAATCTCCGACGGCTTTTGGCGACTCACCGGGCTCGAAGACCCGTTGAGCGTCATTGCTCAACTCACTCCCATTTCTGAGGGCTTGTACCAACTCACCGGTCCAGCTTACTTTTTGACATAGTTCTTCGATTCTCAGTGACTTCGTATAACTCACTACCCCCGGATCATTTCTCGTCGACGTTGCGTCCCCTGCTCCATTGTTCAGAGTACTTTACATACTCTACTCACCTGATAATTCAAATTTACCAGAATTGTTTAGTCTCGCGAATTCCTTGGGCCTTGGCCAGGTTCCTGCTGACCTTCTGAATTTTCACAGACTGTCCCTTCTACTACATCTGACTTTCATTTTATAAACCGATGTCAAAAACTATGTGAAGTCCTTCATTAAGAATAGTCCTTAAACCCCTCGTTGTCCCGCAGATGCCTAGACATTTTTTGGCGGTTTTGCTAGATTTTTATATTACACAGGTCAAATTAGGCTTCTGTACAGGCAGTTAGTCATTTTTCAATACAGTTCCAACTTGAACCTATTGTCCTTCTTCAGATCCGTACCAGTATCTCTGTGCTTTGGTTGTTCTTTCGTTAATGAAGTCCTTCCGGTTAAGTTTTTTTTTCATGCAGGATTATTTCTAGGTATTTGACTTCAATGGAGATACTAATTGCCTTATTCGGGAAGACTGGTTCATCTCTTTGCCCGATTTTAGTCTTCATGGTGATAGACATAGCTCAAATTTTTTGTGTTTTACCTTTAGTCCTATTTACCTGGCCCAGTTGTTGGATATCTTCCGAACCGTTTCGGTTTTTTTTGCACAGTAAATTTGGATTATTTCCCCTCAGAAATATACTCACTCATCTCGCAAACTTAGCCACGCTGAAGCCTCATCTCGCCACTACAGGCTTTCAGCAAGACAGTATAGACTCGGTGATCCCCACACATGCCAATAAAAACTCGCTGCCCATTTCGGGTAGCATATATAGATTCGCTAGCCACAACATAGGCTCTCTGACTTCTGATCAGGTCGAAAAATTCTAACTGATCCCCAGAAATAGCAAAAAAGACCTTCTGTTTTTCAATATAGAATCACTGGCCACTTCGCCAACCAAATTGGACTCAATGGATCTTCAATGAGCCAATAAACATCTGGTAAAAGGTTCACATTTTTTTCTATTTTTGGAATGCTCTTTAATGTCCTTTTTGTGAAAGAGAGGTATTTCCAGCACACATTTTATCACAACTACTTTCCAATGGTACGTCCTTGCAACAACAGCACAGCCATTGGCTTATTATCGTTAATAAAATACAATGTATAATTAAAATTAACATATAATGTATAAATCGGAAAAATGGCATCCGTCAACATAAAGTTGGTCATGTTGTAATAGAAATCCTGCAAATTAAAATTCAACAATTATTTCCTCCAACAACCAACCACTTTTCACAAATACACACCTTAACCAGTGGACAAGAGTAGGGCAAATTGCTCTTCCTTGTGATTTCATTAAAAATAGTTCGAACCATGGGTATCTGAACATTTTGTCTCTTCAACGTATCACATATATTCAATTTAGAATCCAGGAATTTAACGATTTTCGTCGATTTCGATGATTGAATGTGAATTTTCATAGCGATTTCAGCATTCTCTGACCACTGGCGCCCAAGTAAAAATTCTACATTTAGACTGTAACTATTTTTGACAACTTTTCTGATGCTACATTTCATATTCGCTATTTCCGGACCTTTTTGGGTGCACGTAACATTGTGAATTTCAAAGTTATAATGTCGAGTTGCTGCCTTCGGGGAGGAAAGGGCAATGAAATAGTTTTAAAGGACAAGATTGGCAAAAATGTTACCTGACTTAGAGGCAGCCAATTAAAAACGGCCAACACAATTAGTAAGTGCCACAACATTATGCTTTAAATATTTTCAACCAAATGATGGGCGGTGGAAAGTTACGAAAACTTTGAAAATCACTTTGGCTTTTAATTATAAAACAATAAAAACTATTAAAACAAAATAATTAAATACTCATTTGTAAAATGTAACAGAAGATTAATGGAAAATGTTGGCACATGTGCCAGAAATTGTACATAAATAAAATTGTACATTGTACAAGGGGCAGAGAGCCGTGTAGACTGGATGACAGGGCTACTGAGTTTCCCTGTTAACGTGGAAAAATAATATATAACCACTCATGAAATAAATTTTGCATTAAATCTATCATTACGTTCACTCAATAAAAAAGTTAGAATGTCAGTGAGTCCATATGCATGTGGTCAAGCTGATGGACCAATTGCAATCCCTATCATCTGGGGATTCTTAAATTAGGGCCCCCTTTCACTATATATCGGACATACAGTGACACACATAAATTTTGGCACCCCACTCATAATAATGTTTGCATAAAAATATATTTATATAAATGAATGAATTTGAAACTATATGATGCATTTTTGGCCTATCATTTCTATTATTTCATACCAAAAAAATAAAAAAGGCACATTTTCATAGCACAAAAGTATTGGAACACATAAAATAAAATTTATGAATATAGAAAATATTTGCGAATTAATATTTTGTTGGCAATCCCTTCTGTTAAATAACTGCATACATTCGTTTTAGATTGGACCAATCTTTAGGTCGTTTCTTCGCCTATATTCTGCCATTCTTCCAATAAGGCTAATTGCAGCTCAGTTTTATTTGAAATTGCACGTTTTTTAACCCGTCTGTCCAGTTCTTCCCATAAATGCTCAATTTATTTATTTACCTTGATTGTGTAAATGAATAATAATTTTACGCTGGGATTCTGTGCTTTCTTTATTTTCAACCAATCATTTTTACAACTGCTCGAATTTCTGGAAAAAAACAGCTTGGTGGTTTATGACGGTAAATAGCCGTTCATATTTTCAGCAATGACGTTGCCAGAATATAAATTTTTTACATAGTTGCCACATAGTAATACAGGTGTGCCAATACTTTTGTGCACAAAAAAATTGACTTTTATTAGTTTATGCATTAAAGAAAGTTATACTAACTAATTTGATATAAAAACAAAATTGTATGTGGTGCTAGATACTTTCATTTATGTAAAAATATAATTTTCAGCCACTACACATTGCATGCCGAGCATAAAATCAAATGTTTAATTTGAAAACTATCGGTGTGCCAATATTTATGTGCTTCACTGTAGAATCCCCACATCATCGTTTGTGAGATTAAATGATTGTGCGCAAAGTTTTCAATCAATATTCGAAGTGTTGACACAAAAATTAATTTTTAGAACCTCAATAATAATGTATTTTTAATTTCTTCTCAATCTATACAAAATAATGACTGGACAACTGTAAACATAACCCACTTCATTCATCACATTAAATGGTGCTCAGTTTGAAAATTTAAAACTATTTCGTTTTTCATCAAGTCGAAAATATCCAAATCCATTTGGGAAATTTTGAAAATTCTATTGATACAGTCGCTTTACATGGAAGGCCTTCAATGGATCTTCCAAGTTTTGTATACATTCAGAATATTAATGCATTTTTATTTCTTTCTTCCCTTTGCCGCTTGAGGCTCAGTATCGATTTCAATTTATCTAAATGTCAACATTTTCTATTATAAATTAATTTGCATTATTATTTTCCCTTTTTTTGCAAATGCAAATTTATTTAATTTTTCCATTAAAAGCCCGTGTTTCAAGTGCTATTTTCTGCACAATACTGGAAGCAGTCAAGTTATAATGTTACTATTTTCTTTAGTTTGGTTAATCCTTTTGGATCGTTCCGCTTTCAATCAGGTGAGTCTTTTCTTCATCCCGTCCATTTAGGATTTGACACTTGAATTCTTTCCCACACCATAGGCAGCAAATCGCGGTTACAATTTCGAAGTTCTAAATCTAACATGCAGCCGTAGGGGTGACCTACTCAAGGATATGAAATGTAGTTTTGTCTAAATTGCCACTAATCGTTATAGTTTCGACATTTATATGTCGGTGACACGCCAGCTGGCCCAGAATGCTGAAGTTGCCATTAAAATTTACGTTCAACCACCAAAGGGTAATAAAGTTATCCAATTTCTGAATATCAAATTGAATATTTGCGAGACCCTGAAAAGACAAAATATAGCGGTGCCCCTGATTCGATATTTTTTCAATGAGATTATGCGAAAAAGTAATATGCCATTTTCTTGTCCCATTGTGAAGGTACGTTGGAAGGGGGGGGGGGGGGTTACCTTTTGGAAACTTATTTATTTTCTATGTTTTTTTTTTTTTCTAGGACTTTGCCTACAACTTGACCAACTTCATCTTGACCGATTCCATTTTTCCCGTCTATACGTTTTATGTGAATTTCAATTTTTCCCTGAATTTTATGAATGATTACAAATCCTTTGGTGAAATGCTGCTAGAGGGACGCACTGTACCGAAATGATTTGTCTTTTATGTACCCAATATAGAATTGATGTTGTATTTCGGAAAAATATATAAATGAAAAATATATAAATAAATAATGACAGAAAAGTTGTGGGGCTTTTGGCAAAATCGCCTTTTAAAAGAGAACGAATAGAAAGTCTATGTGTAAGGAAGTTCCCTGAAAGAGTTTCTACCTAGGGATACGAAGCCAAACATTAAAGTCGATTTTCGGATTTTTACCTCAACAGTAAAGTCAATTTTCGACGTTTTAATTTCTCAAACCAAAGTCAAAGTTGAAACGGATCGCCTCATTTTGTTAATGGGCATACATTGCGTTTGCCGACGCCATTGTGTTTGATGTCGAAGACACAAGCCTGAGTCAATCACAAAGTTAGACGTAGTGGCAGCACTGCAATTGTCATCACTTACTCTAGAATTACCTTTTCCAATACACTTACCCAGCTAGCATTTGGAAGATTGTTTTTGAAAAAAAAAAAACACTTTGGTGAGTCTTCTTAGAGTCCTCTTGGTGACCAAAAAACTGACTTGTATGATCGAAAAGCGACTCGAAAATGACTCTCTCTAATGAGTGAAAAGAGATCAATTTAATATACAACAACAAAATGTAGGGGAATCGCAAATCAGTCATTGAGATGTGCAAAATGTGACCATTTTTCCGTTATTTATTACCGTATTGTGATCATCTAGAGATTGAAAAATGATTAGTCTTAAAAAAATCTTGCAGCTTTTTGAAAAGTGATCATAATTATGTATTTTTTGATCATATTTTGCACAGATACGTGAATAAATGCTGCTTGTTTTGTTATGCAAGGGTCATTTTGTTTCTGGACTGACTATCAAAAGGTTAAATTGCGGTTCATTTATAAAAAGTGTGTGGAGGCGTCAACAGCAAAAATGTATAATATTGAAAAGTGAAAAAATATGAAAAAGTGTTTGTTTATTTATTCATTTTTATAAAGAAAATGTCAGCAAGTTAAATTACAAAATAGAAAAGGCTAAAATAAAAACGATGGCAAATAAAGAGACAGAAAATTTAATTTTGCAAAAAAGAAGTAAAACTGAATATGAGAAAAAATGAAGAAAATGTCCAGTAACATGAATTGGTAAAGCAAAATGAGACAGCACTTGATTTGTAAGTATAGAAAATTGGGTATTTAATTGATTAATTCACCACTTTATAAACTATTAATACTTATATATTTTTTGATAATCTATTTCCAGAAAGTGTTTATTGCATAAACCGAAAGGTTTTTTTCAGACAAATTAGCCTGCCAAACAGCTGGAAGGGGACAGGGTAGATCTGAGTGCAGAAAATTGTTATTTAGTTACAGTAATCAAAAGTAAGTTTGTCTTTTTAACACGTATATAAAGAATTAGTAAAATGGACAGATATGTATCATCTCAAATAATCAAGCAACGACAAGGATATGAACACAAGCCTACAAAAACATTATATTCTCGTTAAAGACCGCGTTACAAATAGAAAACGGCCCAATTTTTTATTTTTTGATTTTTCATTTTTAATTTAATTTTTTTAATTTTTTTTTTTTCATTTTCTTATTTAATTTTTTACTTTATTTTTTACAATCGCATATATTGGTATTACAGTACAAATTATAATCATAAAAGCTGAATTATTTTTATTTTAAAAAAAATCTTATATGAACATATATAATTAAATTCTTTTTTTACGGTACATCCGAATATTTAGAAATCACGTACGTAATTCGTATAATCGTAAACACTCATATTAGACTCATAAATGACTCGAATTTAAGACAAAGGGGACTCATAAAAGACTCCTAAATGAATATACATATGAGTGATATATGACACTTAAAAGACTGATAAATTACTCACTTAAGACTCATAAATGATCAAAAAATGACTTAAAAAAACTCGAAAAAGATTAAGCGATTAAGCGCAATAAATGATTAGAAAACGACTCGAAAAAGACTCGCAGAACGATCAGAAAATGGTCGAAAAAGACTCTTATCTAGCGGAAGACTCATAGGTGATTTATTTAGAAGAGTCGCGGGAGGTCACGTTTTTCTCCCGAAAAATGAGTCTTTTATGACCAGAAAATGCGCTCATATTTCAGCTTTTGAATCGCGCAGCTGGATCAAAAAAGACTCGAATATGATTAAAAATTTCAAAAAATGCTGACTGGGAATAAGATCATACTTTCACATCGCAGAGATTTGGTAATGATCTCTGTGATGTGAAAGTATGACTGGCAACCGAAGTGGTCATAAGAAGTATTGCTTAACACAGAATCTTAAAGAATTCGCCCATCCTTGCTTAAAAAGGAACAACTACAATATCTAAAATAATTCCGAAGTCCGTAAAAGAGGTAAGATGTGACATTTTATAGGATTCGATGTGTGACCATCCCATTATACAAAAAAAAGTATTTGCAGATGTCATCTGTAGATAGAATTAGAGATGTGTTGGTCGACTTTTAATTGATCCATAAATCGACTTTTGATATTGAAAAGTACAAAAATCAAAGTCGATGATAAAAATAACGAAATTGAAAATCGAAATTTTATAATCATGGTGTTTTGGCCGGCTCTTCACTTATGTACATACAAGTCAAAATGTGAAATGATTCGAAAGTCAAGTAGTTGGTAGGACCACTTTTAATAGTCCGCTACCATTACGTTCATTCTATAAAAAAATGGAACGTTAGTGAATCCATATATGGACGAGCTGACGGACCAATTGCAATCACGGCCATCTGATTATCTTCTAAATAGAGTAGACATTTTTAAGGAGTTTTCTCTGTCGAAGATCCTTTGTGGATCTTCGAGGGCCCCTCTCACTACACAGCATGTTGTATTGGACATAGAATGCCTTCCGCATCGTTTATGAGATTGAATTATTAATGCACAAAGTTTTCAATCAATATTCGAAGTGTTGACACAAAAATTATTTTTTGAAACTTCAATAATAATGTATTTTTAATTTCTTCACAATCCATACAAAATATTTACTTGACAACTGTAAAAATAACCTACTTCATTCATTATAAATGGTGCTCAGTTTAAAAATTAAAACTATTTTGATTTTCATGAAGTCGAAAATATTCAAATTCATTTGGGAAATTATGAATATTCTATTTTTACATTTTTATATGCTTTCAAGCCTGATGTAAAGTGGGTGGGACGTTTAACATGGGAGGTCTCCCAGTTATGTAGACCTTCATAATTATTTGAATATATTTTATTTTTCTCTCCCCCCTTGCTGCTTGAAACTCAGTATCAAATTCAATTTATCTAAATATAACCTTTTTCTATTAAAAATTAATTTGCGTCATTAGTTTCTCATTTTCTTGTAAATGCAAATTTAATTAATTTTTCCATTAAAAGCCTGTGTTTAAAATGCTATTTTCTGCACAACGCTGAAAGCATTCAAGTTATAATGTTGGTATTTTCTTTAGTTTGGTTAATTCTTTTGGATCGTTTCGATTTCAATGAGGTGAGTTTTTATTCATACCGGCCATTTGGGATTTGACAATTGAATTCTTCCCCACCCCATAGGCCGCAAATCGCCGTTACAATTTTGAAGTTCTAAATCTAACTTGCAGCCGCAGGGGTGCCGTTTTGAAGGATATGAAATGTAGTTTTGCTGAAATTGCCACCAATCGTTATAGCATCGACGTTTATATGTCCCTAACACGCCAGCTGGCTCAGAATGCTGAAGTTGCTATGAAAATTTACATTCAACCACCTAATGGCGATAAAATACTCCAATTTCTCAATGTCAAATTGAATATTTGCGAGACATTGAAAAGACAAAATATAGCCGTGCCCATGATTCGATCTATTGTCAATGAGATTATGCGAAAAAGTAATGTGCCGTTTTCGTGTCCCATTGTGAAGGTACGTTTCCCCCATTTTGGAAACTTATTTATTTTCATTTCTTCTAGGACTTTGTCTACAATTTGACCAACTTCATCTTGACCGATTCCATTTTTCCCGTCTACACATTTTTTGTGAATTTCAATTTTACCCTGAATTTTATGAATGATTACAAATCCTTTGCTGAATTGCTGTTGGAGGGACGCACTGTACCGAAATGATTTGTCTTTTTATGAAACCAATATAAAATTGATGTCGTATTTCTCAAAAAAAATATATAAATCAATAAAGTGATATAACAGCACTGGGGCTTTGGCAAGATCCCCTTTTAAAAGAGGACCGATTGAAAGTCTTATAAGTAAGGAAGTTCCCACAAAGAGTTTCTAGTTGGGGATATGAAGTCAAAAATTTCAATAGATTTTCCGATTTCTGCTCTCAACAATAAAGTGGATTTCTAGACCTTTTTTATCATTATTTTTTTTTTTTCAAATCAAAGCCAATTTTAATTTTAATCTTCTAGGAAATGTTTCATCTAGAGTGAAACGAATCGCCTTATTTTCTTTGTGGGCGTACATTATGTTTGGCGCCATCATTGTGTTAAACGTCATACATTAAGACACAAGCTTGCGTCAATCACAAAGGTAGACGTAGTGGCAACACTGTAATTGTCATCACTGACTCGCCAATCACATTTTCCAATGTACTCAGGTATTGTAAATGTTAATTAAGATCACACATTCTCATCACAGAGATCATTATAAAAAAAAAAAAAAAATAGGCGAAGTGATTATTAATTAATACACAATCTAAAAGAATTGACCTATCCTTGCCAAAAAGGACAACTATATTACCTAACGTACTTTCAAAAGAAAAGAGATGAGTTGTGACATTTTATAACATTCGATATTTGACCATCACATTATACAAAAACAGGTAAAAAAAACATTAAGTTCGGCCGAACTTTTAATACCCTCCACCTTAGGGTAATGGAAACATTAGACCCAATTATGACCCACAAATGCCAATTTTTAGACACATTCGTTGGAAAAATGTGGCAAAAATCATCAAAATACCGAATATCGGGAGGGGGCTATACCCAAACGTGGACTTATAGATGCAATGTCTCGCCACCGGAGCTAGAACCCATTATGACCTACAAATACCAATTTTCAGAGAAATTCTTGAAAAAATGTGTCAAAAATCATCAAAATACCGAATATAGTGAGGTACCGTTATATGGGGACTATATCAAAACGTGGACCCATACATACAATGTTTCGCCACACGAACTAGGACCCATTATGACCCACAAATACCAATTTTTAGACAAATCCGTAAAAAATGTGGCAAAAATCATCAAAATACCAAAAATCGGGAGGTACCATTATAGGGGGGCTTTAACAAAGCGTGGACCCATACATACAATATTTCGCCACACGAATTAGGACCCATTATGACCTACAAATACCAATTTTCAAATTTTAATACCCTCCACCATTTGGTACAAATTTGGCAATTTCCAAAACAAAAAAAAAAAATAATAAAATCCGTTAAAAATTCTGTTAAAATATTAAAAATACCGAATACCTATACGACGACGTGGACCTGCATAGGCAACTTTTGTCATAAGTTATCACAATATTTAAATATGTTTATAATGTAGCTAAAATCATCAAAATACCGAATATAAGGGGTACCTTTATATGGGAGCTATACGAAGACGTGGACCTGCACAGACAATTTTCTGTCATGGGCTGAAGTATCCATTGCGAACTTCACATGCGAAATTTGAAACAATCCCGGTAAATAATGTCGCTAAAATCATCAAAATACCGAATATCGGGGGGTACGGCATATGGGGGCTATACGAAGACGTGGGCCTACATGGCTCATTTTTTGACTTAGGATATAGCATCCCTTACGAACTTCAAATACCAAATTTGAAACGATTCCGGTAAATAATGTCGCTAAAATGATAAAAATACCGAATATCGGGGGGTACCGTTATATGGGGGCTATACGAAGACGTGGACCTACATGGCCCATTTCCTGTTTTATGCTGCAGTATCTATTACAAACTTCAAATACCAAATTTGGAATGATTCCGTTAAATAATGTCGCTAAAATCATCAAAATACCGAATATCGGGGGGACCGTTATATGGGGGCTATATGATAACTTGGACCTACATCTCCCATTTACGAACTTATTCTGCCTACTGGCAAAATGCACGCAAAATTAATATACCCTCCATAGTATGGTGGAGGGTATAAAAAAGTATGAAAGTATTTAAAGATGTCATCTATAAAGAGAAATAGGGATGCGTAGCTTTATCTTAGTTTTTTGCCGATTTCTTTTGCAATTGCCCATATTAACGATCACTAATAGAAATTTTTGTAATAATTATTCTTGTACATATATGTTGCATCAATTTTTGATTCAACCGGGAAGCGATTTTAAGCATCAAAAATATTTGCGGTTGAATGCAAACATAAAGAACAATATGTAATAAAAAATTATAATAATTATGATCTACTCATCTGTGTAGTTATAAATGGTGTATTTATACATCAGCTACAACATCTAACGTTTTACAAGAACTACGTTGTTGTTATAGAAACTTAAAATTCATTTTGACAAATAATTTCAAATTGAAAAATAAACAAGTAAGCAAAGGCTACAGTCGTGCGGCGGCGACCATGTGATACCCTACAACACTACAATATGTTCGAAGTCTCCTTATATCCAAATGCATTTCGGAAGATTTTGTTTTTAAAATAATGTCAAAGAGCACCGCCCAGAGGTTACCCTTAGTTTTTTGACCCGGCAAATTTGGCCAATATTTACGCACGCCATAGTGCTGTTAAGTATTCAAAACAATTTCACACGAAAGTTGTGGTATATTTTACAGCTAAATATAATCCAATGGTCATCCAAAATGCTAAACTTCTTCAATAAATCAATAAATCTCATAGCTCATCTCTATTTCTATTAGGTGCATATACAGCATAGTCTAGATGATGTAGTCCCCATTGCACCGCTGATGCCTAGGCAGCACATTCTTTGAATCTTTTGCAAGATTTTGATACAACACCTTTTATACAAGTTTTGATTGTTTGTGGTGTCAATATTCCGTCCGATAGTGCCCTAAGGTCTTCTCGATTGAAGACTTGCGAAGGACCAATTTTTACTACTATTTTCTTGACGCTTTTTCAACAAAGTTTTTCAGACATCACTGAACTACAATGTATATTATTTAGTAGAGGTTTCGGTAAGTGTTGATTACATTTTATATATACTTATATTAAAACGATACAATTTTAAAAACCACTATTCAAATGCTATTAACGCTATTATCAATTTTTAATCTGGTTTTGGGTAAATTTTGAAAAACTAATTTTTTTGATTTATTTGAATGACAGTTTTTTAAATTTCACTTCAGTACAACTTTATTTGGCATTGGACATTTTTCAACATTTAAAACAATATCACACTGGGAAGCCTTATTTAAATATGTCTCGTCGTATTCTTCTGCTATTGATGGTCATAAAGTTTTTGGGCCCTGGCGAGGTGTAATAAAATATTTCTTAAACGTAATTTTAAAAATAATAACAAACAATAATTTTTCCCACTCAGACAGCAAAAAGACGTTTCAATTTCCTAATTCACAATGTGACCTGTTTGAAATTTGGTGATCTGGTTCGGAAATTGGAATGTAATTTTCAAAAACTGGAAACAAATCGTTACAGTCTCAATATGTCGGGGTTTTTGCAACGCCAGCTCTCCAAAGATGCCGAATTCCTGGGTATGATCCACATAAAGCCAGCAAAACGTATGACGCCCATTAAATTTGCCGAGGTTCGTTTAAAGATCTGTGAAACGTTGACAATGCCAGCCCTGCCCATACCAATTGCCAAAACAATTTTCAATGAAATAATGACAAAGAGCAATGCACCATTTTCATGTCCGATCAAGGGGGTGAGCTAAAATATATATTTCACTATTAATAATTCCAATATTTTGTTGTATTTTTCTAGAATATCACCTATAAAATGACAGATTTTAAATTGACCTCTGATATGTTCCCGTCCTACACCATAATTGTGGATTTCAATTTTACTTTGAATTTTTATGACCATCAAAAGAAATTTTTTAACATTGCAGTGCAAGGCGCCACTGTTCCGATTAAAGCTTGAATTGAATTTCATGAAGGAAAAATTTCCATAGGTCTTTTGTGAGGCAATAAAAAGATCAGAGGATGATGAAAAATTTTAACAACCGAATTTAGCATTCTTTTCGAGTCATTAAGTAATGGGATAGCGGAAAATGCTTACAGAAGAACTTTGTCTATGGATAGGAAAATACCTTAGTCGATCAATCAAAAGTCGACCTACGTATCCCTAATTCTATCTACAGCAAAGACCTAAAATGGTAAAGACTGGACAAAATGCATTTTGAGCAAATGGTTTGTGTCTACAATACATAGAGTAACAGCTCATGGCAGAGACATGTTAATATAAAAACCACTATTACGGAAACGGATATCATCAAAAAATTTGAAAAATCCAAAATTTTGGTTTCAAAATTCTATTCTATGGACCTTTCCCAAAATTTGCACATTGCTTTGGCGGTTTAAATCAGTTAACATTTGTAATTATGTTGTTATGATATCGTAACAACAGAGGTATTTTCACAGGGTTACCATATCTTGACTCTTTCTTGTCCTATCTTTACACTTCAATGTCTTTGTCTACAGATGGCATCTTGAGATTATTTTTTTTCGCATTTTGGGAAACTGAGCTATAATTTACAATACTACAGATATATATCGACGAATGATAAGATCAATGTGTCTGTGTGCATTAAAACACGTCAATTGTTGTGAAACTCAAAAAGTGAAAAGTAGTTAAAAATGCATGAAATCGAAATCGATTTCCTCATTCTTATCACAGACAAGAGTCTACTTTGATTTAAAGACTTTTTATACCATAAATCGACCAACCAAAAGTCGATCTACGTATCCCTAATACTATCTACAGATGAAATCTTGAATTATTTTTTTCGTAGTTTTGTGAACTGAAATATCGTTGTGTCGCAATTAAATTTAAAATCAGGCTAATTGTTGCAAATTTGTTGTTGTAGAAAGTTGGCTTCGTCAAAAATATGTTGGTACGATATCCAAAATATTCCTGTTCAAGTAACTTAAGTTATCGGTTATCGTTTGATATTTTCTTTTAAAGTCGTTTTTCTTAGTAAATTGGCATAGATCAATTAAATTTTCGCTGGAGAAGGTCTTGAGAATTGCAGGTAAGTTATTGAAATTTGTAAAAATATTGAAATTTATCCTCTTTACATTACATTTTTTAATTTTCCTTCCATTCTCTAACTTAAACGTGAAGACGTGTTTATACCAAAAGTCGACCTACATATCCCTAATGCAACAGGTTGAGTTGAAAAAACTGCTACCAACTTCAGACTACTGTCATTTCTAATCCACTCATCCGACAGCTGTTAAAATTATTCCAGTGACAGCTCATTATATTGTTTACAAGAATACGAAAGCATTTTGGTGAGCATTTTCCAGAAAAAAAGTTATTCGTGATGGAATTCAAGCGTGATAGTGTGCAATTTCTTTATATTTGGCTGGAAAACCACAAGTGGCTATCGTTAGAGCACTCCAGCATTTGAATATGAATAAATCTTTTGTGTCTCGTACCATCGCTTTTTACTGTAATACTGGTAGCGTAGCCCGACGTCAAGGAAGTGGATGGGAGAAAACAGCAAATATCAGCAGAAATGGTTCGAAAAGTAAAGAAGCGACTTGATAGAAACCCGCGTCGCATTAGCCGAAAAATGGCTCGTGAGCTAAACATATCGCAATATTCCATTCGCGAATATTGCAAAATGAGCTCGTGATAAAGCCATTGAAATTCCAAAAAGTGCAAGAACTTACACCGCAACAAAAAGAAAATAGACTCAGAGCTAGAGCTAAAGAGTTGCTTGGCTTGGCCGAAAGTGGTGAACTGCCGAATTTGGTTTTCTCCGATGAGAAAACATTCGTTGTCCAGCAGTTTGTAAATAAACGAAATGATCGTATTTACTTGCCAAAGAGGTCAGCTGAAAATGTACACCTTCGGTTGGCCACCAGAACTCAAGCGCCGGTCATGGTGATGGTGTGGGCCGCCATAACAGCTGATGATTACTCTCCGCTCGTATTAATCGACCGTGGCATTAGAATAAATGCCGAATGTTATTATGGCGAAAATATTTTGGAGGGTGTATTAAAGCCTTGGGCACGCAAATCTTTTGGCCGCAGACCTTTGACATTCCAATAGGACTCAGCACCATCGCACTCAGCAAGCGGCAAAATGATGGTTACAAAATGATGTTCCTCGCTCCATTTCCAGTGCACAATGGCCAACAAAATCTCCGGATACCAATCCGTTGGACTATTGTGTCTGGAGTATTTTGGAAAGCAATGTTGGCACTAAAAAATACCAAAATGTCGATCACCTCAAGCAAGCGCTTCGCCGGGAATGGGCCAAAATACCGCAGAGCAACATTCGGGCAGAGTGTGATGGTTTCATTGGCCGTAATTCGTGCCAAAGGTAACCAAGTCGAACAAATCTAAACTTATTCTAAAATTTGATGCTATTTTCGACATTTTTTGCTTTCATTCAATAAAATTGAAAAAAATGTAAAAAATATAGCGTTCGACTTTGTTGCCGGTTTTTTATCTCACCCTGTATCTACAGAAGAAATCTTAAAATATTTTGGGAACTGAATTAGAGTTTATATTATATAGCTATGATTTTGGTCATATAATAGGTCATAGGTCATATTATATAATCGATTATGACTTTTTTATTTGACTCTAAGCACTATCGGAAATATAAATCGGGTAAATCGTTACATACTAGAAAATCGATAACAAAAAGTGAATTTTTTAATTACCAAATATCACTCTTCGGGTCAATCAAAAGTCGACCTACGTATCCCTAGTTCTGTACAAAGCAAAGACATAAAAGTATAAAGATAGGACAAGACAGAATAAAATATGGCAACCCTGTGAAAAAGACCTCTGTTGTTATGATATCGTAAAAACATAGTTACAAATGTTAAGCAATTTCAACCGCTAAGGCCATATGCAATTATTTGGGATGGTATATGGAATAGAATTTTGAAACCAATATTTTGGATTATCCAAACTTTTATTTGTCATTCTTTCCTATAATTGTGTTTTTTTATATTAACATGCCTATGCCATGAGCTGTTATTCAAGGTAGTATAGCCACAAACCATTTGCTCAGAATGCATTTTGTCTAGTCTTTACCATTTTAGGTCTTTGTACAAAGAACCTATTTATAAGGTCATCCCGTGATAGAAGAATACAGGTAGATGCATGAACGCTTGAAAACATTGATATATCAATTTTATAAAAATATTTCTTCAAAAATAAGTAGATTTTTATATGTTTTCTCATAAGACGTCAATAGGAGGTTGTTATGAAATGCATTTTACAACAGTTTTAACGAATTTAAATAAATTTCCATTCAAAATTGGTTTGACAGTTCATTGTCCCAGCAGCGGTGTCGATGCGACTACCTGAATTCTTCTACCATGGGTCATCCGATAAGATCCGCTCAAAGGTCTATAATCAGGTTGTGTAAGTACAACGAAAAACTGCGTTTGTGTTTTAAAAACTATCAAATGGTTTGTTTACGAGTTTATAAGCTTAATTCACTATGAATTGACAACACGGATAAAGTCAGCTGGTCTTATCACCAGCTGATCGGGACCGTATTATCAAAATCCGTGCAATTGCTAATTTAGCATGTATGAAAAAGTTAGTGGAAGTGTTTCGTTATGCTTACTTGACCTGTCAAATGGATCTTGGAAGACACCTAGAAGGTTTTCTCGATAGAAGGTCTCTGAAGACCAAATCGTTTTATTTTCTTTTTGGGATTTTTTAACGCTTTTTACACAAAATTATTCTGTCATTACTGAACTACAATCTATATTATATATCGGAGATTTCGGCAGGTGTTAATTATATATTTCATACATATTTAAACGAAAATAAATATCCAAATGCTTTTAACGCCATTATCAAATTTTTAATCTCTTATTTTTGGTAAATTCAAACAAAATGACTTTATTTGATTAATTCGATTTATTTGAATAGCAGTTTTTAAAAATTTGGCTTCAGTACAGCTTTACATCGCATTGGAAAAATTTGGAAAAAAAATTTTAAAAACGAAAACATTTTCACGCCTTGAAGCATTATTTTAGTTGAAATGAGGCGTATTCTTCTGCTATTGATGGTCGTTAGTTTTTTGGGCCCTGGCGAGGTGTGATAAAATATTTCTTACAAATTTTAAAAAATTAACAATTATTTTTCCTCTCAGACAGCAAAACGGCATTTCAATTTTCTAATTCACAATGTGACCTGCCTGAAATTTGGTTCTCTAGTTCGGACATTCGAATGTAATTTTCGAAAATTGCAAACAAATCGTTATAATGTCAATATTTCAGTGGTTCTGGAACGACAACTCTCCAAGGATGCCGAGTTCCTGGGAGTGATCCACATAAAGCCAGCAAAACGTATTACGCCACTTAAATTTGCCGAGGTTCGTTTGAAGATCTGCGAAACGCTGACAATGCAAGCCCTACCCATACCAATTGCCAAGACAATTTTCAATGAAATAATGACGAAGAGCAACTTTCCATTTACGTGTCCCATAAAGGGGGTGAGCTAACATATTTTCCTGTCAATATTTTAACTTTAATTTATTTTTTATGTTTTTTTTTTCAGAATGTCTCCTATAAAATAACAGATCTTGAATTATCCTCCGAAATGTTCCCGTCCTACACCATAATTGTGGATTTCAATTTTACTTTGAATTTTTATGACCTTCAAAAGAAATTTATTAGCGTTGCGGTGCAGGGAGCCACTGTTCCGATTAAAGTTTGAATTCCATGAAGGCTAAATTTTCATGGGTCTTTTGTGGCACAATAAAATGAACAAAGGATCATTCTTTTCGTGTTTATAAAGGATTCGATATCAGAAGATTGGTTACAAGTCATCTACAAATTTTCTATGGACAGTAGACGTTTTACAGGAGACCGGACAGATGATTTTCTGCAGGTCTTTTATGAAAAGGAGAACTATTACAGGTCATCTATAGACAGAAAAAAGTTCTACAGTAATGCTATGGACAGAGAGGATATACACAAAATTGGTCTTAGACGGCCATTAGGCCTTTACAAGCCCTCCATCGACAGAAAACCTTATACAGGTCTTCTATGAACTCAAGACAATCCATAGGTCTTCCATGGACGGAAAACTTTTTACAGGTCTTCTACAGAAAGAAGACCTATTAGAGATCTTCTTTAAATATGGACAGAAGACCTACAGGTCTATTACGGACAGATGATAGACCCAGCCACCAATCCGCCAAATAAATGAAATATATGAGGGCCCTATAAAAGTATCAGAGAAGAATGTTGATGAAATTCTGTCAGCTGTTCGTATACAAAACCAACCTAGATTTCCAATTATCTGCTAGAGCTGTCGCGCCAGAGGACTCTTTGAATCTTAAGAATTAGAACTCAAAAGAGTCCAAATTGTAATAAAAAACAAGGATAGTTAAGGAAAATACGCAAAATTTTTCCGCAGCCCAAAGGCATTACATTCCATTAAAAGAACGCCAGCGAAATTACGCAAAAGTTCTTCACATTTTCTATAGACCCGCAAAACCTCTACAGACATTCTAGGGACAAAGGACTTCTACAGGTCTCTATAGAGAAAAGACCTTATACAGGCCTTTAAAGGCAGGGAATCTACTACCGGTCGTTTACAGACAAAACAAATTGACCGGAAATTTTTTTCTGAATCAAAAATTCAAATCTCAATTCTTATTGACATTTTGCTCGAACGAATTGATGAATTCAAACACACAAAAACTGCGCAGTATTTTTATGTTCGATTTCGAGACCATGTCTGGGAGCCACACCCATTTTTTGTTGTTGGAACACAAGAAGAAGAAAAAAGTAAACAAACAAGCACTATGCAAAAAAAGAAACAACAACTTATCTTCCAAATTTGAACATATTTGTTTCGAAAGTCGTGCTATTTATGCGTCTGATAAGCACTAATTTAACAATTCGCAACAAAAACACAAGCGTTTTGAATTTATTTTTATTGGAATTTTTTTTTCTTTCAACATAAACAATGAGGCGTCTGCGAAGACCGGGCCAGACCAAACCAGACCAGTCGTCATTGTTGTCTGCCAAACAGTCTTAATTTATGTGGTCTTATTTTGGTTTGGTTTATTGTTTGTTTATAAATATTGGCGTGAGATTTTCGAACATTGGGTGGAGTGGTTTGTGTTATAATTTGAGGGATATTTGGAAAACGATATCCTACATTAGGTGGAGTTGTGTGTATTATATTTTTGGGGTATTTGAAAAATTGTTCCTCTGGAAAAAAAACAACATAAAGTAGGTAGAGAACTAGGCCTGGGACAAGGCTCTATAATACAATCATTGACTCTGAAATCACTTGCTCAGTTGCAGCCTGATTTCTAATAGACTCTAAAAAAGATCTGGGAGAGTGCTCCCAAGTTTTATCTAAAAACAAAAGTCGACCTACACAACCCTACCCAGCAAATTACTAACCTTTTATTTTAGCTAAGAATTATGTCAAGGAATTGAGTCAAGTCCGAGTGAAATTTCTCTATTTTTCTTTTTTACAGACATAAACGAAAATTCCTCTCGGAAAAAATCCGACGAAAAAAGGTAGGCATTGCGAATTCTCTCAATATTGTATTTATCTCAAGAAAAATATAATTTGTAGGATGTTTTCCAAAAATATGGTTTGAAAAAAAATGTAAAAAAAAGAAATGGTAGAAAAAGTATTCAAAGAGGTGTAAGACAATATCCAGCACAAATATTCAAATCCTAAGATTTTAAATTTGTTTATTTAACTTATTTTCATGAAAAAACCAACACACTTCAAATTTGCACAATAAATAGGCTACACTAGCTACGAAAAAGACCCACCACCACCCCATCATATTCACAAATTATTTCACTTCAAATATTCGTGATTAAAAAAGTGAACAAGGTACATTGAAGACATTGGCCGTTTAAGATCATATTTTCAAACTTTAAATTGGAAGAAAAAGAAGAAAAGAATATGGAAAAAGAATCCGATGATTTGATATCTTCAAATAAATGAGCAATTGTTTGTTTTTCCTTAACCATATTATATTCCTTAACCATCATATTTTTAAACTTCCAAGCTACTCCTAAGACTCACTAACATCCAACACGTATTTTAGAATCCTAATATTATTTTTTTAATTAATAAATTTGTTTATTTCGGTTGTTAAATTTTTGTAAAAAAAACCTTCACATTTGCACTAACAAATAGGATACACAAGGTACGGAAAAGTTTATTAGCGTTGCCATATTCACAAATATATTCTCTTCAAATATTCATGGTGTATAAAGTGACCAAGAGACATAGAACTATTTGCCATTTAGGATCATATTTTTAAACTTTAAATAGGAACCGGTGCTGGTGCTACTGCCCCCGTTGCTGGAGCCAAGAAAGAAGATGGGAAAAGAGCCAGAAAATTCCAATGACGATATTCGTTTTGCTCTCTTCGAATAAATGTATAATAGTTTTTCTTTACCCACATCATATTCTGAAACCTCCATGTTACTCCTCGAATCCTAATATTATTTTTAATTATTAAATTGGTTTATTTAAGTTGTTTAATTTTTGTAAAAAAGCCCTTCACATTTGCACAAGCTAATAGGATACACAAGATACGAAAAAGACCCATTAGCTTTGCCATATTCATAAATGATTTCTTTCCAAATATTCATAACTTTAAAAGTGACCAAGAGACATAGAGAAAATTTACCATTTAATATAGTTACCGGAGGTGGTGCTTCTGTCCCGCTGCTGGAGCCAAGAAAGGAGATGGAAAAAGAACCCGAAGAGTCCGATGACGATATGGGATTGGTCTCTACGAATAAATTGACAATTGTTTGTTTTTCCTGGACCAACATCATATTTTCCAACTTCCATGATACTCCTGAAACTTATCAACATCCAACACGTATTTTAGAATTCTGATTTTTTTTAATTATTAAATTTGTTTACTTAAATTATTCAATTTCTATAGAAAATGCACATGAAATTTGTACAATAAATAGGTTGCACAAGGTACTTTTCGTACCTATTAGCATTGCCATATTCGCAAATGAATTCTCTTCATATATATATATGATTTAGACAAGTGACCAAGTGACATTGAAGAAATTGGCCTTATAGGAGCGATTTTTCAAACTTCTTTGTTGCTTCTCCGACTTGTCAACATCACACACACCTATTTTCGAATCCTAATATTGTAAATTTCTTTATTTAATTTGTATAATTCCTTTGAAAAAAACAAAGGCATTTTAAATTTTGCACAATAAATAGGATACACAAGATACGAAAAAGGCCCATTAGCGTTGCCATATTTACAAATAATTTCTCTCCAAATATTAATGCTTTTAAACATTTCTCGAGAATAATGATTTCCATGTGAATAGAATTCCACGCGTATATTCATGGTTAAGATTTATATAAACCCCCCTGTAGTAAGTATGAATTAAATAAAAAGACCTCATACCAAATTTTCTATTTATTGTTATCGGCAACGTCATTTTTGCACAATATTAATACTACCTAAACCCTAGGACTAGTGTCCATATATACCCATAACAAACAAGCAAACAGGCTTTTATTTTGACAAAAAAAAAAAAAAAACACCGAAGACTTTGCAGTTGCTGTTATTAATACCTATCGGATTTTTTTTTAAAGCCGCTAATATCCTGTCTTTATTTTCTGACGTATGATTTTTCTATAGACGGTCTGTCTGTTTTGTAAAATTGTTTGTGGTGACTATAATGGCAGATAAGAGGCAAAATAAATTAGACATTAACTTCTTTATAAATTTTTTAAGGCCGATTTTTATAGTCGACAGGCAGTTCCAGAGCGAAGGATCTGAATAGACATCGTTAATTGCAGTGAGAAACTTATGTACATTTAAAATGAGAATTTGAGTCATATGTAATGTGACTTTTTCACACTTATTTTTAGCATTTGATATTATTTTTTAGACTAAAACCTGTACGTTTATATTCGGAATTTGTTTGATTGGTGTTGAATACGAATTGCAAGTTTTCAGCAGTTTGCAAGCAATTTGGATATATTCTAAAACTGAATCAATTTCCAAAAAAAACGAAACTATTTTCATACTGTACGTGACCTCTCGCATCATTGCTATAGAGTTCATATTATTGTGTTTGAGAAATCTTAAATAAAAAATCGGATAAAACATATTGCTACGAATGTAACTGGATAGTTAATTTCAGACCTCCAGAAAAATCGCTCGAATTCGAGTAAAGAGTGAAATTCGATCGAAGTTTGATTTGGTTGATATTTCGTAGATGGGGACCTATATATACGAATGTATAAATGAATGTTTAGTTATAGAATAGTTAAGTTTAAGCCATTTAAGCTATGTTAGTAATAAAATTTGAATTAATAAAACGGTTACAGGGCCACAGAAAATGTCCAGTTACCAGTATTGAATACCGACTTGTTAACGTCAATTTGCAAAGAGGTAAAGTAAAGATTTGAGCTAAGTAATGAAAAGGGTTATGTGTCAAGTAGAGTGTGAACTGTGTATATTCGTTTGTACAAAACGATCCCAATCATATATCAATTGTCGGAACACCTGTTTTCAATTAAATTAAATTTGAAAAGGTAAAACTAGCTTTTACTGCCTTGATGATGGTCCGTTTTGGTTTCAAGGAAAAAGTGTTCCACGATATCAGAGTGTCAGAATGCGTTCCGCTAATATACGTTCGTTTTTTTCGCAAAGCCTTACGTGACTACGTGTTGTAAATATACCTTCGAAAAATTAAACGCGAAATTAAACAAAAAAACCGCCAAAATTTCAGATTTAAACTCGAAAAAGCTGTAAAAAATTCAACCATACGTCAGCTGTCTCTGTCTGAACTGACAGTTCCAGTTGCAAACAAAAATATTGAATATAAACAAATGAAATAGCATTCCGAGTTTTATGAATGATATGGAAGAGCTTCAAAATGTATCAGGAGGCATTTAAGAGATGCTTCGAATTTGTTTAAAGTCGACTGGCTTCTTCGTAGAGGAAAAAAGGTGTTTTAGGTTGACTTAGTTCGATTTTGACCCTACGCTGACTTGAGCCAGTCAAAAAGGCGTTTTATATATTCTCACCTTTAGAGACTCATTCATAGACCCAAGATTATGTATATATATGAAAAATTTAGTCGAGATCTTTTGGTTTTAAATTTTATCCATAAGGCCGAATAATGCCAAAGGGTCTTCTATAAACGAAAGAAGTCATATGGTCTTTCATGGATAATTTTTTTTTGCTTTTTGATCCTTTCAGAAGCTCATGAATGAAATTTCTTTTCACAAAATATGAAATTGTCCCACTTGTTTTTTATTTCAAAATTTGTTTGCCCCTCCACCGGCTATAATGACGCGAATACGAATGGCTCATTTACCACTCTTAAAATAACTTGGTGGCTAGTTTATTTTTATCTGAAATTCAAAATTAATTGTTTACAAATCCCATGAAATAAAATAAACCAAAGTAACGGCAACAAGGATTTGAGTTATTAAAAACAAAAAAAAAAATACAATGGAATTTAAAAAAGAAACAGCAACAATAGCATTTTATAAAAATAGCAATAGGGAGGCGGCTCTGATTTTAGACTTAGAATTTAATGTTGAAAAATTAATACACAGGGGGAGATAAAAAACTACAACAAAGTCAAACGCCATAATTTTTACATTTTTTTTTAAATTTTATTGAATAAAAGCAAAAAATGTCGGAAATAGCATCAAATTTTAGAATAAGTTTAAATTTGTTCGAATTGGTCACCTTTGGCACGAACTATGTCCTTCAAAAGGCCAATGAAACCGTCACACGCTGCCCGAATGTTGCTCTGCGGTATTTTGGCCCAATCCCGGCGAAGCGCTTGCTTGAGTTGATCGATACTTTGGCGCCAACCTTTTTTCCAAAAAACTCCAGTCACAATAGTCCAACGGATTGGTATCCGGAGATTTTGGTGACCATTGGGTGCTGGAAATGAAGCGACGAACCTCATTTTGAAATCATTCTTTGTTGGCTCGTGCTGAGTGCGATGGTGCTGAGTCCTGTTGGAATGGACTTCAAAAGGGCAATGAAACCGTCACACGCTGCTCGAATGTTGCTCTGCCTTATTTTGGTCCATTCCCGGCGAAGCGCTTGCTTGAGGTGATCGACACTTTGGTATTTTTTAGTGCCAACCTTGCTTTCCAGCATACTCCAGACACAATAGTCCAACGGATTGGTATCCGAAAATTTTGGTGGCCATTGTGCGCTGGAAATGAAGCGAGGAACCTCATTTTGTAACCATTCTTGGGTGGCGCGTGCTGAGTGCAATGGTGCTGAGTCCTGTTCGAATGTCCAAGGTCTGCGGCCAAAATGTTTGCGTGCCCAAGTCTTTATTAAACCCTCCAGAATATTTTCGCGATAATATTCGGTACTCATTCTGATGCCACGGTCGATTAATACGAGCGGAGAGCGACCATCGGCTATTATGGCGGCCCACACCATCACCATGGCCGGCGCTTGAGTTCTGGTGGCCAACCGAAGGTGTATAATTTCAGCTGATCTCTTTGGCAAGTAAATACGATCATTTGGTTATTTACAAACTGCTGGACAACGAATGTTTGCTCATCGGAGAAAACCAAATTCGGCAGTTCACCACTTTCGCCTAAGCGAAGCAACTCTTTAACTCTTTTGAGTCTATTTTCTTTCTGTAGCCTCGGTGTAAGTTCTTGCACTATTTGGAATTTCAATGGCTGTACCCCGAGCTCATCTATATTTGCCGAATGGAATATTGCTATATGGCCGTTTTTCGGCCACTGCGACGCGGGTTTCGATCAAGTCGTTTCTTTACTTTTCGAACCATTTCTGCTGATGTTGCTGTTTTCCTCTGTCCACTTTCTTGACGTCGGACTACGAGCGATGGTACGAGACACAAAAGATTTATTCAAATTTAAATGCTGGAGTGCTCTAACGATAGCCACTTGTAGTTTTCCAGCCAAATATTAAGAAATCATACTATCACGCTTGAATTCCATCACCAATAATCTTTTTTCTGGGAAATTCTTACCAACATGCTTTTGTACGCTTGTAAACAATGTAATGAGCTGACACTGGAATAATTTTAACAGTTGGTTGCAGTTTTTCATCTCACCCTTTATATACCTTATGGGGTCTACGACGAATATTTAGGGATGTGACATAGGGAATGACAAAATTAAAATTAATATACCCTCCTTTTCAAGGTGGAGGTTATAAAAACACTTTAATCGTGGTATATTATTTCGCTCGTATGAAAGTCGATCAATGATCTGAAATGTCCAGTTCGCTATTTTGAACATAGACAAAGTTCGCCTTCGACAGTTTGGCTTTTCAACACCAAAAAGTCGATTAAACAAAAGTCGACCTATGTGTCCCTAACCTACAGGGTGTCAAAGACACAGAAGTATAAAGATGGGACAAGACAGAGTCAAGATGTGGCAACCCTGTGAAAATACCTCTGTTGTTATGATATCGTAATGCAATAAATTGGGAAAATCTATGGAATAGAATTTTAAAAACAAATTTTTAGATTTTTCGAACTTTTGTTTGTCATTTTTTTCTTTAAAAGTGTTTTTTATATTAACATGGTCCTGTCATGAGCTGTTATCTAGATAGTATAGACACAAGCCCCTTTGCTCAGAATGCATTTTGTCTAGTATTTACCATTTTAGATCTTTGAGGGTGTATATGTATGTGATCTGTTGTCTCAGAGATCAGTGAAAACTATGCATTACGCGGCAGTGCCAATTGTAAAAAATTATTACAATTTATTTTCTTTTTTTTTAATTTTTTTTGTAGGTTATGGCAATGATCCAATAAATATTTCCAACTGATAACCCAACTAGCCAATTGACTTGTCCAGTGATAAGAAAAATTCACATTACAAAGAAATTTGAAATGAATAATTAAATCATTAGACAATGCAAAAAATATTACTCTTATCATCTACTTCAATCGAATTGCGAAATAGAAGAGAAGATTTGCTGGCACTGATAGGTTTGAATTTCCGCATTGAATGCGGTCAGGATTTCTAATCGAGAAAGTTGTAAATTTGTGAGGCAAAGATAAGGCTGTTACTTTTACAAATGGTCTGACAAATGTCAATTTAAGAAGGTCAAGAGGCGAGAATTCAGGCCTCATGGTGGAAATACATAAAGCTCATATTTGGCTGGCTTAAAGGTGGAAATACATAAAGCGCTTATCTGGCTGGCTTAAGTCATCGGCTGGCTTCTTCGGAAATGAACAAAGGAGCCTAGGGCCAAAATCGAACTAAGTTAACCTAAACCTCTTCGGAAATGAACAAAGGAGCCTAGGGCCAAAATCGATCTAGGTCGACCTAAAACTCTTTTGTTCATCTTCGAAGAAGCCAGCCGATGACTTAAGCCAGCCTAATAAGCGCTTTATGTATTCCCAGCCTTAGTCTTCTTTTTCTGCCAAAAATTTTTCTGCGTGGATATCATCAAAGGCTGTTCAAAGAAATATTTTTTGAATATTTTTTTAATAAAAAAATGTAGAGTTTTGCAGCAAAAGAGAGAGAGAGAAAGAGAGAAGCTATCTTTAACGTGCCCCTGCTCTAACCTCATTTTGAGGTTATCTCTCAAATATCATTTTGCGATTATTATTCTTGAATTTTTCTTACAATTTTTAATTTTTTAACTTTCAAAAAGGAATTCTACCCGCATTCAATGAAAAAAAAAAATTCAAAATTTAAATTCCTTAATTAATTCCTGCATCATCCAAAACAAAAGAAAAATGTAAATTTACAGCCAGTTCCACGATATCGAAAGAACACGTTCGCACAACTTTTACACGACAAACAGCTGATTTCCGTTCCACTAAAATCTATCAGAACGAAAATTTGCACGAAAATCAAAGCGAACGAAAACGTAAGCATTTCAGTGTAATTTTGCGTTCCACTATCTTTTTTCTTTCGTACGCATGCGAACACAAATGTCAAAATCAGTCACTTGTGTGTTTGCTATCGTATAATAACAATTAAGGAAAATTGTTTTAACATAAACATTGCTTGGTTGAAAATGGAAACAAAAATGTAAGTAAAAATAATAAATGCAATTTAATATGTGAACAACAAATATATATTTTTTTTTTATTTTCTCAATTCCAGCACGAAAAAATCATCAACTACACAGCTGCGGGCACTAGTTGAGTAAATAGAGGAGAATCCTGTGTTCGCCAGAGGAATGCCAATTTTTGGAAGCAGCAGAAGAAGTTTTAAATCGGGGCGGATTTGGGTAGTTCTGCAACCGGGCACCCACTTCTCTTCCATCATATCCAAAAGAGCCCGAAAACTTCCTTCGACACACGAAAGTTGGCCACAAACCTAGAAAAAATCATTTTTTATTATTTCAAAAATGTAAAAATACAATCATACTTACTGGTTGTTAGGTACTTCAAATAAATTCGAAGCATCTCTTAAATGCCTCCGTGGCACATTTCGAACCTCCTCCATAAAAAATAGGGCTACGGAAATATTCTTTTTTTTATTTTCTAAGAGCACAAATAGTTTGAACACAATCACTAGAAATTTTATTTTGTTTGTTTATTTACAATTTGTTTGTTTACAACTGAAATGTCAGTTGAGACAGAGCCACTGCTGCTTTTTCGCGTTTAAATTAGACATTTGACGCTTTTTTGCTTTATTTCGCGATTAATTTTTCCAAAAAAATATTTAGCAACACTGAATCACGTAAGGCTATGCGAAAGAAAGAACGAAAGTTAGTGGAACGCATTCTTATACGAAAGTGAGTGAGTAGCCTTCGTTCGCACAAATTTTCTTTCGAGATCGTGGAACAGGCTGTTAAATTCTTAATTGCTCTTCCCATCTTCTTGCTGGCATTTTTAAAATTCCATTGTAAAATTTTTAAGATTTCGAATACCACAGCTCTTTGTCGGGGTATTTTTGCTTAAATTTATTTCAACCGATTTGTAAACAATTAATTTTCAATTTCAGTTAAAAATAACCAAGTCTCAAGTTATTTAAAGACTTTATAAGAATCCATTCTCGTTGTAGGCGGAGTAAAGACAAACAAATTTGTGAAAAGAAAACAGATGGATGGGAAGGAACAACAACCGATATTTACGCAAATATTTTTTTGCAAATGAAACAGCAACAAATTTGGGGATAATTAATAACGATTTTATAAACAATTACATATTTTGTGGGAAGGGAAGATTTTTACTCATTCGTTGGGTAAATAGGGTCAATAAACTGGTATTTTATCTATGGAAGATCACAAGACCTCTTCCGTTTATAGAATACCATTTGATTGTCTGCTACTTTGAATGAAGTTTTTTGGCCAAAAACTGACCTCTATTGGATTTTTTATATATAGATAGGCTTAGGTGTATATAGAGCCCCTATGAACACAATAAACACTTGCATATAAACACTTACATTTTTCGAAGAGATCATAGAAAGTATTTTATTTATCCAAGAAACCTATAGAGGTTTTCTATGGTTAAAAGAGATTTTTAGAACTCCTCTACCCAAAGAAGAATTTTAAAAAAAGGTCTTATATTTATAAACATATCTTTAGAACCCTCTATCCATAGAAGTGACACCGAAGGATTTCCATCTAGACAAGAGACCTCCAGAAATCCATTTTCCATTTACAGAGCAGACCTTAAGCACTCCGGGGTTCCTGTACCTTTGTTGCGCTCTGCACTATTATAACTCTTATCTCTTATGAAATTAACCCATGAGGAACTCAATTAAAGTTCACTTTCCCTCGACTGTCTTGTGCTATACTAAGCCTCCTTTCTGACGAAGACCAGTATATCACGAAACCCCGTAAATCATGGGTTTTTGTCTGATGTGAAAAATGGCTGTATGGTTCACAACTATTTGGCCCTACTTCAAACCCTTGAAGTGTCATAATCCCGTTGGGAACCCAAATGCTATGTCCGTAACTCTGCTGTTCCCTGTACCATTTAAGACAACTTGAAATGTCCCCTTATAAATGGCGTAGATCCGACTTCTTCTTAGAGACCCCCTTAAGAAACGCGTAACTCTTGAACATGTGGAACTTTATCAATCTTTGATCTTTGTCAGTGACTCTTAGGTCCTCTGTCCTATATGCGGCAAATCGAAGTATTCATAACTCCGGAGACTCGGCGCATTGGGAAAACCTTGAAGTATCCGTTATTCTGGGGCCGGGACCCTCTTGAAGTGTCCGTATCATGAAACCTACTTAAAGTGTCGACAACTCTTAAATCTCTCGTGGCCTTGTCAAACCCTGGATCTTCCGCTTTTTATTGTGGCTATTGATATAGGTTTCATAACCCCACAGACTCGGTGCATTGTGAAAATCTTGAAGACCTACAGGTCTTCTGTGAGAAGACCTACAGGTCTTCTGTGAGAAGACCTACAGGTCTTCTGTGAGAATACCTTCAGGTCTTCTGTGAGAAGGCCTACAGGTCTTCTGTGAGAAGGCCTACATGTCTTCTGTGAGAAGACCTACAGGTATTCTATGAGAAGACCTACAGGTCTTCTATGAGAACACCTACAGATCTTCTATGAGAACACCTACAGGTCTTCTATGAGAACACCAACAGGTCTTCTATGAAAACACCTACAGGTCTTCTGTGAGAAGACCTACAGGTCTTCCGTGAGAAGACCTACAGGTCTTCTGTGAGAAGACCTACAGGTCTTCTGTGAGAAGACCTACAGGTCTTCTTTGAGAAGACCTACAGGTCTTCTGTGAGAAGACCTACAGGTCTTCTGTGAGAAAACCTACAGGTCTTCTGTGAGAAGACCTACAGGTCTTCTATGAGAAGAGATCACCGGGTCTTTGAAGTGAAAACCGTGTTTCATTCATTTCAGAAGATGATTCGGTCTTCTATGAGAAGACCTACAGGACTTCTATGAGAATACCTACAGGTCTTCTATGAGAACACCAACAGGTCTTCTATGAAAACACCTACAGGTCTTCTGTGAGAAGACCTACAGGTCTTCTGTGAGAAGACCTACAGGTCTTCTGTGAGAAGACCTACAGGTCTTCTGTGAGAAGACCTACAGGTCTTCTTTGAGAAGACCTACAGGTCTTCTATGAGAAGACCTACAGGTCTTCTGTGAGAAAACCTACAGGTCTTCTGTGAGAAGACCTACAGGTCTTCTGTGAGAAGACCTACAGGTCTTCTATGAGAAGAGATCACCGGGTCTTTGAAGTGAAAACCGTGTTTCATTCATTTCAGAAGATTATTCGGTCTTCTATGAGAAGACCTACAGGTCTTCCATGAGATGTCCTACAGATCTTCTATGAGAACACCTACAGGTCTTCTATGAGAACACCAACAGGTCTTCTATGAAAACACCTACAGGTCTTCTGTGAGAAGACCTACAGGTCTTCTGTGAGAAGATCTACAGGTCTTCTGTGAGAAGACCTACAGGTCTTCTGTGAGAAGACCTACAGGTCTTCTGTGAGAAGACCTACAGGTCTTCTGTGAGAAAACCTACAGGTCTTCTGTGAGAAGACCTACAGGTCTTCTGTGAGAAGACCTACAAGTCTTCTATGAGAAGAGATCACCGGGTCTTTGAAGTGAAAACCGTGTTTCATTCATTTCAGAAGATGATTCGGTCTTCTATGAGAAGACCTACAGGTCTTCCATGAGATGTCCTACAGGTCTTCTATGAGAACACCTACAGGTCTTCTATGAGAACACCCACAGGTCTTCTGTGAGAACACCTACAAGTCTTCTATGAGAAGAACACCAGGTCTTCTATGAGAAGACCTACAGATCTTCTATGAGAAGACCTACAGATCTTCTATGAGAAGACCACCTGTTCTTTTTTGAACTCTGATCTCTCCAGTCTTTCATATCAAACTCCAATCAATTAAAAATTCCATTAATTTCACTTCAATTTCAAAATTTCCATATCAGTCATAGACACACAACAACGATATGCAAAAGAAAAAAAAAATAATCTGAAATTAATTTCATTTGCCAATCTTGTGATAAGAATATGACGTCAAAATTTTCCAAAAATAGCGATTCGTGAATATTTACCTGGCCAACAACACACAGAGAAATCATAATGAATGAGGTGTTTGGTTATTTGTTTTTATTTTCTTTTAATTATTGAAAACAAAAAAATATTGATCGAAGTGCGTATCCAAAATAAAGAGTGTTCTTTTTTCTAGAAAAGCCAACAAAAGCCATTCGGCGAATCAGTGATAAGAAATGATTTATGACCATCTGAGAATGGGACATACATTAAGTGTCTTTAATTCGGCTATTTCTTTGCGTTCAGGAATTTTCCAAGTTTCGCGAATTGATTGATGGGTAAATAGGTGACAGGTAGTGTTCAAAATTATAATTAATTAGTTGCTGTTTTTTTTTGGCTACTCAATTTTGGCGATACAAGTCATGGGGAATTTGGAATAATTTTTTGGATAATTACCTTGATTGTTTGAAATTTTTTAATATTGAATAATAAAAGTTTTAAATATTGAATAAATTAATTAAAATTGATTGATGCAATTTTAAAATAAATATAAACATCCTTGATAAATTTTCCGGATTCCGGTCGATATTAAATTACACTTCCTCAAAGTCACATGCATCACATAAGTACATATTGTTATGTTGCCCCTAAGCCCCTATTTCTTTCATAACCAAAGCATTATCCCCTAAAAGTATGCAAAACATGTTCGCATTTCCTCATTTAAGCCTAAAAGTATACCTTTAATTTCTATTTTTTTTTTTTTGTAATAGTTTTCTGAAAATTCTAAATTCTTTTGTTTACAATTTTGCTGACTTGTTGTTATTCAATCAGTCACTCATTTTTTTTTACCGTCTACTGCTTATCATTAAAGCAAAATAATAAACAAAACTAAAACACGGAGGTGGCAAAGATAAAATTGAAAAACAAGAGCTCGTGCCTTTCTCGATGACAAAAAACAAAGAAATTTCAAAGAAAATGCTGTAAAAAAAAACAAACAACAAACGTGCTCACAAATTCCGCTGATATCAGTAGACGGCACATGTAACAAGACAATATTTTCTCTTTTGGTATCAGGCGAGAAAACAACAACACCGCCACGAACACATCTAATCCAATTAAGGTTAAAACATTGTAAAGATGTACGTTGCGAAAGGAGGAGGCGGGGCTGTGGGGGAAGGCACAGTTAAAATTTAAAAAACAAAATCATGGGAAATTCCAATTAAAATCCATTAATTTTTGTCATAGGAAAAAACACATTTAATGATCTAATACCCTTTTCAAGCGTAGCGCCTGGGAGTTAGGCACCAGAAAATTGTTGCCAGCTTTTTGACATTTTTTCCCGGAAAAATAAAATTAATTATCAACAATTTGTTGTGCGTGCCTAACCAGGCCAGCTGATAAAAAATTAATTTCAAGGAATTTTTGCCAACATCAACCACAACCCAAACAATGGAGGCGCCACAAGCCCCACCACCACCAAACAACCAACCGACCAACCCCAACCCCACAACGCCAGTGTAACCTTCCAATGCTGCAAAAAATGAAAAACACCACTTTAAGCAAAGAATTTTCCAGAAAATGTGCCTTAGATATTCTTTGTTTAAACGAAACCTCATGTTTGTAAACAAACATTTTGAGGTAAGCCTAAAAGTAGGCCATATTAAAGTGTTGAACAGAACAAATGCGAAGCAAGTGGTACAAGAAAAGAGAATTAAGTAACAATTAAAGAGGAATAATATTAAAAGAAATCCAGACTTTTAAGGAATATTTTTTTCGGGATCTCAACAGGACCAAAGAAGCAAAAAACGTGTATTTTTTGAAAAAATATTTTTTAACACCCTGGATGTTTTAAAGAATATTTTCACAACACCCCACAGACCCTCAAACGTGGATGTTTAAAGGAATATTTTCAAAACACCCCACAGACCCTCAAACGGGGATTTTTTAAATAATATCTTTCAACCTCCCAGCAGACCCCCAGACGTGGATTTTAAAAAATTTTTGTGCAACACCCAACCGACCCTCAAATGGGATTTTTTAAAATAATATCTTTCAATCCCCCCCTCAAACGTGGATTTTTAAAGAATATTTTTCAACGCCCTACCGACCTTCAATTGCGGATTTTTTACAGAATATTTTTTCTATACCCAACAGACCCTCAAACGTGGATTTTTTAATTTTCAACGGCCAACCGACCTTCGATCCGAATGCGGATTTTTTAAAGAATATTTTTTTCAATACCAAACAGGCAAATAATTTTGAATTTTTTAAATTATATCTTTCACCCCCCAGCAGACCCTCAAACGTGGATTTTAAAAGACCCAACAGAAACTCAGACGTGGATTTTTTAAAGAATGCTTTTCAACTGTCCACAGACAAATAATTTTTGATTCTTTAAGAATATTTTTCAACACCCAACAGACAAATAAGTTTGAATACTTTTCAACACCCAACAGATCCTCAGACGTGGATTTTTTAAATATTGTTCAACACCCGCAAGCCCTCAAACGTAAAAGATTTAAAAAATAATGTTCAACCCCCAGCAGATCAATAAACATGGTTTCTTTTAAATATTTTTTTCTTCAATTTTTTTTTTTTTTTTTTTGAAAAACTTTTTCAACTGCCAACATACAATTTCAGGATCTCCTTCAACTCCATTACAGGAGTTGGAATCCTCACTGAAGTCACCATTCTGCATGGGGACTCCGAGAAAGACACGGCAGCGACCTTAGTGCCTTCCTAAAGGCAGGTCATTAACTGCGGAAATTAGGAAATCTACCGATTCCTTATTTTTTCAGGTAATAACACATTGAAAAGGCTTTCGCCTTTCCAATGGAATGTTTTCGAGGCAAAAAATTACAGGGACCAAGTAGAACTTCCAAATTTCGTTTTTAGGTGCTGATTAGGATGAGAACAACATCTGCCAAATTTCTCTCGAATCGGAAAGAATATAGATATAGCTCCCGCATATGACTTTCATCCGATTTCAGATTTAGATCCCTCAGAGTCGAAATATGAGCTCTATAACAATGATATTCTGTACGTGTTATCAGATGATGCTTAGAAATACTTTTGCAAATTTGGACAAAAAACCTCTGCTTCGCCTTCTCTTGTTTTAGAGGTTGGTATCTCCGCCTCTGGCACATCAGAGGCTTCTTTGTTACAGTTTCTTTGGATACCACCTTTCCAGACAAGAAGAGGTTTCCCGTAGCTGTCACCCTTTTTGAAGGCTTTACTACTCTTCTGTACGTAGGGAGTTCCCTTAATGTTACGTTGGGATATGTCCTCCCGAACTTCCTAACGAATTTCAGGTTCGTCCATTATTAGTGAGAAATGCCTTTCTTATTCCTCATGTCCTTGGAGTTCCGCTCTGTCCTTTTTCAAGCTTGTTAGCCTGCTGCCTTGAGAGTGTGTGCTTGCCGGTATTTAACCATGGATTGGTATAGGGACGCTAGGACTGTTCAAGTCGGTTTTCTTGGGAGTCAACCCCTGACTAGAGTTCGAGGCCTATGAGAAACTATGGTGGTATAATCAGACCGGTGTCTTTCCCTAAAGTCCACAAGGATACTGTCCTGGCACAGCCTGACGTCCTGACGCTCCCATATTCGCAATGATCTAGTAGATTGCTTTCTGCCGTCTTTTAACGCTGTGGTTAATAAGGTCAAAAGTGAGATCATCCTGCTAGCAGTAGCAAACGATCCTGAATCGCTGTCCGAGTCCGATCTTAAGGCAATTTTTGTTGAAATGGAGTTAAACTGACCACTTGTAGCTTTGTTGACTGTGGGTGCCAAGTCGTCCACACCAGCATTAGCAAAGGAGGCTTAGGGGAAAGGATTTAAAATGTTGTATTCCATACCTCATTGTCTTTTGACGAGACTAAGTTCGACCATGACGTCATCGTACAATGGTCCTTACAATGGTAAGGACTCGGTATCAATTCGCAGCTACCCGGTATATCCACTGGGCATTTATATGGAAACTATGGAAAAACATGGACCTATGTAGAAAATATTCTGCTGCAAGTGTTACACCTAAATAATAATTCTATATACCGAATTTTAAACAATTTCGTTTGGAAATCTGTCTTTAATCGTCAAAATATCGAATATAGGGAGGACCGTTATGAAAACGCTATCCGAACTTTACTTGCCTGCAGAGAAAAGACACTCCTGTGTAAACTCACAGTTTCCCATAGCAAGCCGTTTGGACTCTTTCCTTATTAAAATAAACGGCGGACAGACGGACGGAAAGTCGAGGACGACTAAGAATTTTACGCTGATCAAGAATTTATATTTACTTTGTTGGGTCTAAAATGATTATTTCGATGAGTTACAAACGTAAAGACCATCTTAATATACCCTCCATACAATGTATGTGTGTAGGGTATAAGAAAAATTGAAGAATATTTTTAAGGACATTCAGAGCAATAAAAAAAGTTTATTTCTTCAAGTTGAGGGTATAAAAAAAGCTCTATTAATAGTCCATCAAAAGAAACTTCATACCTTTTCTGAAAAAATTGTAATCTTCTTCCCACGATTTCAGGTCATTTATGTGGTAATACTACTTCATTGATCATTTCAGAAAAATTTACTCAATATTTTTTTATAAAAAATATCTAGAGCATAATACGCCACAAAAAATATATATCCTACACCCGCCATGTGTTCATTTCTTAGAGTAATTATTTCGTTAAAAAAAAAGCGAAGAAAAAATTGGGGTTATATGTGGCCAAAGCTAAACACATGAAGAACTCATTTAAAATTGGCAGCCAACAAACATGCGATGACTGCGCTGCGGTTAGCTGACCATGTTGCCACAAACAAAAAAAAACAACATTTAATTGTATAAACAATATTGGAAAATTGATCATCCAACCTCAATACGTTCATCTGGGCATTCTTTGTTTACTATTTCCAGCAGTTGTAGTATTTTGGGAAAAACAATGCGCACTCAATTTTATTGCGAAACGAAAATTGCAAAACAATAGTGCCCCAAGAATCCATGTGTTGGATATTGAGAAGATGTGGAATGTTGTTTGGGGGTAATAAACAAAAAAAAACCACAAACCAAACCAGTAAGGAAAAGTCAAAAGTCGGGCGGGGCCGACTATATGACACCCTACACCTCTGTCCATATTTAGTAGAGCTCCCATAACAACAGAATTTATTTGAAGTAGATAATACCACCGATCAACATTTGACTTTAAATTAGTTATAGTTTGGTTTCAGAGGGAACTATTATATGAGAGGCACATCCAATTCGGAATCGATTTTCACTAAATTTGACGAAGATATTTTTATATTTTATGGCAAATAACATTGCTATAGAGAGCATGATATCACATCGAGAAGGATTATATTAAAAACAATATGTATCGGAGCGGAATTCCAAAAAATGAAAACATACGCCTCGAAATTTGTTCCATTTGGATTGATATTTGCCAAATAATGGCACAATAAACCTGAAATCTAATAAAGGATATATATGGAAGCTATATCCAAATCAAAAGCCGATCTTGATAAAATTTGGCAAATGTATTTCCGAGTTCTATAAGATATCTGATACCAAATATCATTCTTGTCGAATGCGTACTAAATCGAATGAAACATATATATGGGAGCTATAGCCATATCTTAACTGGACTAATATTGGCCATTTGGTACACAATTAACCCGAAATTGGTTGAAGATATATATGGGAGCTATATCTTAACCTGAACCGATCTTGATAAATTTTGGCAAAGGTATTTCTGGGCTGTATCTGATATCTGATACCAAACATCATTGTTGTCGAATGCATATTACGAATGTAAGGGACTTAAACACCAAATCGAATGAAACATATATATGGGAGCTATAGCTATATCTGAACCGATTTTCACCAAATTTGATTTACTTGCTTCTAGACTGAATTCGGTGGGATGTATCAAAATTCAGGTCATTTGGTGCACAATTAACCCGAAATCGGTTGAAGATACAGGGTGAGATAAAAAACAAAACTTATTTTAAAATTTGATGCTCTTTCCCATATTTTTTGCTTTCACTCAATATTTTTTTTAAATGTAAAAGTTATGGCGTTTGAATTAAAAAAAAAAATATTGAGTGAAAGCAAAAAATATCGGAAATAGCATCAAATTTTAGAATAAGTTTAGATTTGTTTGAATTGGTTACCTTTGGCACGAGTTATGGCCTTTAAATGAACAATGAAACCGTCACACTCTGCCCGAATGTTGCTCTGGGGTATTTTGGTCCATTTCCGGCAAAGTGCTTGGTTGAGATGATCGACACTTTGGTATTTTTTAGTGCCAACCTTGCTATCCAAAATACTCCAGACACAACGGTTCGGTATCCAAAGATTTTGGTGGCCATTGTGCGCTGGAAATGAGGCGAGGCACCTCATTTTGTAACTATTCTTGGGTGGCGCGTGCTGAGTGCGATGTTGCTGAGTCCTGTTGGATTGTCCAAGGTCTGCCGCCAAAATGTTTGCGTGCCCTAGACTTTAATACACCCTCCAGAATATTTTCGCGATAATATTGGTAATTTATTCTGATGCCAAGGTCGATAAATACGAGCGGAGAGCTACCATCAGCTGTTATGGCGCCCCCCACCATTACCATGGCCGGCGCTTGAGTTCTGGTATCCAAGCGAAGGTGCACATTACCAGCTGACCTCTTTGGCAAGTAAACACGATCAGTTTGTTTGTCTACAAACTGCACTTTCGGCCAAGCGAAGCAACTCTTTGGTTCTTTTGAGTCTATTTTCTTTCTGTTGCGGTGTAAGTTCTGGCACTTTTTGGAATCTCAATGACTTTACCCCGAGCTCAGTTTTTAATATTTACCGAATGGAATATTACGATGTGTTCAACTCATGAGCCATTTTCGGCTACTGCAACGCGTGTTTCGATCAAGTCGCTTCTTTATTTTTCGAACCATTTCTCCTGATGTTGCTGTTTTCTTCCGTCCACTTCCTTGACGTCGGACTACGCTACAAGTATCATGGTAACAAGCGAGCGGTACGAGACACAAAAAAGATTTATTCACATTTAAATGCTGGAGTGCTCTAACGATAGCCACTTGTGTTTTTCCAGCCAAATATAAAGAAATCACACTATCACGCTTGAATTCCGAATAACTTGTTTTCTGGAAAATGTTTCCCAAAATACTTTTCTACGCTTGTAAACAATATATTGAGCAGTCACTGGAATAATTTTAACAGCTATAGGACAAGTGGCTTAGAAATGTTGTTGCAGTTTTTTTTTTTCATCTCACCCTGTGGGCTATACAAAAACGTGGACCTATATACAAATACTAATTTTTAGGCAAATCCGTAGGTAAATGTGACAAAAATCATCAAAATACCGAATATCGGGAAGTACGATCATATGGTGGCTATACAAAAACGTGGACCTATACATACAATGTTTCGACCTACAAATACCAATATTTCGTCAAATCCGTGAAAAAATGAGGCGAAAATCATCAAAATACCGAATATCGGGAGGTACCCTTTCATGGCGGCTATACCAAAACGTAGACCGATATATCTCATTTTCAATACCAACTGTCCTAAACACAATACAAATTGTTCTGCCAAATTTTGAAGCTCTACGTTAAATAATGTGAGCTATATCGTGACGAACAGTCAGATTAACGGACGGACAGACAGACGGGTATCGTTGAATTGACTTGGAACTTAATGCTGATTGTGAATATATATACTTTATGGGGTCTACGACGAATATTTAGGGATGTTACAAACGAAATGACAAAGTTAATATACCCTCCTTTTCAAGTTGAAGGGTATAAAAACAATAATAACCCAACAATCCATGTGTTAAATATTGGAAAGAAGTGGATTTTTTTTCTTTGCTAAGCAAAAAAACACACCACTCAAAAAACCTCCTAAATTGGATTAAAAAAATTGATGAGATGTGCGTAATTTAATTTTAGGGATTTTTTAAATCAAACAAACAGAAAAGATGTTCTACTAAGCAGAATGACAGAACTACTCTTAAATTTAAAAGCTTGATTAGAATATTGGCCTTGGAGGTTTTAGTATTAACAAGTTAAAACGCAGTAAGTTCGGCCGGGCCGAATTTTGAATACCCTCCACCATTTGGAAAGAATTTCGAAATTTGCAAAAAATAAAATCCTTGAAAAACTCTGTTAAGATTTTAAAAATACCGAATGTAGCTATTATATTAGGGTCTATACGACGACATGAACTTGCGTAGGTAACATTTGTCATAAGCCATTACAATATTCAAATGCGAAACTTAAAAAAATCGGTTATAATGTCGATAAATTGAAAGCAACGAATATCGGGAGGTACCCTCATATGGGGGCTATACGAAGACGTGTACCTGCACAGACAATTTTCTGTCGTAGGCTGTAGTATCCATTACGAACTTCAAATATCAAATTTGAAACAATTCTGGTGAAAAAATGTCCATAAAATCATTAAATTACCGAATATCGGGAGGTACCCTTATATGGGGGCTATACGAAGACGTGTACCTGCACAGACAATTTTCTGTCGTAGGCTGTAGTATTCATTACGAACTTCAAATATCAAATTTGAAACAATTCTGGTGAAAACTGTCCCTAAAATCATTAAAATACTGAACATCGGGAGGTACCGTTATATGGGGGATATACGAAGTGGTGGACCTGCACAGACAATTTTATTTCTTAGGCTGTAGTATCCATTACCAACTTCAAATACCAAATTTGAAACAATTCCGGTGAATGAATTCGCTAAAATCATCAAAATACCGAATATCGGGAGGTACCGTTATATGGGGGATATACGAAGACGTGGACCTGCACAGACAATTTTCTGTCATAGGCTGTAATATCCATTACGAACTTCAAATACCAAATTTGAAACAATTCTGGTGAAAAATGTCCCTAAAATGATTAAAATACCGAATATCGGGAGGCACCGTTATATAGGGGCTCTACGAAGACGTGGACCTGCACACAATTACGAACTTTAAATACCAAATTTGAAACAATTCCGGTGAATAAATTCGCTAAAATCATCAAAATAGCGAATATCGGGAGGTACCGTTGTATGGGTGCTATACGAAGACGTGGACCTGCACAGATAATTTTCTGTCATAGGCTGTAGTATCCATTATGAACTTCAAATACCATATTTGAAACAATTCTTGTGAAAACTGTCCCTAAAATGATTAAAATACTGAATATCGGGAGGTACCGTTATATGGGGGATATACGAAGAGGTGGACCTGCACAGACAATTTTATGTCTTAGGCTGTAGTATCCATTACGAACTTCAAATACCAAATTTGAAACAATTCCGGTGAATAAATTCGCTAAAATCATCAAAATAGCGAATATCGGGAGGTACCGTTGTATGGGTGCTATACGAAGACGTGGACCTGCACAGATAATTTTCTGACATAGGCTGTAGTATCCATTATGAACTTCAAATACCAAATTTGAAACAATTCTGGTGAAAAAATGTCCATAAAATCATTAAAATACCGAATATCGGGAGGTACCATTATATGGGGGCTATACGAAGACGTGGACCTTCACACAACTACGAACTTTAAATACCAAATTTGAAACAATTCCGGTGAATAAATTCGCTAAAATCATCAAAATAGCGAATATCGGGAGGTACCGTTGTATGGGTGCTATACGAAGACGTGGACCTGCACAGATAATTTTCTGACATAGGCTGTAGTATCCATTATGAACTTCAAATACCAAATTTGAAACAATTCTGGTGAAAAAATGTCCATAAAATCATTAAAATACCGAATATCGGGAGGTACCATTATATGGGGGCTATACGAAGACGTGGACCTTCACACAACTACGAACTTTAAATACCAAATTTGAAACAATTCCGGTGAATAAATTCGCTAAAATCATCAAAATAGCGAATATCGGGAGGTACCGTTGTATGGGTGCTATACGAAGACGTGGACCTGCACAGATAATTTTCTGTCATAGGCTGTAGTATCCATTATGAACTTCAAATACCATATTTGAAACAATTCTGGTGAAAAAAAAAATCCATAAAATCATTAAAATACCGAATATCGAGAGATACCGTTATATAGGGGCTCTACGAAGACGTGGACCTGCACAGACAATTTTGTCTTAGGCTGTAGTATCCATTATGAACTTCAAATACCAAATTTGAAACAATTCCGGTGAATAAATTCGCTAAAATCATCAAAATACCGAATATCGGGCGGTATACCAAAACGTGGACCAACATGGCCCATTTTCAATACCAAAAGTCCTGCAGACATAACATACATTTGAGCAAAATTTTATAAATCAACTTCAATTCGTTCGGAAGCTAGAGTGATTTCCACAGACGGACAGTTTTTGGGCATTTGGGGTTTTCCACAGAACGAGTATCCCTGCCGGATGTGTCAAGTACCAAAAATGTTCAAATACCAATTGCTTACGAAATATTGTTCTACCATTGAAGAAAAACCCTTTTCCAATGAGCCCAAACCCAAAATTCAAATAAAACTCCAAAAAAATACGTTTCTTTTTTTGTAAAAAGTAAAATTTATATTTAAATTTATTGCCCGAAAAAACGACTGTTAAACATATTTACATTACTTATACATTCTTTTCTCTAAAAAAAAAAAATACAGCTTAACTACTATAACCTATGAATACCTTCTTTTTCCTAAGTGATTACAAAATGGTTTTTCTTTTGTAATTTCAAAAAATCGTATTTTTGTTTTGGAAACTTTTTTAGAAAAAGTTCCATTTGCAATAAAAAAACATGTAACCAAATGTGTGTGTGTGTGTGTGTGTGTGTTTAGGATAATTTAAAACTACGCCTGCGTAACTATATACACATCACCATTACTGCTGACAACTTCGGTCATGCTCACCGCCGATATTGTCGAAGATGACGAAGAGTCGTGATTATTATTGTTGTTGTTACCATTTTGTACGGTTTGTATACTTATAGCGGAATTTTGACTTTGATTTTCATTACCCGCCCCACCACCGCCGCCACCATGGCCGGTCAATTGGAAATGATCCTCCAGACTTTCAATGTCATAGAACACACTGTTACACTCGCCACACTTGTAACGCGGCATATTTGGACAATTGGCATGTTTGCGTTCAATGTGAGATTTGAGGGTCAGGGCGGTGGAGAAATGTTTACGACAATTCTCCACCGCACAGCAATACGAACGCTGTTGATGTGTTTGCCTGTGGCGATAGAGTATGGCCTTGGACTTGAAGGCCTTATTACAAATGTGGCAGGTGGGTACCTTGCTGGCAGATTGATGTGTCTTCATGTGCATGCGCAGCATGCCTGGACCCCGGAAGCTTTTGTGGCAAATCTCACACTGAGGTTGTTTCTTGCAATTGGCCCTTATCCAATTCGAATGTTGATGCATGTGATTCTGCAAGCCTTTGAATTGCTTGAATTCTTTTTGACATAAATTGCACTTGTAACGTCCCGTCGATAGAACCGTGGTCTGTTGATTTATAAATTCTGCTATGAGTTTGGAATCGATTTCAAAATCATCATCCTGACCGGCTGCCTGGGCAATGGAGCAGGCTGTGGCCTGCAGTTGGCGAGAATTGGCCAAGGAGCGATTGCTGTTGTTGTTGTTGGCGGCAATTCTTCGTGGCTTGGTTTTTGTCGCATTCGGAGATGAGCATTCCAGGGAGCTGTTGTTGAGCTTATCATTGTTAAACTGTTGCTGCTGTTGTTGTTGTTGCTGTTCCTGCAATTCTTGTTGTTGTTGCTGCTGCATTTCGGATTCATTGGCATCACAGGCTGCCTGGAAGACCGCATTGACCTCAACATCATCGACATCATCAATGCAACCGCCCTCCACCACTGTGTAATGGGCCAAGGAATTATCTTCGGTGTAAACATTTTCATCATCGTCCTCCAACATCTGATGGTGATGATCCTCGATATCTTGTTCAGTGGAAATAAACTCAGAACCATTGGATGTTTCCAACAAGACTGTCCCGTCGGCATCTTCGTCCTGTAAGATTTCTTCTTCCATGTGAATTTCCTCAATGATATCATCATCGTCCTCCAGTTCATCTTCCTCATCGTCAATGACTTCTTGGACCACGGTGACATCGGGCAAAATCAAGCCTTGTTGGTGGTGGTGATGGTTTTGTTGTTGCTGCGATGTTGTCACCGTCACATCTTCCAAATATTCCAATTCAACATTTTGTTGCAACAGCTGATGATGATGTTGCTGGTGATGATGGATCTGCAACTGTTGATCATCATCGACGACAATTGTCTCGCAAATCTGATCACGTTCATTGTGTTGCTGCATGACATTGTTGTTGTTGTTGTGGTTCCCATTGTGGTGATGTGAATCATCCATGTGACCGCCACCATCCAAGTCGTCGCCCTCCTGATCGCCTTCATCATCAATTAAATGCTGTTCCGTTTGTTCCATCAGGGTTTCCTCATCCATAATGGTCAAATGATCATCTTCCAGAATTGCTGTAGCATGTTGGCCATTACTCAAGGTGTGGGTGCCTCCTCCGCCCGCTGTCAGCGTCCGTTGGGGTACAATTTGTACTAATTGCAATATTTGTTGACCATTTGGTTGTTGGATTAACTGCAAAGTTTGGCCACTGGTCGTTTGTATCAATTGGGCAGGAGCAAATTGTGGTTGTTGAAGCTGGGGGGCACTGGCGGCGGCGGTGTGTATCAAATTATTTGTTGATACATTGCCATTACCGCCAATGATTTGGGCCAATTGTGGTGGGCCACCACCACCCGCACTCCCACCAATGGTATTACCATTTGTGGTCAATAGCTGGGTGGTGGTGATTATCTGACCATTTGGAAAGACAATTTGTTGAGGCAGGGTAGTGGTGGATTGTGTGCTTGTTGTTAGGTGGTTTGTGTTGGACGATATGGGCAGTAATTGGGGTGGGTGGGTACTGAGCAAGGTTTGGGTGTTTGTTGCCAAACGTTGATGGGTGTTGTTGTTGTTGGTCTGTTGCAATGTCAGGGTTGTGGTGCTGCCATCGCTTAAATTCAATGTGGTTTGGGGTAATAAATGTTGTATTTGTTGCTGCTGCTGCTGTTGTTGTTGCTGCTGTTGTGTTTGGAGAGCAGGTGTGGTGATGGTGTGCTGTTGTTGGGTTATTTTGGCAAACTTCTTGGCGACCGGTTGTATCTTTTTCAATGAAGAGGATTTCCTCTTGACGGCGGCGGCGGTGGTGGTGGTTGATGTTTGCATCAGTAATTGCTGGGGTGGTTGGGCTTGGGGACGATGTTGGTTATGTATGAGCAGAGATTGTTGTGGAGTCGAAGTTTTCTTCTCCTCTTCTTGCTGCTGCTGAAGCTGTTGTTGCTGCGCTTGTTTTTGTTGCAGAACCAAATTCTGCTGTTGTTGTTGCTGCTGTTGCTTCAATTGTTTTTGCAAGATTTTCTGCTGTTGTTGCTGCTGCAACTTCAATAGCTGCTGCTCCTGTTGCTGTTGCAGCAAAATCTTTTGTTGTTGCTGCAATTCAATTAATTTGGCCTGACTCTGTTGCAGTTTCAATCCCTGTACCTCATCCAAAACTACTCTGGTTGTCGTTGTGGTGGTTTGCTGCTGCTGCAAATGTTGTAACTGTTGTTGTTGCTGTTGTAGCGCTGCCTGCTGCTGCTGCTGTGGTTGTTGTTGTTGTACCCTTATAATTGTCGGACTTTCTATTGGTGGCTTTTCATCAACCATTACCCTAACCGTAATGGATTTAATGTATTCCCTTAGCTCTTTGTCACTTCGTTCCACTTGCATTTTAAATGAATGACATCGCGACACAGCATGGACACATTGTACACATATCTTGTCGGGCCAACCCTCGGTCGGCTCCACACTAACACTGGCGCATTCCATTAACATTTCGGCCACCTTTTCGCTGAACAGCGGACGCATATCCTTGCGTTCACAAATGCACACACGACAGATTTTGTCCAAATCTAAAACTTTTTTACGTTCCATCATTTCAGGAGCAGCGTGTGGGTGGGTGAGTGTGTGCGTGTGTAAATGGAAGTGAAGTGTGCTCTGGTGGGTAATTGGTTGCTAGGCTGGTTGTAAAATTGGAGTTAAACGCTGTAATTAAAAAAAAATGAAAAATTTTAATAAAATATACAAAATGACCAGAAGAAATTGCGTGGAGGCAAAGTAAAGCAAATTGCTTGGTGGTGTGGAGGAGGAAATAATGAAGGAAGATGTGCTAGAGATCTGCTATACAAAGACGATTAGCTTGAAGATTTCTTCAAAAGAATAGCGTCATTTGAAATATTCCATAAATATTTTCAAAAATATTTTTTTTAAATGGAGAAGTCCTTAATTCTTGGGATGAAATATAAAAATGACTCCTAAAATCGAGACAAACGAGACTGGCAAACAAGTTTTTCCAAATATTAAACAAAAGACCTATGGACTTACAATCGTTCTCTATCAATGTAAGACCTTCTAAACAGAAGACCTTCCAGAAGTCTTATAAAAGTATAAGACTTCCCACGTGTCTTCTATAATTTAAAGTCGTTTCAGAGTCTTCCTCACACATAGAACAAAGAGATAGGAAAATGTAGCATACTTTCAGGCGTCTTCATATTTCAAAAGACATTTGAGCGACATTCTTTCATCGAAACAAAAATACAAATGTTTTTCTAAAAATATGAGTCTGTTTCGTTAGAATTCTAGGGGTCCATAAATTGGGAATATTTTAGAATGGCATTCCTTCATCGAAAGGAAAATACAAAAGTATTCCTGAAAAATTATTAAATGAAAAACCTTCTATACATTGTTTATATTATCTGAATCTGAACCGATTTTCACCAAATTTGATGTACTTGTTTCTAGACTGAATTCGGTCGGATGGGCTAAAATTCAGGTCATTCGGACTGATATTGGCCATTTAGTGCACAATTAACTCGAAGAAATCAGTTGGAGATATATATGGGAGCTATATTCAAATCTTAGCCGATCTCGATAAATCTAATAATCTTTCCAAATTTTATGTACTTGCTTCTAGACTGAATTCGGTCGGATGGGCCAAAATTCCGGTCATTTGGACTGATATTGGCCATTTGGTGCACAATTAACCTGAAATCGGTTGAAGATATATACGGGAGCTATATCCAAATCTGGACCGACCGACCTTCTAGACTGAATTCGGTCGGATGTGCCAAAATTCAAGTCATTTGGACTGATATTGGCCATTTGGTTCACAATTAACCCGAAATCGTTTGAAGATATATATGGGAGCTATATCCAAATTTTAGCCGATCTCGATAAAACTTGGCAGAGTTATTCCTGGGCTGTATCTGATACCAAGCATCATTCTTTTGGGGTGCATATTACGAATATGGGAAACCTAAACACCAAATCGGTTGAAACATATATATGGGAGCTATAGCTGAATCTGAACCGATTCTCTCCAAATTGGATGTTCTTGCTTTTAGACTAAATTCGGTTGAATGTGCCAAATTTAAGTCATTTGGACTGATTTTGGCCATTTGGTGCACAATTACCCCAATTTCAATAGGGTTCGTCCTTGGGCCAAACAAATATAGTTTGGAAAATTTCATCTCAATCGGATAATAAATACGACTTGCATTTTGTTCACAAGAATACATGGACGGAGGGACGGACGAACACACGGACTGACATGCATAAATCAACTCAGAAAGTGATTCTATGAAGATCCTCAAAAGTAACTATGGGTCTATTTCGAGTCCTTCTCCATGTAATAAACAAATGTACAAAGGCATAATATCCTTACCACTATGTGGGGTTAACAAACTATTGCGCATCTTCTTTCCCTATCCATATAGAAAAGACACCTTTAGGAAAAAAATAAACAATATATCCATTTCTCTAATTTTCCTTCCGGCAATTTCCTCCAATAAATAGCTACTGCATTGCAAATACGCCCTGGCATCCTAATGGCCAGTCATCATCATTTTACGCTATTTACACATGGTGTGTAAACAGAAAAGAAAACCCAAATTATTTCTTCGGGGGCAATTTTGGGAAATCTTACAAAAATTCTAGGCAAGACATGCGCATTTGCGTTGAGATTAAATAAATCGCTTGAAGAGGCAGAACAATGCGTAAGCTTGGGGTATGGTAGGGATATAAATAACATATGATGACTGTTTGGTATTTGGCTGCAATGTAACACAGGAAGAGGAAGTTTTGAGGGAGGGAGGAAGAACCACAGCAATGAAATGAATGAAATTTGAAGCTACTGTTTACTTTTGGCTAAAAAAAAATCATTCACAGCCATGGGGCCTGAATTTTGTTTTCCTGACCACATTTGCATGTCCTGAGGGGTGGGGTGGATGAAGGTAGGAATGTAATATCTTTAAGACATTTTTGTGAATGTGACGTAAATCACTGGTCTTCGCGGAAAAAATTAATGAAACAAAATAAATAAGGAATTTCCAAGTTGATTGGCATTTGACAGATGAAGAGCATGTGATGAAGAGAAGCGCCTTAAGTTCTAGAATAAACGGTTGCAATAATCGCTCCTCTTTTTCTCATCCTGCAAAATTTAAATATGTTGAGTATAAAGAAATTATAAATGCAGAACATTTCTTCCAAAAAATTGAAGGAATTTTAAAGCTCTTTGAGGGTTTTAACCAGGTAATAGATATTAACAAGATAAACTAAAGTTAAATTAAGTAGATTGTGCCTTCTACTCTCGAGAATATGCCTGAAACGCCTCTCTTACTTTTGTTGTCTTCACAGGGGTTTTAATACTCATTATGGGTTGTCTCCCTCTTGTAGCATATTGAACATATTCGTTAAATAGCCAGTAATGACTCGCATGGCATGTCTTATTCATGGAAGAGTTCCAGGCATTGCAACGATAGCATGGGTTATGGCGACGTGTACTATGAGGTCAACAAAGCCTCCTTGTTCGCATTCTTAGAGCAATCAGTTATTTCCATCAACCGGAATGTGTCCTAGTAATTAGCGTCAATATGGAGACAACCATATCATTTATTGGACCTTTTTTGGGGTACCAAGGAGACACTTTATTTAAAATTAAAGGAAGACAATTGTTTCTTATTTAAAGTTGGGATTTTGAGAGAAAACTCACAATGTTAAAAGATAATCTTGGACTTCCTCATACTTCTAAGCCTTTTTCGGTATTTATGCCTTTAAATTTGGGAGCCAGTAACGTTCTACTTCCTCTCTATTACCCCTTGCTAACATTGACTCTAACTATCTATTCTGGTACTATTGTTCCACATCCTCTCTATTACTTCGGTTCTGGCAGATCTTTTTCTGAGATTTAAAAAAATGCACATTTATTTTGTTCATATTTTTCCAAGATTACCTTTGTGTTTCCGAATAAAGTATCTGCTTTATGACTGCTATTTATCCTCACTTGGAACGTCCATTTTAATATTTGCAACAATATTCCCTATCATATTCATTAAATATGATTATTTTTTCAATTTCTTCTTTTCCTTTCCAAATAAAACAATTCAAAAGCATTTGACAGTTTGCAAAGCATTTATTCTAGTAACTTGTGTGAAACACCCTGTGTTTTAGCGCATAAATCCATATATGTGACTCTCCCTGTCTTGCAAACACATAAGAGAAAGAGATGTCACTACAGAATGAGCAAACAATATATGCTCGGGCGAAAGTAAAGTACAGCAACAACACTACACATAGCAATGGAGTTGATAATATATACCTCTCACACGAATTAAGAGGCAAAATAAAAACACACAACGAACAAAAACAACCGAAAATGAAAACACAAGAAAAATACGAATAAAAAAACCGCACAAACGAAATGAATATTCCGGATTGTTTTTGGTAAAAAAGTGTAAAACATAACCAGAAAAAGAGAATGAAGAGTGTCACAAAAAACCCCACCAAAACAGCATTTACTTTGCCAGCACGCACAAAACACGAAAAATATAAGCACACCACTACACACTTACCTTCTTGCAACCTTTTTCTTTTCTATTGTACAAAAGCGTACATATATCACGTAATTATATAAAAAATATCAAGGCGTTGGATGTGTTCACATCAATTGATTCATCACTTGCGACATTTTGCACGCACAATTCATTTAAAAATTGTTTCTTTCACCAAAATTACTTTAGTTCACATCTTTCCAAGTGTTGTTTTTGGGGATATCTCTTGTTTGTTTTCAAAACAATAACAAACTATAAACAAAACAAGTTAGAGTGAAAAGTTTGTAAAACTCAACACGGTTGTTTTTCCGCAAATAATAAACATGAACGAAATAACTAGAGATTGAAATTTTGTATTTATTTTCTTCCTTTCTGCTGCAGAAGAAACTCTGTCTCGGAATCCAAAACTACAGTGAATATTTTCTCTATACGACCACTCTTTGTCTTGCTCTGTTACGTTGCCAAAGCCACACACACAAATGAAAACTGAACGAAGTTGTTTCGTTTTTTCGAGCACCGACATGAAAAGGAAGAAACGAATGCCATCGATTTACGTAAATGAAAGAAAGGGAAGAAAAAACTCAGCAGAGGTTTGGAAAACAGCTGTCTGCTCGTTTTGGCGTTGCCACATGAAGGGATTATTGTAAGGAATACAGGGAATTTTTCAATTAAGGCACGGTTATGAAGATTACCATGGAAAGAAAGAATTTTAAAGAGTCTTCCATAAAACAGAAGATCGTTAACATTTTTTCACGGATTTGTCTAAAAATATTCAGTATTTTGATTATTTTCGTCACACTTTTTCTCGGATTTGTCTAAAAATTGGTATTTGTTGATCATGATGTTTGAACGAGCTAAGCCATAACATTTCATAATTTATTGTATGTACGTTTTTGTATAGCCCCCATATAACGGTATCTCCCGATATTCCTATTTTGATAATTTTCGCCACATTTTCAACGGATTTGTTTAAAAATTGGTATCTGTAAGTCATGATGGATTCTAGCTCCAGTGGCAAAACATAGTGTGTTTTCGTATAGCCTCCACATAACGGTTCCTCCCAATATTCGGTATTTTTATGATTTTAGCCACATTTTTCCTCGGTCCACGTTTTTGTACAGCCCCCAAATAACGGGTCTTCCCAATATTCGGTATTTTGATGATTTTGGCTTTTAGTTCATAATGGGTACTAGCTCCGGCGGCAGAACATTTAATATTTTGTTACAAATTTTCCTATAGCGCACATATAACGATATCCACCGATACTCCGTATTTTGATAATCCTAGTCACATTAGAAGATTTGGTAGATGACAATCTTTGAAGTATAAAATTGTCTATAGAGGTTACCATTTCGGTATGGCACCCATACAACGGCCTCACCCACTTTATGGCGTTAACAGCACTATCTAAACTGTCTGACTTGTATTTGTAGCTTTAAACACGTTTGAATTCAGATACTTTTATATAAAAATATGTTCTTTACCCAAAGGGTATTTTAAAGTCCGGCCCGGCCGAACTTGTTTTTTAATAGATTATTTTAGTCGGTGCATAATGTAAGCATGGTAAAATTAAGAAGGCAAAGTCATTTGAAATCACCATTCCCATCTCTAAATTTTCTGTAATTTACATTATCAATATTCTATACATAAGACATATTGATTTGTGAATATAAATGTAATTGTAAATATACATTTTGACAATGAAATGTCAAAGGAACAATTTTGAAAAAAAATTAAACATATGATTGCATGACTTTACCTTCTTAAGTTGTAGCCTTGAGGTATAATGTAGTAAGTTGTGTTCACAAATATGTTGTTAAATCTGAAAAAATCTGAATTTAGGACTATTTCAAATAAGCATATCCAGCTCTGCATCCCCTGCAATTTACTGGTTCTTATTACCATTCGATTTATGAATGTACATTTATCAATAAAATGTCAATATTTCACATTCATAAAACTATGATCCATTCCATTTTGCCATTTGAGGTTTAAAAGCGTAACGTAGAGCCAAAAACTTACATTACGTGCCCACTAACTATGCCACCCCAATAAGAAAAAAACAATAAAATGACAACACTCAATTGAATTGAAAATTATGAACCAATTGTTTTTGTTCAATAATTGCGACAATTTTCACTTACCTTTTTAATGTTTGATTATTTTTAAACTCAACTATTTTCAATTACCTTTTTATGAATATGATTTTATTTTCCACACACTCAACTCTCACACACATATGATGCTCTCAAAGAGAACTTTTAAATATGACAAACATTGATTTTTCACAATAACAACTATTATTTATTAAACAGATTGCAGTTTCCGATTTTTTATTATTTTTTTCACACTTTTACTTGTGTTTTTAAAATAATATTATATTTAATCAGTTTTTGTAATCACCAAATTTCAAGCATAACAACAAATCCACACAAACCCTTCCTTCCATTTGCAATCCCGGGCTACATTTGTTTATGTTTTTCCCCATCAGCAACAGAGTTGCCAATTGGTGATAGCTTCCCCAATTGGTACACATACAGGGTGTTTCAAAAATAATGAAAAACGATAAAAAATATTTTTATTTGCTTTTAACGTCGAAATTTAGAACGTTTATAAACTGAAGATTAGTCTACCTTATTTAAACGATCTTGTGAGATATATAGTCCGTAAAAAAGCAAATCAATTGTGAAAAGTTTTAACAGTTTTGTATATCATAGAATTATCGAGGTAGCCTTCATGGTAGAATTATCAATGTAAACTTGGGCAATCAATAGAAGAATTAGAGGTGTGGGTACATAAGCAGCTTAAAGTCTTCTCATGGTATATTTTGTGACATATCCATTGTAGAAGAATACAGGTAGACGCATCGACACAGGTGATGGGACAATGAACAGTCAAACCTATTTTGGAATTAAAAATTTTGAATGAAAAATATATTCAAATTTATAACAATTGTTAAAAAACACATTTTATAACAACCTCTGATTGACGTCCTATAAGAAAACATATACAAATCTATTATATTTGAAAAACAAAAAACATTTTAAAATTTTTGACATATCAATGCATCTACCTGTATTCGCCTACCATGGGCATATCCTAAAGGTAAGCCAGATATTTTGTAATTCATCTTGTCAAATTTCAATGCATAGACATATGGTTCCTATCTCTGATTTGTGCATGTACAATAGATTTATAAATGAAATGTTGAACTATTTTGAAAAAATTGTAGACACATGATTGCATGATTTTACCTTCTTAATTCTACCATGCCCCAAATTAATAGTGTAAGTACATAAACAGCTTGAAGTCTTCGCATGGCATATTTTGTGACATATTATAAAGGGATGCCAGAGCCGTATTTGAAATCTGCCGTCGTGTTCCTTTATAATTTGACAATAATATTCCTAGCCATGATGCCAAACTGTTTATGTACCCTCACATTAAGTTTCCTTGAAAAAATTATGCATGTGCTTTATCTTAGAAACATTTTTTTATTTCCTTAAACAAAAGTCGTTAAAAATAATTTAAAATTAGAAAATTTTTATGAGTTTCCCAATAAATAACACAAATAGAAATTACAATAACAAACAATAATAACATATATTTCGTAGTCGATCCTTTTAAATTCCCGTAAATTTATATCTTCGTCGTTCATCTTTTGCACCGTAGTGACGTGACACCAAATAAACGGTACCAACTAATATACCACCCACAATGAGAACCACCAGAATAAACCACGGATAAAATCCACTATTTGAATCGCTCTCATTTTCGGTATCTTCTCTTATGACATCCGTGATCATTCCATCTTCGAACAGTGCCTCTAGATCATCTCGAAAATCTTCATCGGTTTCGTTATATGCTCCAAACATATCATCATCTTCAGCTGCGGTCATTCGTTCAAATGGTTTGCCATCAATGGAATGGATTTGTGGTATTACAATATCATCTTCTTCGGGCATTTCATAGACCGGTTCGGTGCTTTCGATACGCATAAATGTCACATTTCCATGTTGCATTTCATTGTGAAAACGTTTCACGCCATAACCGAAGTATTCATAAATATCGGCAGAGAATTCCTGTTGATCTTCGGCCCATTGGCCGATGATGTCGACACGCACCTTTGTCTTGGGTTCCATTTTACGACCAAAATAGGCTTTCTGAAAAGGTAAGAGGCTCATTTAAGTATTGTATTTATATTATGGTACAATAATAAAAGGCGTTCCTAATGTTGCTGAATTTGAAAAATACAACTCTGGTGTATTTTATTCTGTCATTGACATGATTCATAGGCCGTTACTCGATATGAGAAGAAGGGAATCGAATAAGGAAAATGTCTCCTTTTCGACCTTTTCTCCAAAAAAATAATAACTTTTCACGATTACTATCTTTAAACTGCCTTTTATTACTGTACCATATTTACAACTATTTTAACAGCGCGTTTACATTCAAATTCTTTACCCGGGTTAATCTCGATCATTGATTAATCACAAAAAATGTAAATGGATTTATAAATAAACATTTTGACAATGAGGTGTTGTCAAATCAATAATTTTGAAAAAAATGCATGACTTTACCTTCTTAATTCTACCGAGAGTTTCCCATTCTTACCTCTTTTACATCCATACCCCCAATGCCTTTGTCGTCGATTTTCAACACAGCATTTTTATGTTCGAATAGCAGCGGTAACCTTCGCATACCCGTCTGATAGATGGAACTCAGGTTCAGCTCAACTTTCTCCACATATTCATAATTGAAATTGCCATAGATTTGTTTTCTCTCACGACTCGGATTCTTTAGATAGGTGCGACCCAATAAAGTTTTGTAACTTATCGTTGAGTTGACCCAGGGCATAAATGTTACATTACGCAGCTCATACATTAGGGGTTTTATTTCAACCAGGACATTAATGCTGGACTCCAAGCCGTACTAAAAAGAAAGTAATATAAATATGTGTGGCAATTTTTTTCCAAAAAATCAATTTTTGAATTCCACTATTCTTAAATCTTACGGAGCTGTTTAAATCAGGTAACATGTAAACAATTTGGTTCCTATTTTTGTTTTTCAATCACAATACTGCGTCTTGACAGCTAGTCTGATAATCAGCTGTTACATTTGATATTACACAATCGAAACAAAGACGTTCCAACAGCTGATGTTTGTTTGTACTTATACAGTACAATATAAACGTTGCATAAATCGTTAAAAAATCATTTACTTACAAAATTATCTTCGAATATCATCACAACACAAGTGAATAAATTATCGGGTATATTTTCAACCAAATCGGAATGACGGAAATGGCACAGTTCAGTCTTTTCACGTGAAACATCTGTGGCCTTCGCCATGTAATTTAAACGCTGGAAAGGAAATAAACATGAATTATTATAAGTACTTAATTTATATCATGGAACAATCGTGGTAAAATTAAGAAGGCAAAGTCATTTCAAATAAGCATATCCATCTCTGCATTTTCTGTAATTTACCTTGTCAAATTTCTTTGAATAAAAAAGAGATTTCCATCTCTGATGTCTGTGTATACAATGGATTTATAATTATAAATTTTGACAATGAGATGTTGTCAAATGTATAATTTTGAAGAAATTGTAAACATATGATTGCATGACTTTACCTTCTTAATTCTACCATGGGATCAATAAAAAAATATATTTTCAAAATTAACCTAAATAGCAAAATTTGTTTATTTTTGGTAATGTATTTTGACAGCTATTCTGATAATCAGCTGTGATAAATGTAGTTTCCAAGGTGTATTTGCAGGGTGACACACATGGTACAAGAATAAAGGTAGTCGCATCTACACAGGTGCTGGGTCAATGAACTGTCAAACCAATTTTGGAATTGAAATTTTTGAATGAAAAAATATTCAAATTTGTAAAAATTGTTGAAAAATTCATGTCTTAAAAAAAAACATGGGTCTTTGGAAAAACATTTTAAAAAGTTTGACATATCAATTTCCCAAGCGTTGATACATCTACCTGTATTCTTCCACCATGATGAAACAGTTAGGGCACAGTTAGTCTTCTCTTGGTGCGAAAACACTATGTTTTTATTAATTATTCCCGTCTGTACAAAAATCCACATTGACATGTTAAAATTTGTGAAGGGTCATTTTTTGGGGGTTTGATGCATTTTTTCGCAGGAAAGAGAAGGCTAAAGGTGTGGGTACATAAACATCTTGAGGTCTTCGCATGGCATATTTTGTGACATATCATAAAGGAATGCCAGAGCCGCTCTCAAATTCTACCGTCGTTCCCCCTTTGTAATTTGACATTAATACTTAAGGAGTGAAGCGGAATCAAATTTCTTGCTTCGTTGAAGCTATGATTACGTTTAGACTGCTAAGACCACTCAATTTGAAATATCAATTCCACAGCATATACGTCACATAGATCGTATTAATAAAAATCCAGTGTATATTATTCGACGTATACGCTACGGAATTGACATTTGACATCGAGTGAATCTCGTAAATATAAACGTACTTGAGATTATAAGAGCTCTGACATTCCTTTATAATTTGACATAAGCAAAGCTAGAAAATGAAGCAAACGCTGATTGTGTTTTTGTCTTAAGGTCTAAATTTTACAACCATGAGACCTTATTAATTGTGTAGCTTACTCTGCCATAGTTTAACTCAACTTACACACCTCTTTCGGATTCAATTCTTGAGCATAATACTTTTGCATCATTTCATACGGGATCCAGGCCAATAGGGGATTCTTTTCACCCTTGCAAATTTCATGATACGTTCCACGGCCCACCAAATCACCATTGTAGAGTTTTAAAAAATAAAATGCATCCTTGTGGGAACTTCCGTGATCCTTGCACATTGTATTGCGAAAACTTTCCTGCAATGAGAGAAAGAAAAAACTTGATTATATTAATAATGTGAACGCTATATAAGATAATTGACATTGATCCATTTTCTATGAAACTGACACTGACATAAAACACAATGTAAATATTTGTCTGTCAACATTTGATTGAATCATTCAATTAATGTCTTATTTGGCATTAACAACATTGCCAGACACTTTACTGAACATATTTGGCTCGTTTAAGGCTAATTACGGATATCAAGTGATTAATAATGTTATTTTAAAGCTGTCGTTGTTGTTGTTATGTGTTTCAACAACATTTTCAGGGTGAAAACTTGGGTTGTCAAGAAGCTTAGTTCCTCTTTTGGGAGCAATTGTCATAGTATTTTGGAGTGTGCAGAAAAAAAAACTTTAATGCTTCAATTTTTGTAAGATCATTGTCGTTATATATATATGGTTGGTTAGATTTAACATTGATATGGGCGAACATGTAAATATATAGTCTGTCAGATATTTATCCGATTTCAAATTAATTGTGCACCAAATGGGCAATTGGCATATTTAGTCCTTTGAACTTTAAATTTAATTATAATCATAGCGTGTATGATTGAATTCTCCTATAAAAACTTTTAATTGTTATGCGGAGCTCTACTAAATTAGCAAAGTGGTGTAGGATATCATAAAGTCGGCCCCGCCTAAATTCTTGTGATGTGAAATATATACACAGATTTTAGACGAGAAAAGTATTAAATAAACAAAACAACTTGTTGCATTTGTTATAAGTAAATTTGATGTTACAAGACTCTAGTTGGAGGGTTGTGTTTTTTTTTTTTTCAAATAATATGAAACTGTCCTACCTTGTAATTATTGCACCATGAATGGAATCATGGTAAAATTAAGAAGGTAGAGCCATTTCAAATAAGCTGCATTTTCTGGGTCCCATCTCTGATTTCTGTGTATACATTTATAAATATATATTTTGACAATGAGATGTTGTCAAACGAATAATTTTGAAAAAAATTATAAACATATGATTGCATGGCTTTACCTTCTTAACTTTATCATGGGCGTTAATGGATTCTGAGAATTTCCTGGTGTTTATAAAATTCCTGTCTAATAAATGTTAATATACAGATAAATTGTCAAATACAGATGGCTGTGATACCAGGAATTTCAAAGTGAATTAAAAATCTCTAAAAAACAGTAAATAAATGACAAAAGTCGATGTTATGATACCCTACACCACTCTGCATATTTAGTAAAGCTATCCACAACAAATAAACGTATTTATAGGGAATTTATGAGAATTAAATCACCAACCAACCATGATGTATTTTAGAGGTGAGAGGGACTTAAACACAATATCGGATGAGACATATATACGGGACCTATAGCTATATCTGAACCGATTTTCATTACATTTGACACACTTTCTTTCATTTCTCTTGAATTCGGTCGTATTTGCCAAATTCATTCAACTCGGGCCTGCGCTAACCACTTCGTGCACAATAATCTTGAAATCGGATAAAAATATACATGGGAACTATATCCAAATCTGAACCGATGAAATTTGGCAAAGGTATTGATGATGTATTTCCCTGAATATCGTTGTTACAGAGTAATATGTATGGCTGTGGGGGACAAAATTAAAAATCGAATGGACAATATATATGGGAGCTATTGCTATATCTCAACCGATTATCACCAAATGGTACATACTTGTTTCTATGCTCAATTTGGACGTGTGTGTCAAATTCCATCATATTTGGACTAAAAAAACATTTGGTACACAAAAAAATTCAAATCGGATGAAGATACATATAGGAGCTATATCTAAATTCTGACCGATTATCTTCAATAGGGTTCGTCCTTGGGCCAAACAACTGATTTGTTCAAAATTTCATCTCGATCGAGCAATAGATGCGACCTGTACCTTGTTTACAAAAATACATGGACAGACATACCCTCGGACATACATAAATCGACTCAGAATGTGAGTCTATTCCTCTCTGTGTTACAAACAAATGCACAAAGACATAATACCCTAAACACAGTGTGGTGAGGGATATAAGAAAATAAATAAAAGTAATTCGCAATCAGTTACAATTTTCATATGAAGGTGGCGTGAACTAAAAATCCTATTAGAAATGTAAATATAGGTCACTAATTTGGGCTTGGTCCCTTATAGGTGGCGCCAAAATTAGAAAAATTCCTTCTAAAATGGTTAATTACTTAACTTGAATTTTAATACAGGTCCATGTTGATGATAACCATTTGAAGGTGGTATGCAAACACACACAGGGTTGCCCATATTCGACGGACCCATCTGGCAACGCCATAACTTTTGACAGAGATGTCACATCGCTTAATGACATACCGCGTTTGAAGCGTCAGTCCAAGCAGATTTTTACCATGAACCAATACACGCCACGCGAGCGCTCTGAAATAGTTGAAATTTACATTCAACAGAAGAAGTCAATTGTGAAAACTCAACGTGCTTTTAAAACATTAAAAAATGTGAGAAGTGCGCCTCCTGTATAACACCTTTCATTCATAATTTTATTTTACTTTTCGCCATTTTCTGGATGCGATTTTTAAATTTGTCAGCCAGGAGATGAACTCAGTTGACTTATCTTTTGTAAACATGGGATAAATGTGACGAGGCTTGGCATCATAGCTTGGCATATTAAAACAGGTTAATGTTGTCGACAACCATTTGCAGGTGGCGTCCATTTTAAAAACTACGAATAGTCTACTCTGTATGTCTTCTCATAAAAAGATAGTACCTAGGGCAAAATTTGAAATGACTTTTCACTTTATCGGAGAACCAAAATCTAGTCCCTAATGTTCGGAATTTTAAAATTTAACATTGGTTCATATAAAATGAAGCCCATTTAAGAAAATTGTTAATTGTTAATTGTTAACTTTCAAATAAAGGTATCGCCATATGTAAGCAATGCAGAAAATGATCTACTAAACTAGCTTCTTGGCAAAGTAATACTGGTTCCTGGGACTGGATTCTTGTTCTATAAAAATATGAAATGAAAAATATTTCCTTTATAAAATTTTTCATTTGACATTTCTTCTTTTACAAAAGTTTTCACTTCACATTTTCATAGAACAAGAATTGAGGCTCTGATTTCGAAGGATATAGATTTTAATTGTTTTAATAAGATTATTTTTAATAAAGTATATATATGGCACTCCAATCGGTATTAGGATTTCCGCAGAAAAAAATTCTCTCCGAACACAGTTAATTAACAAACCACATTGCGTTTCTGTTCTCATATGAAGATGTCGCCCGATTTTAAATACCTATTTTGTACAGATTTTTTAATTGTGTAATATATCGATTTTAAAGGATGGCGTTCCGTTACCAAACTTCTACATTTTTAAAATAGATTTACTACTTCTCAGCTCTCATATGAAGACGGAGCTCGAAGATTTGGAATTACGGAGGGTATACAAAATCGTTCAATACACATAAAATGTCCTTTGTAAAAAATGTCGATTATAAAAATTATGGAGCGGACTACACTAAATCCCTTCTTTTAAATAAACTTATATTCCTTTTACACATTTCACTCTTTAAATACCTTTTCCAGTGATGTCAACAGAGTTGCCACAATTTCACACGACTTATTGTGTCCCTGGGGACTTTTGTGCTTTTCAATGTCGGCCAATAGCATTGGTTCGGTTCTAAGGCAAAATTTGGTATTTTCCTCGAATAATTTGGCCTCCGCAACTTTGCCAAAGACAATAACACTTAGAGTGAACAACAATACAACGTCAACAAAACGAAAATCTCCGGGATTTTTAAACATTTTGTTATTTTTGTTGTTATTGTTTCCAGTGATGATAATGACAATTCACACAAAAAAAATTATCCAATTATCCGTTAGATAAAACACATGTACGTCACACGTTTCGTAAGGTTACGCGGCGTTTAAAGCGTATTTAAATTCGTTGCATTTATCGTCTAGAGCGTTTCGTGGTTTATTAACAACTGAAAATAATTTTCCTTTAACGATTAAGTTTTGAGTTAATTGAATTCATAAAAAATAAAGACAAAATAAAAAACAAAATAAATTAAAAAAAAAGTTCTAACCACACACACTCACATACATGTTGTACTGACTCACATTTCGGGGGCTAGGATAGCATTCAGGTGACAGTTTTTACTTTGTTTTTGGTTTTGTAAAACACACCTCAAAAAAAACAAACATTTTCTCTTCATGGTGTGGTCAGTGTCAGTTTTTTTTTTTTTTGTTGAGGAGTTTTTAGAATATCGTTGATTTATGTTGCGTTTGTTTACAGATGCAATGCCATCCAATCATGTTTTTGGTCATTATTTTCAAAACAAGTTCCAGGTGACATTAGAGTTGTTGGTTTTTGTAACTATTGCCTGTTTTTTTTTTTGTAGAGAAGGCGTAGTTTAATTAATTTTTAGTTTTATGGGATTTTTGAACTTTTGAAATTGGGATATTTTTGATGATATTTTCAGTACTGGGCCTCAATTCTTGTTCTATGAAAATTTGAAATAAAGGCTTTTATAAAGGAAAGAAATGAAAACTATTATAAAGGAAATATTTTTCATTTCAGAAGAATCCAGCCCCTGGACAATCATAATTATAACACGACGTTTACACAGGATAAATTGCCTGGTATCAGAGTTGTATTTTCCTACCATGCTGTCAATCAATTTGAAAATAAAGTAAAACATGAAATGTGTAAAAAAGGAAAGAAAAGGACAAAAAAATTAAACCTTTAAACCTAAAAAAAATATAACCTTTTTCATTCATAATTTTATTATTGTATTTGCCATCCAGAAGCCTTTTTTTAATTTGACAGCCAGGACATGAACTCAGTTGTTTTATCTTTTATAAACATGGGATAAATGTGACGAGACTTGGCGTCATAGCTTCATATTAATGTGAAATCATAAAGGAAAACGACGGCAGGATGCATGTGCGGTTCTGACATGCCTTTATAAGAGTGTCAGGAAAAAAACAGACACGCGTTTAATAAGCATAATTCTCTCTATACTGACTATCAGAATAATAGAACAATTAAAAAAACACTAAATTCGGTCGGGTCGAACTTTGAATAGCCTCCACCATTTGGATCGAATTTGACAATTTTCAAAAAATAAAATCCGTTAAAAATTCTGTTAAAATCTTAAAAATACCGAATGCAGATGTTATATTAGGGTCTGTACGACGACGTGGACCTGCATAGGCAACTTTTGTCGTAAGCCATTACAATATTCAAATGCGAAACTGGAAAAAATTCCGTGAATAATGTAACTAAATCGTCAAAATACCGAATATAGGGAGGTACCATTATATGGGGGCTATACCAAAACGTGGATCTGCACAGACAATTTTCTGTCTTAGGATCCATTACGAACTTCAAATACCAAATTTGAAATAATTCCGGTGAATAATGTCGCTTAAATCACCAAAATATCGAATATCGGGGGGTACCATTATATGGGGGCTATACGAAGACGTGGACCTACACAGAAAACTTTCTCTCATAGGCTGTAGAATCCATTACGAACTTCAAATACCAAATTTGAAATAATTCCGGTGAATAATGTCGCGAAAATCATCAAAATACCGAATATCGGTAGGTGTCGTTATATGGGGGGCTATACGAAGACATGGACCTGCACAGACAATTTTCTGTCGTAGGATGTAGTATCCATTACGAACCTCAAATACCAAATTTGAAACAAATCCGGAGAATAATGTCGCTTAAATCATCAATATAACGAAAATCGGGAGGTACCGTTATATGGGGGGCTATACGAAGAGGTGGACCTGCGCGGACAATTTTCTGTCTTAGACTGTAGTATCCATTACGAACATCAAATGCAAATTTGAAACAATTCCGGTGAAAAATGTCGCGAAACTCATCAAAATACCGAATATCGGTATGTACCGTTATGTGGAGGCTATACGAAGGCGTAGACCTGCACATACAATTTTCTGTCATAGGCTTCAAATACCAAATTTGAAATAATTCCGGTAAATTATGTCGCTAAAATCACCAAAATACTGAATATCGGGAGGTACCGTTATATGGGGGGCTATACGAAGACGTGGACCTACACAGACAATTTTCTGTCATAGGCTGTAGTATCCATTACGGACTGTAAATACCAAATTTGAAACAATTCCGGTGAATAATGTCGCTAAAATCATCAAAATATCGAATATCGGGAGGTACCGTTATACGGGGGGCTATACGAAGAAGTGGACCTGCACGGACAATTTTCTGTCTTAGACTGTAGTATCCATTACGAACATCAAATGCCAAATTTGAAACAATTCCGGTGAATAATGTCGTGAAAATCATCAAAATACCGAATATCGGTAGGTGCCATTATACGGGGGGCTATATGAAGACGTGGACTTGCACAGACAATTTTCTGTCATAGACTGTAATATCTATTACGAACTTCAAATACTAAATTTGAAATAATTCCGGTAAATAATGTCGTTAAAATCATCAAAATACCGAATATCGGGAGGTACCGTTATATGGGGGCTATACGAAGACGTGGACCTGCGCGGACAATTTTCTGTCATAGGCTGTAATATCCATTACGAACTTCAAATACCAAATTTGAAAGAATTCCGGTGAAAAATGTCGCTAAAATCATAAAAATACCGAATATCGGGAGGTACCGTTATATGTGGGCGAAGAAGCCAGTCGATGACTTAAGCCAGTCAGAAAAGCGTTCTATGTATTCTCACCTTTATTCACATTCCATTTTGAAATATTCAAAAGTTCATCAAACCTGCAAATCCCTAACAAACTTATGATTTCTGACACGACATCCCTATCACTCGCCGTATTAACTTTATTGTTGAATATTTCTTTGATTTATTTTTGGAAAGTTTGGAAAATTTAGTTTAAGCTTTGCAAAAATATTACACCCCCTCCGTATAGCCGACATTAATCTGAGTAGCATTTTTTTTTTCTTTTTATTTCTTGTTGGTATTTGCTATAGATAAGATAAATTTGATTAATAATTGTCAATTCTTTTAAACTATTTGTCTTTATTCCTCTGCTAGCTAGACAATTCATATGGATATGTGTATGACTTATGGCTGTCATGCTATCATTCGACCAACGGAGGTCATTGAAATCGAATTGATTTGCAGGTAAACAAAACAAAAAAAAAATACCGAACTGCATAGGCTCAGCAACGAATTATAATTTGAATTTAAATTCTCTTTTTTGCGACGATATATTTTCGAATATGGTTGATTTTGAAGCATAACATTAAAAACATTCTTTGTAAGCAAATGTCCAATACCCGAGACAGTTGAGATGAGTCTTCTTTAGATTAAATTTATTTTAAAGGTCTTCTAGAGATAGGAGATTTAACGGGTTTTAATCAGATTTCATATCTTCTACAGATCAGAAGGATATTTTCTATTTCTACAAACTGCAAAACTTCTTTTAGTTGGGCGCCACCTATATTTACATTTTTAAAAGAAGATTTTCTAAATCCTGCCTCATTTACATGTGAAGAATGCCTTTAAAGAATCTTATGTGGATGACATTTTTGCCATCTACAGATAGGAGATCTAAAGGTAGAAATTGCACTCAAGATCTTCTACAGATTACATAACTTTTAAGGACCCAAAGGATATTTTCTATTTCTACAAACTGTAGAACTTCTTTAATCGGGCGCCACCTATACTTAAATATTTGGAAGAAGAGTTTTCTTATGATAAATAAATATGATAAATAATGGAGCGCCACCTTCATATGGAAACAGTACAACGGGGACCTGTATTTAAGTTTGTTTAAAATTATAAAAAAGATGTATATGTATGTATGTACAGGGTGAGATGAAAAAACTGCAACAACGTCAAACGGCATAATATTTACATTATTTTTTTAATTTCATTGAATAAAAGCAAAAAAATGTCGGAAATAGAACCAACTTTTAGAATAAGTTTAGATTTAATCGAATTGACCACCTTTGGTACGAATTATGGCCTTCAAACGGCTAATGAAACCGCCATGTTGCTCTGCGGAATTTTGGATCACTCCCGGCGAAGCGCTTGCTTATATTCGGCATTTGTTCTGATTAATACGAGCGGAGAGCGACCATCGGCTGTTATGACGGCCCACACCACGCCGGCGCTTGAGTTCTGGTGGCCAACCGAAGCTGCAAATTTTCAGCTGACCTCCTTGACAAGTAAATGCGATCATTTTTGTTTGTTTACAAACTGCTGGACAACGAATGTTTTCTCATCGGAGACGGAGAAAATCAAATTCGGCAGTTCACCACTTTCGGCCAACTCTTTAGCTCTTTTGAGTCTATTTTCTTTCTGTTGCGGTGTAAGTTCTTGCACTTTTTGGAATTTCAATGGCTTTACCCCGAGCTCATTTTTCTATATTTGCCGAATGGAATATTGCGATATGTTCAGTTCACGAGCCATTTTCGGCCACTGCGACGCAGGATTTGATCAAGTCACTTCTTTACTTTTCAAACCATTTCTGCTGAAGTTGCTGTTTGCTTCCGTCCACGTTCTTGACGTCGGGCTAATCTACCAGGATCACGGTACCGAGAGATTATAATTTGGAATAATATTAACAGCTGTCGGACGAATGGCTTAGAAATGACAGCAGTCTGAAATGTTGTTGCAGTTCGGCAACATTTTTTAATCGGGCGCCACCTTTATATAAGAAATACTGAATAAAGGGGATTTCCTTTAAGCACTCTGGCGCTACTTATTATCCTTCAGTTTGAACGATTATAGACGGCTTTCATTTACTGATTTTATTAAACTCAAACATGGGCTTATTCAACTTGGTTATAGAAAATTTTCTATTGCAAACCATACATGGAACCTATACATCCCGCAGTTTGGAATAATATTGGCTATATTTGTGGACGAAATGAAAATGTCTCTAGCTGGGCGCTACCTTCATATGGCAATATTTTTCTATACATTACAGAATTCTTAATATAGGACGCCACCTCTATGTGGAAACTTAAACTATAATCAAATTATTTTTTTCGAACATTTCCATCGATTATCTCAACGGGACGCCATCGATAATATAGGCCGTTATTGCGATCTCTCGAAGATGATTAACATTAAAAACATATAGCGTGTATTGCTCCAGAGCTTTTTGTAAGGGAAAAATTATTGGAATATATATAATATTGGATTTTTTTTGGAAAATATTTTCTACGAAGCCCCACCTGGGCGTCAGTTTGAAATCAGTGTTTTTTAAAAGAAGATTTTTTGTACACGACAAAATTCCAAGCATATGGCGCCATCTCCATGTGGCACCAGCACCAAAACTCAAATATTGCAATTTTTTGCGAACATTTCTATGACGTTCTCATGTGGGAACCACCTTCCAATGGGATAAAGATTTTCCATTTTTAACAAAATTTAGGAAATAGGTGCCCTCTACATATGAGAATACCAAACCCTCTGTGGTCATATAGCTGTGGTTTTATAGTTTTTTTTTTTTCAATGCACTTGGAAGTTACTTACATTGGGCGCCAATTTTATTTCAAAACAGACAGCACTAAAACATAAACATGTGTTAATGTTTTTCGGAGAATATTTTTTAAACACTGGGATATTCCTAACTAGTTGCCACCTTAGTATGGTAACAATTCGAGAATGTAGACTTACAATTGGATATTTGAACAGGATATTTTATATATCTTGAGAAATGCCTGCAATAGAGCGCCAACTTCATGTGGGTGTTATATTATTATTTAAGAAAACTTATTTTAGAGAATCAGTACTGGAATGTGGACCCATTTTAATACTGGTCATTTTTAACATTGGGCGCCACTTTTGGATGACAAAGGCGCCACTACGTAAAAAGTACTGAAGTTTTAGTTATTGGAGAAGTGGCATGCGAAAGAAGTCTCTATAGCTTATTCTCTCTCTGTCTTCCCTCTTTATAAGTTTTAGCTCGATATAATTTTTATCTTCGGTAGAATCGACTAAATATCGAATGTAAGCGTTGAACACCAGTTGTTTCTATCAAAATTGTAATTTTTATCAATCTAAAATGAGCATGCAGAAATAAATTTTGATCGATATTTTTTCAAATATCGAATGAGAGAATTTCCCCCCAACAATACAAAGAATTCCCCTGACGCCTTCGGTTAAATTACTCCCATAGCTGTTTATCTTCGCCAGTTTATGAAGGAAGACATTGCACAAGTTCTGATATGGCCGTTGGCCAGCTATGGGGTATCTTAAAGAAAAAAATGGTATTTATCTTCTTTTTTCTTTGAAACAGTTTTTTTTTATTTTAAATACAGTTCATTTAGATTCGTATTTTTTTTTTTCTTTCTTTCTTTTTTTATAAAAATGCAAGTAAATTGTTATACAATTTCTTATAATTTTTTTGTTTCGTTTTTGTGTTATTTTTAAATATATACCTACTAAATTAGTAAATTACATACATATATACGATTGGTAATTGATATTGATTTTGTTTTTGTAGTAGTTTTGCTTTTGTTAGACAAAATATTTGTTTTTCTTTTGTTGTTATTTTGAACAATTCCATTGCATTGGAGACGAAGGTAAGTACTCCAACGAAAATGAATCACAAATTAAATCAGAAGTTTCTTGGCAAAATTTATTTGTAAAAAAAAGCAACTGAGAAATCATAATAAAAATAGTTTAGGTGAAAAAAAAAACTGATTCGTTTCTAATACAAAAATGCAAAAAAAAAAATATTTTACACAGAATTTTAATGCATTACAAAAAAATAAAGAACATTAGAATAATAAACATCTAGCAATATAACTTAAAACTAAATTTAAAAAAAAGGAAACTAAAGAAAATCTATCGATATTTTGTTTTTATAGAAATGTTGACTGTAGTCGTTCATTGGAGAAAACAACGTTTGAGAAAGACAAACAGTTTATGCAAAGAAATGGTTGAAATTCTTTCAAGCACATAGGGCATGCTCACAATAACAATCGTTGGGCCTTTCATTTTCATCATCAGAGAACAACAAAAACAATTGGCAGGAACAGTTCTCGCTTGAGAGACCATAAAGTAGGATGAAGGAGACTCTGCAAGGCTTTTACACTTTTGATGGGATGTACAGGACAGTAGACAGGCAGCATGATGTGGAACATGTGACATAATTTGACGACTAATAAAATGCAAGATCATCGACTTGCATGATGTCCATCCAACCCTCATCGTCGTCATCATCATCATCGTCGTCGTCATCGTCATCATCGCTATCGTCGTCGTCATCATCATCATCCTGGTCATCATCGTCGTCGTCATCATCATCATCGTCCTGATCATCATCATCCGCATCAGCATTGTTGGCACGGCGTCTACGGCCACCACGTTCATCAGGAATAATATCAAACACTGGAAGAGAGGGTATCAGAAAAATTATTTCATTTCAAAACACTAAATTTTGAAATTACAAAATTAGAATACTTGTGACGCGATGTGACCAAAATGATTCGAAATTCATTTGAGTGAATTAACCATTAACCAGATTTTGTACAAATTTGGGTTTCATTCATTCGAATTTGTATTCAAAATTTGACAAATTTGGGTTTGTACAAGTTTGGGTTTCATTCATTCGAATTTGCCTTCAAACCATTTTAGCCTCACAATTACCGTCCACTTACCATTGTTTGAGTCATCACTATCGGAATTGTCCTCATCGGACTCACACTCCTCTTCATCTTCCTACAAGCAGAGACAATAAATTTATTGCAATATCTTCCAAATCAAACAAATCATCATTGAGACCATTATTAAGATTATTGCCCACTGCTGCGCCGTTGCCACCACGGCCGCTGCCGCCGCCATTATCATTGCCCGCCAATCTTGCGGGCTCTAATGCTGCGGCTGCGCCAGCTGCTACCGCTGCTGGTACTGGTAAAGCCCGAAGGCCAGCGTCACGATTGTTATTGCTATTGTTGCCATGATTGTTGTTGGCACGATTTGGCTGAGAATGGGCAGGATGGTGATGATGATTATGGCTGCGGGGTTGTAGTAGTAAGGGACGTCTTGACGGATTGAAATCCAGAAGATTGCGATTGCCACGTAGTGGACCCAAACCAAGATTATTGTCCTGTGCTGCCGCTGCTCCTGCTCCTCCTCTTTCCCCACCACCACCATCTCGGCCAGCATTAGCATCGTTAACGCCGCCAGCAGCCCTGGGGCGCGGCACAGCATGACCACCGACGCCGCCATTGCCACTGGGAGCCGTCGTCACAAATAGGCCCAAAGACCCACTAACATCCTCTCTGGCAATGGCTCGTCCCATATCGCCGCTTGTACCAAAATTTTCATGCAATCTCGACAAGTTGCGTAAGTTCGACGAACCATTGCCTGGGGTCGCATTATCAATTTCAATATCACACACCTCTTCGTCCTGTTCGGTTTTCTTCATGCCGACACAATAGATTTTCACAAATGTCTCCGGTTTCGATTCGTACGATGGCTGATCCTCGACCAATGCTATCAGGCTACCATTGCCGCTAACGCTCAAATCGAACAGACTACGTTTGGCATCTATAGTTGCAATCGATGTATAATCATAGGCATCCAGCACCTTAAAACTCGTATCATAGCTTGTTGTATCATCAAAATCGGAACGATTTTCCATTTCCAGTCGTATGCCGTACATAACATTCAGCGGCGAAAATTTAATGAGGCATTGATCCAATACGGGTACGGTTTGCAGTAAATGGAATGTTCGCAAATCCCAGACTTCGGTATTGGAAATGATCTGAAAGAAATGGAAAAAGGATTAGATGAAAATAACTTAAATAGCATAGAATCAAAAAAATGGGATCAGAAAGGTTGGGAGAATAATCCGACCGCTACTCGTGGATTTTAAAATGGTATTGTTTGAAGGACTACCAGACCAATATTCGTGGATTTTTTAAGAACTTTTGGACCGATATTCGTGGATTTTTAAAGAATCCAAGAACCGATATTCGTGGATTTTTAAAGAAATTTTGGACCGATATTCGTGGATTTTAAAGAGCTTTTGGACCGATATTCGGGGATTTTAAAGAGCTTTTGAACCGTTATTCGTGGATTTTAAAGAGCTTTTGGACCGATATTCTTGGATTTTAAAGAAAGAAAGAACTTGGGCTGATATACGTGGATTTTAAGGAAATTTTGGACCGATATTCGTGGATTTTTAAAGAATCCAAGAACCGATATTCGTGGATTTTTAAAGAACTTTTGGTCCGATATTCGTGGATTTTTAAAGAACTTTTGGACCGATATTCATGAATTTTTAAAGAACTGTTGGACTGATATTCGTGTATTTTAAAGAACTTTTAGACAGATATTCGTGAATTTTTAAAGAATTTTAAAGTTATTTTGAATGACTAAAATCGGTCCGAAAATGATTTTGTTAATAATATTTTTTGAAGAATCCAAGAACGATATTCGTGGATTTGATGAATATATGTTCTAAGGACTATCGGAAGGATATTCGTGGGTATGTAAGAGTATTTTCTGAAGGACTATCGAATGAAAAATCGTGGTTATTTGAGGCTGATTTCAGAAGGTCTATCAGAAGGTTATTCGTAGGTATTTAATAATATTTTCTGAAGGAATATCGGATGAAAATTTGTGGGTATTTAAGATTATTTTCTGTAGATCTATCAAAAGGATATTCGTGGTTATTAAAGAATATTTTCTGAGGCCTATCGGATGAAAATTCGTTGATATTTGAGACTACTTTTTGAAGGTCTATCACAAGGATGTTCGTGGGTATTATGAGTATTTTCTGGAGGATTGGAAAACTTTGTAGAGGACTCTATAAATATTTAAAAAAGCTTCTCTACATTCATTTACGCATACCTCTAAACCATTTGGATGGAAAACACCAGATAAGGACTGATTCAATTTATCGAATTTGTGTATTTCTTTGCCGGAACGTACATCCCATAAAACGCCACCTAAAAAAGGAAAAAAAATTATTTTATTTTTTTAAAAACCTAAAAATTTCAATAATACAAACTTGATAAAACCAGTTCATCGGTGGGACAGAAGGTAGCACGATTCTTTGTGTACTGATTGCCCAATGTGGGAGTAAAGGTGGAAATCTTTTGACCCGTTCCAATGTCATAAATAGTGCAGGCCTGTAAAACGAATGCAAAATTTACATTAATTCAATTATATTTTCAAAATATTTCCAATTTCCCACTCACATCCATTAGCGTGCCAATAACTTTATCCTGAGATAGTTTACTAAATTCACAATAAAACTCATCGACAAATTCTATTTTCGAAATGAAATCATTATCCTTAACAGCCCACAAAACACTCAAAGGACTGCGCCATGACACAGATGTCAATACCAAATCTCCCGTACGATTCGACAGAATCGAATCAATTATATAGCTATGACAACGGGCCGAAAACAATTCTGTACCATGATTCATGTTGTAGACCTTGGCATCACCCTGATGTGTTCCAGCGAGCAGTATATCCGAATTGGGTACAATGTGACATGAGGAAAATATCACATCATTATAATCATTCGAACGTATTGTCTTCCATGGTGCGAAATGTGAATGAATAAAACGACGATTTAATCTTCTTGTATTGTAACCATCTTGTGAGCGGAAGAAACGTGTTGCCACATTTAAATTATCACCCAATATACGATTGGGTTTGGGATCTGGACACTTGTGTGGTGTCAGCAAATCAAATTGTGGACATGTTGTCATGGGGTTATTACAAAGAGCATGTTGATTGGTAAGATATTCGGTAACAATTGTGCTCAGAGTAACATTGTTGGAGAATTGTGGCGGTGAACTTATATCCATTACCATACTGTGGGGATCAACTACTGAAATTTGTTTTTGCAATGATTTGGCAGATGAACTTGCGCTGTTTAAGTTGCTGGCAGATGTCCCTGTTAAACTGGGTGCCACTTTTTCAGTCTTTTTCACAAGTTTGATGGGGGTGACTGTGGTCATTGATTGATCTTCGGAAAAGCTGTCGTTTAGTGCATCCTTGCCACTGGCCGTACAGTTTGTGGATGAAGTTACGCAATTTGATGTGGCTGTTGTTGAATTTGTATTGTTGCCACCCGTCCCTGTGGCACTGTTAATAGCCTGATTGACATCTTGCATACGGGATCTCAAACGATTTCGTGCAATTGAACTTGTCGGCATTACTTTGTAATCGAACGGAGATTGGTGGAAACTCTTCATGGTGGTCGATGGCAACTGTATGTTGGCTTCTTTTTGTAACATGGCCGCAGTCTGTGTTAGACCTTTAGATTCCAAATGGTCATATATCAATTGATAGAGCTGATGTTCGTTATATTGAATCTTTGTTTGGGCAATGACATTTGCCTTATGGATATTGGCCAGCGAAGGATCCAATTGATGGCTAAACGGTTTTGCTTTGCCGGAAACTTGTTCCAATAGCTCAAGGGCATATTTCTGGAAAATGACGTGTTCTGTACGTTTCTCTTGAAGTATGGGATCACGCATTAGAGTCTGTATCTGACCACTGGCAAAGAGTGGTAGTTTGCCAATGATTTGTTTAACTCGTTCCCATCTTGCCAGACCAGCTAAAGCACGACAGGCCATGCCACGTATGCAATCAGCATCAGTTATGGGAGTTTTTATTTGCATTAACGAGAGTAATACAATAATGCCGTTGTTGGAACAAACCGATTCCCAAACTTTTTCCACAAGTTCCTCACTGTATTTGTTGTTGTGTTTTGCCTTTCGCGATGAGCCGAAACATTTGATCAAAGTACTTGGTTCTTTCTGCAAAATAAAATAAGGGTTTAGACTTAAAACAACAAATTGTATTGTAAATTGTACTCCTACTTACCCTTGCTATGGGCGAACACACACAATTACACAGGACTGCCAATGCCGACTTTTGCACATCTGCATCAGGTACAATATCACCAGCTGCTGCACCCAAAATCGAATAAATTCCCGATGTTGTAACAGTTAAAGGCAATTCCAAAATATCACAATAGGTGGCATATACCCGCGGTATAACACAACAAATGGACAAGACATCCAAGGCGGAACGTACCGTTTCCGAACGTCCACTATTATTCCAATCATATGAAAAAGCTATAATCTTCAATAGCAACGTTATGCCACCCAACTTCAATAGTTGATCCACCGGTGACCAATGTGCCCTCACCGAGGTGTTCTCTTGTAAATTACGTATCTGTTCATTTATCTGTTCCATTGTTGTTTTTGTTGCCTTGGTTATATTACGATTATATTCACTTGATACTGGAAATTGTTGACACATAAAATTGTTATATTTATAGAATAAATGTGATTCCATGTAGCGTTTCAGGGCCACGCATACATGGCGTACAATTTGACGTGAGGCACATTCGACATCTTCGTTGAGCTCGTTATTTTCATCATCATTATTGGAAGGATTTAGGATTTTCAAAACTGATATCTGAAAAGACAAGATGGCACATTTTAATCGAGATTTGACGCAAAGAGAAAATATTTTTTAAAATCTTCTTGAGGTAGAAGCCTTTAAATAAGTCTCCTATTATACCTCTAAATCTTCGTAGTCCAATTAGACAGAATTATCTTGCCAATACATACCACATTGTACAGTTTTCTTAGGCCATCTTGGGCATCAAATTCATCCAACATAGCCTTAAACTGAAAGCTCAAACCAAAGAACATGGTGGCATGGCATTTGCCTGAATCATACGAATGTCCCAGAATCCATAAAGCATATTTGACCAACTCCGTTATAATAGGTTTGGGCATTGTACAAATTCGCTCCATGGCATCTTCCGAATATGCCAAATAGTAAAGGGTTATGGAAACACCGGTGGCAGCTATACTGGGACGAGGAACTTTCAGCAAGCGCTGGAAGAAGTAAATTCAATATTATCAAATTTTGGAATAATAAAAAAAAATATGACACTCACCTCCAAACCACCATGTGTTATAAAATCCAAAGCAAATTTCTTGTGACACAGCAACGATGCCAAATACTTTAAAGCTTCAAAGGCCAGACAGGTATCACGACGATCTAAATTTTCAATATAACCAAATATCAGCTGCATGGCATTGTGTTCAAAAATTAAACCCAAAAATTCCTGATATTCTCCCATTGTGGTGAGATAACGTAAAATTAACATTTGACTTGTTTCGGCCGATGGTGGATGTATGGGTATATACATTTTTTTATAGTAACGGCCACCACTGCCGGTGGGAAAAGCATCACGGCTATTTTCCAACAAAGTCGATAGATTGGAAGAATTAACAAAGGTATCCAAGGTGCTGCTATTTTGGCAACGTGCACTTGCAGTACTATCATCTAAACGTTGTGGTGATTGTGGGGCCGAATCGGCCATCCATGAGGGCAGTATACGTTCAACACCGGTACTTGAATTATTAAGACCAGCTTCACTTTCAATTGAGATGTTGATTGAATCATTTGTATTGTTGGATTTTAGGATGGCTGAAAGAAAATAATGGAAGTTTAATAGGATAATTTAAAATATGAACCAAGGATAAGAAGCTGTAATGTCGCTGTATTTTGGGGCATAATATACCTAAGGTATATGCTCTCTTCCATAACTTGAAAGAATGAACTAATTTTGCATTTTTTCGTTATTTTAAAGGAAAATTTGGTTATTGAAGTAAAATTTTTCACTCCTGCATATTCTGGAAAAAAGCTAAAGTACCCCTGGATAACACCTACTTTTATAAATAGCTTGTAGCATATGCAAACGCTTGATCATTTTCGGCACAAGTTGTGTATTCATTTCCCTAAAGGTCACAGCAATATCGGTAACTTCCATGGCGGCAGCCAACAGGCCAGTGGCATAACTTTGCAAAGGTTCAAAACTATCTTCTGCCCAGCCATAGATGCGATTTATTAAATGATCAAATTCAACTTGAAATACAGCCGATGTCTCCAGACCTGGCATAATGCCCAATATCAGGCGTAATGCCAAAATATTCAGCTCAAAGGAACTTTTTTCCACATTTTGGCGGGTAAAATAGTTATCGCGTAGATAATCATTGACAAGCTGTAAGAAATGCGAAAAATTATTACAAAACCCCTGATAATATGAAGCTAATTCAAACTTACCTTTTTCATAAAAATATCCTTGCGAAAAAGTTGTTTTAACAGAAACCCAAATTGACAACTGGGATCTGTACGATACGGATGACGTTCATCGAATGGATCTGGATCTTTGCGCATATATATTTCCTTTTCTTTTTCGAAAATTTCAGCCAATCTGGAAATAAATATTCATATTAAAACAAACTCTGGAAATAGCAAAAACAACAAAATTTCAAAATAGATTCTAATCAGTCAAGTTTCATATTGGACCTTAAGAAAATTCTTGGAAATAAAAATTGTCATTATTGTAACCTGACTATAACCAACCTAACTCTTGCCATGTACTTTTCATGCAATTGTCTTTGTTATTGATTAGATGAAACGTCATCTTAACGAAAATTATGTAGCACACACTCGCTGCTGTTAGTCATTACAATCGCACATATAACATTTATTTTATATCAACAATTCAATTTGTTGCTATGCTACTTACCTCTTCAATATTGGCACTGGATCAAAACCAGGTTGGGTGTGTTTCGATTCCCAAAACTGCAATACCTGAGGCATATCCTTCTCCTCTAGGTTGGGTTCAGATTCTTCGAAACCATAGAAGGGTTCAGCTGCGGGAGCATTCTCATCACCATTATCGGCATCCGAATCATTACCGTTGGCGGCGGGTTGTTGCTCAGCTTCATTGGCATTTGGCGATTCATCATTGCCATTAACAGCTGGTGGATTTTCGCCGTCTGCTTGTGCTTGCGGTACTCCCTGATCTACATCCATGTTTTCATTTGCCTGTTGCTGCTGCTGCTGCTCTCCATTTACCAAAGGTTCTTCCCCCGAAACTATCTGTTGTGCTGGCTGGGGTTGCTGCGATTCTGTTGGCTGTACATTATTTTCTGTTGTGTTATTGTTTGTATTTGCCTGGCGTTGTTGCTGTTGATCCCCCTCGCCCGCGGCTACTACTTCTTGGGGTTCCATTGTATTGTTTGTCATTTTTGTTGTTGTTTCTTCCGTTATACAGGCCAGCCACTAGGCGATGTTGTCGCCGTTGTCTTCACTCACAGGCAGTCAGTCACTCACTTTCGTTTTTTTTTTCTTTTTTTAATTGAGGCTTGATACCCTTTTTCCGCACACCGCACAATTAAAAAATGATTATTCGTTTCTAACCTAACACTCGCACTAAAAATTCCACTGTTTTTCTTGGCAATGCTTCACTGAACGCGGCACATGCACCAACCATCAACTTCTTCCACGTTTCTTAATCGAAATTGTGAAAAATTACAAATATTGCAAATTGTTCTCCTGTTATTTTGCACTTCCACCGATTTCTTCTTCTTGGTTTCTTTACCAACACGTTTTTCTTTTCGTTGCGTTTCGGGCCGTTTCGAGAAATTGCAATTGGCAAACCGTGTTCCTGCTTGTTTAGCGCAAATTGTTATCACTCTTTTGTTGTTACAACAATTGTACGCGTTTTATTTAGTTGTTTTCGGTATTAACTTTCCTTTTACACCTTCCTTTTTATAATTAAGGATAATATTTTTCTTTTTTGCAAAATCTACCATTCGCTTGCTTCGTCTCACGCTTTTTTTTCGCATTCTCATGAAATAGATTGTAGGGATCTATAGATCGCTTGCTTACTCTTTAATGTTATCGATTCCTATTGTCGATCATTTGTTTATCTTAAGGCTATGGCGGGTAAATCGAGTAGAGAATTGGTGGGTAGGAAGGAGAAATAAAACTCGGGATATAGTTGGCTTCTGTCTTCCACAAGGCGATTCTAGGAATACGACTACTTTAATATAATATGACTGACCACAACTACTAATTTTATATTTGCACTCGTGAAGAAGTGTTAGCGAAATAAAAGACAAATAAAGAAATTTGCTATGTCCATGGGCTTGGGATTTGTTTTTTCTGGTCTCTGATAAACCTTCCTGAGAAGTCTGGTTGGAGATCCTATCACCCATCCGATATTTTAATTGACTCTTATGTTGATTTAATTAAAGTATAGTCTTTTGTGTTAAAGTCATTATAAGCGCTCATCAATTATTAAGGTTTTTTTTCCTAACCAGTCTTTAGTGTTATTGAGCATGGAAAAGTTCAGGATGTATCAGTTACTATAGAGATCCGCTTTTTTATGACAATATTTTTTTTTTTTCAAACAGAAGTTATGAAATCTAGAAAAAAATCGTGAAATGTGGATATAATGTAAGAAATAATATCTGTCACTAGTGTATTTACTGACTCGCAGGCTTAAATGCCTTAATATGCCCCTGTAAGGACTACTAACAATTGGTTTGTTCCAATTTTTTTTTGATATCATCGAGGAAAAATCGATTATCGTAGTAAAAAGTTTTACATTCCTGCATTGTGGAAGAGAGCATAAACCAGTACTAATTGGCGTTGACATTTCTTACAGGGTTGTTGCACGGTACAGAAACAGCGATACCGCTGCTCTGTTCTAAAACCTGCAAGAATTTGCTATTTCTTTAATATAATAAAAATAAGTTTTCGTAGTAAACATTTTTACATTCTTGCAGTTCTGGAGCAAACCATTTGTGTTTTTCAGACTTCTTAAGGCATTTCAATAAGAAATTTGTTATTTTATTTGTATTATTTACATTTCTTGCTGTTATTTAATTCGATAACCATTTAAAACCTAATGTAAGCAAATTATCGGCAATGAAAATCGATATCATTGATTGGTAAGTTATTGATCTATAGATCCCTATATTTTCTTGCATGAGAATGCGAATAAAGGTGAAACGAAGCAAGCGAATGTTACATTTTGCAAAAAAAGTATTTTTTCTTTAATAAAAATTGAAAAAGGCTTATAGTTTGTTGCTGGTCCTAGAAATTCACTTTTCTCTTGGCCTTCTTGATACGCTTGTTTTTGAAAATCCTCGATTCTTATAACCCTAATTTTTCAACAGTTATATTTTGTTTACAAGCTGTCAATCAGTTTTGTTTTGATTCCCAAATTTTAACGTTATTTTTCTCCTTCTTCTTCCTACACCTACAGCTGATGATGACGTTTCAATTATTTACAGCCAACGACAGCCGCCTCTTTTTTCCATCGTTCGTGGGGAATGTTGTTTTGTTATTAAACAATTCTGTGGACTAAAAATTAAAAATATATATATTTGAGGCATTTGTGTTATTACATAAATGACAGCTGTCCGCATTTGATAAAATAACTCAAAATTTGCCAAAGGAAAAACAACAATAATCAGACGTATTTTATTTTGATTGTGTGTGAGGTGAAAACGGGCGCAGCCTATTTGAATTAATAATCATGGGCTTTATGTACATTTTGAGCTGGATAGCTCTTATATTTCAAATTGTTTTTGTAACCATATCAATTGGTGAGTCAAGCCGCCACATTTTCTGTTTAGAAATTTGTATATTATTTTCCTTTGTTTGTAGCTGCTGGCCTGTACTACATTGCTGAATTGGTGGAAGAGTACACAAGTGCGGCGCGAAAAATGATCCTAATGATGATTAGTTTTACCATGTTCGTCTATGTTATGTTTATATTCTGTGATGACCTGCCGTGGAGCATGATTATAATGGGCTTTGTTACCCAGTTACTGCATCTGGCCATAATGAGCACATTTCCGTTTATACGATTCCTGTCATTGCCGTTTATTGGTACGGTGCTGTGTCTAATCGCCAATCATTTGTTGGCTTTCCAATACTTTACCTCGGTCTACTATCCATTTACACAGGTATGTTGGAAGTCGTTGTGAATAGTATTAAGGATTATTTATTGATTTTAATTTCCTTCTTTAGATATTGGCATATTTTACAATTTGCCTATGGATGGTGCCCTTCGCCTTATTCGTTTCATTGAGTGCAAACGATAATGTCCTACCCACCACCGTAAATGACAGCCATTTGGCCGGTGATCAAGACGTGGTCACGAACTACTTCTCGCGTGGCAAGAAACAAGGCCTGTTGTCGCTTTTTAATTACTTGAAGAATAGTATTATGCCTGGTCGCAATAAAAAGTCATTTTAGTTAAGCGAAACGAACAAAAGTTGCTGGTAGCATATATCATATACCTATAGTATGTATAATATCTGCGAGTGAGATATTAATAAGTAACAATTTTTTCTACACATCATGTATAATTTTTTTTTGTATTTAGTTTACCTACCTACCTAAACCGAAAAGACTTTGTAAAGCATCAGAAGAACAAACAAAGATATAATATTAATGAATTTATCGAGAAAACAAGGCTTTATGTAACTTAATGAAGGAGTAGACCTTGCAAGGGAAAATAGGCTTAGACCGTCTTCTACTGAATTTCTGTATACAGAAGTTTTACTGAGGATGTATATGAAATTAAAAACCTTCCTGAGGTCTTCTATACGCAGGAGACCTAAAAGTCTTTACGAATAAGACATTCTTGTTGTCTTCTTTACATTGAAGGTCTGATTAAGGCCTTTTTTACACAAAAGACCTGACAATCTTCAACTAGAACAGCTTCAGGTCGCCTATTCATTGGAGACATTTAACAGGATTTTTTAAAACATAAATGGCTTTATACCGACGAAAAGTAGGATACCAATTTATAACACAAGAGCAAGCCTATATCTTCTTTATAGAAAATCCAATTCATAATCATACGTACATAGAGCCCTTAAAAGTTATTTTACACACAGAAGATCTCAAAGGTCTTCTAGGCATAGATCTGTCTTTTTACCCATGAAGACCTTCGATTGGCATTCCACACATGTCCTCTGTGTATATAGCCCTGATTTCTATTTTTTTTAAGGAATTCAATGTTTTTTTACCCAGAATACAATGCCCATGTCTACCATAATATATGAAATTGTACATACGTAGGAAAAGACAGAAGAACATTAAAAGTTTGAATACATTCAACAGATCCTTGAGAGGTCAACATATAGAAAATCTTTAAGACCTCTTTGCATTTTATAGCCAAAATGATTCCTTAATTTTTTTTTAGTTTGGAGATCTTGCTGAGGTCTTCTATGGGTGAAATATCATATAGAGGCCTTCTATACCCAGACGATCTCTTGCAACTCTTCTTTACAAAAACTGTCTTATATGCATTGAAAAATCCTATTGGTCTTTTAAGACTATACGATAAACATCCACAAGTTGTCTCTAAAGTGCTGTTTGATTTTCCATGTCTGAGCCAGGCATATTAGCATAGCTAATCAGAAAAGGTCATACAAGAACAACTACTTTCACACTCACACACGCATACACCTCAAGTCCAAAGTGTATGTTACAAATGACCTTGAGCTTATCTTGAGTTTAAAAAGTATCAAAATGTTTATTGAACAAATATATGATTCAACAAAAATATATATGGCAGAGTATTTTAAACAAGCAACAGACAAATAATTGGACCTTGAACTTACAAAATATTTACGAGACTCGCATTAACTTATATTTCTAAAATATCTTAACAACAATATTCCTCTTCTATTTCTCCTGGGTCTTCACGGAACCATCAGCCATGCCAAAGTAAGCCTTGGTAGCCATATTCACAAATAATCCCGTTTCCACAACACCAGGGATCAATAACAAATCTCTGTTCACTTCAGTCCAATTGAAATCGGCACTCTGTGGGAAATGCCAATCCAATATGAAATTTCCATTGTCAGTGACACAAGGTCCAGCCTTGGCAACGGCCATACGCAGTTTCAATTCACCACCAAACAGCTGTTGGATCTTTTCACGTATGGGTACATAGGCCATGGGCACCACTTCAATGGGTACACCTTTTTTGTATTGTTCACCCAACTTTTGGGAATTCTTGGTGTAATCGGCAATGATGATGAGTTTCTCGGCACATGAGGCAACAATTTTCTCTTGCAGGAGGCAGCCGCCACCACCCTTGATCAGGACCATATCTTTGTCGACCTCATCGGCACCATCAATTGCCACATCCAATTTGGGGTAACGATCTAGATCTCCCAAAACCAAATTATTTTCGACAATTAATTGGCGTGCCTGGAAACTGGTGGGTACACAAACAACTTCTAAACCCTCCTGCTTTACACGTTCGGCCAAACGATCAACAGCAAAAACAACTGTGGAGCCGCTGCCAATGCCCACTGCAGTCTTGGTTTTAACCCACTCGTCTACGGCCCGATAGGCAGCAATTTTCTTGGCTTCATTGAGAGACATGTTTCTGGGGGTGGCAGCACCGGCTTGAAGAGATAAACAACGAAGTTCACGTGGTAATGAAGGCACAAGAATGTGCTTGTAAGTTGTATAGAATACCCGGCAAAATGACATTTCAAGAGTTGTGTGGACAGACACCAAGGTGGAACGGTTTTTTCCACGGTGGCGTCTTAACTATCACGACGTTTGGGAGAGTTAAAGAAACGTAAGTAACGTATACTATACGTAATGATGTAAAGTAAAAAAACAAGTGGAAAATGTAATAGAAAATATGTTTTATGGTGGCAAAAGATGCTTTGTTGCTATTGCTAGATTTTAATTTCTTACAAAACATATTCGAATTTATATTAGGCAAGTTTTCCGGCATGGAAAAGGAAAAAAATACTAGTACTGGCAATTTTCTAGCAATTATTTTTGTGTTTTTATTTTTACACCAAAAAATAATTAAAAATCACCGAAACTGCGATATCAAACGAAAATTACTGAAAACAGTCTTGCATAAATGCAGTGTTCCGACGTACAACGAAGACTTTTAATTTCGTTTGTTAATCATTTGTCCCAAACTCTACAACACGTTTAAAGTTTGGTTTTTGTATTGACTAATAAACTTAACATAGTTGTTGTCTCGGCATTGGCGATACCAAATTGGAGATTACCTTAAAGAAGTATAGATGTCGCTTTAACAATTTGATTAAAATTGAAAAGATAATGTTCTTTTCATATCATTTTATCTCACAAAATCGATTGTGATTTTTGGACTGATCGATTATCCTAATCGACATAATAATCGAAATCAAGTTAATGGCAGCGTCTTCCACCTCTATCATCATTCACTCGTAACGGAAGGGCATGGAGAAAACATTCGCCAACAAGGTATGAACTATATATAGAATTTATTGTATTCCTTTCAATAAAAAATTATTATTAGGACAGCAACAAACCAAATACCTTAATTTGGAATTTTTTTTATTTATAGGGATGTCTGGAGAAGCCAGGACAATGGCGGCAAAAGTAATAGGAAGAATGCTAAGTTTGATGGGGAGGAGCAAAAGATTTGTTCCCTGCAACCCCTTTACAGAAAAAATCACTCCGATTCAAGAAGGGCGACAGTGAGCCTATACAGCATTGGTAACAACAATAAAAAATATGATGACAAATTAGGACATATGCTAATTTTGTTCTGGGGATGGCTCGAACAAGGACGTTCAGTTACGAACTTATTGGAGCGGAATAGTGTGATCAACCGTCTTAGGGAATCTTCGGATTCACCGCGGACAAAAAAGTGACTAAAACAAAAAGCAAAGATGTAAGAAGAAAAAGTGAATAAAGTTAAGGTGTATGGCCTAAAAAATCCAGTACCGGCGGATGTTTGTGATCCAGCCACCTCGTCGTCATCCAACGATCGAGAGTAAATTTCTCCCGCAAATGTGGGTGCCTTGGCATATGTGGTCAAAGGTATTGCTACAAGCACACAGCCTTCGGGCAAAAAGATAGACAGACAGTCTGAGGAACTCAGGGCAAAAGTACGCTCGACCCAGCCTTCAACAATCCCGAGTCTGACAGCAGCAGCAACAATACTACCGTTTTGCGAATCCCAATAAAGGAGGAGGCACACAAGATGATATAGGGAGTGAATGACAGCTTGGGGAAGCTCACAACAACAACGAAAAAGCCGTCTGGGGCTAAACGGCGAAAGCTCAGTAAGCAACAGATGAGCAAAAATGAAAAGTCGCAGGTTGTTCCAAAGGGGGCTACGAATACTCTCCACACATCCTTGGAGGCAGGAATCAGGTCCCTGAGGAACCGAACACTGCGAAGCCAGCGAAAAAGAGCTTCCCACCTACAGATGTTCTGTGCAAACTCAGTCAAGGACCACGCAAAGGAGACTGTCACAAGAATTACTTGACCGAGGGCGACAAAGTTAGCCCAAACACTGGAAAGGTTTGCTCGGCCGTGAAGTCGACTGCTAAATCTAGGGTTTCTGAGAAGAAATCCCTTGCCCAGCAGAAGAGGAAGCGGACCGAGGAAACGAGTAAGAAGCCGCCATCTTATGCGAAAACAGCCAAGAAACCTTATAGGGACAAATTGCATTACGCATTGATCGATACCAATAAATGTTCAGGCAACTTACCAAAAGACCACCTGGAAGCAATGGAGGAAATGGTTAATAATAAAATCTTGGATCATATCATTGAAGGAGGTGATGCAGTTCCCATCATGAACAGCGGCATAAAGAACGATAAAATGTTCTTTAAGCTTGCTGCACATGCAAACACAGCCGCCCTAAGGGAGATTGTCGGAATGATAAAACACCCTTGGGAAAACGGAAGGCTCAAGTTGGTGAGGAAGAGCGAAATTCCTCGCCTAACTAAAACGACGATATACGTCAGAGAATTTGGCAGATAGTGTTCGAGGTCATCCAGATCAACCTTCCTCGGAGCGGGAGGGCAACAAAAGCACTGATGGAACTAATAAATACAGGTTAGATACACATTGGATTAATTCAGGAAATTGGACTGTTCAGAACATGGTCTCTGGACTAAAACATATTAACTACCAACTGTTCTATGCCAATAGAGGGTGGTCTCGACGGAGAACTTGTATAATATGTCACAAAAATGCATGTTTTAATTTCTCCCCAGAGTTGTCAACATCGGGCGCAATAGCACTAAGGCAGGGGAATGACAACATATATGATCTGTTCCAGAACCTGCAAGAATCTACCAGTTTTGCAATTTTCTTCGATATCATAGAGGGAAAATCGGTTATCGTAGTAAAAACTTATAGATTCTTGCAGTTCTGGAACAGACCAATACCTACTGTTCAGTTTACCTACTGTTCGACGCGCCGACACTACCACCTACGTCGGAACTGCAGCGGTTGGTGAGCCAAGCAAAACAAACAGGTAACGAATTACTAATAGGTAGCGATGCTAACTCTCACCACATTGCGTGGGTAGTACTAACACTACTAAAAGGGATCAGGAGGCCTGTTAGATTATTTAAATACTAACGACCTAATAATTCTTAATATTGGGAATAAAGCGACCTTTGAAAACAATATTATAGTACGTTTATATATATGAGGGTTAACCCACTGGATTTGGATTTAAATTGTCATATCCATTACTTTTACTTCAAATAAATCCTCTCAAAGTAGGTTAACCCTACAAAAAGTTCTAACGTAAACATGGCATTAGGGAGGAGGTTTTAGACATTACTTTTTGTTCAGGAAATCTTATAAACGATATTCACAATTGGAGGGGTTCGGAAAACACTTTTTTCTGATCATGGGTGTATAAGATTTGAAGTAACACGTCCGCCGCCGAACCCAATACGTTTCCCTAACAAATCTAAGACTGACTGCATGAAGTATGTGAGACTAGTAAAATAAAGGCTAGGGCAGGGAAACATTTAATTCTTAAGCATAGATGACATAGACAGAGATGTCAATAGATTAACGGAGACCTTAGTAAAGTTATTCGAGGAATGCTGCCCCATTCGGGAGAGGAAATCTGTCTACAAAAACCCTGGATGACAGGGGTAATTCGTAACCAAGGAAAATAGGTCCGAAGGCTTTACAATAGAGTTCGACGTACAAACTAGCAGTATTCTGGGACAGATACCATAACAAACTTAAAGAATACAACAATATAGTAAGAACAGCAAAAACCAATCTCTTGGAAGCTTTTCTGCGAACAGGTTGATAGCGTATATGATGTATCAAAAATAAAAAAGTTTCTTTCAAAACCCCCTACACAGGCCGAGACAATGGTGGATGATGTGGGTAATAAGATGGAAACAATAAAAGAGACGTGATGTATACACACTTCCCGCTAAGAATCACGACATACGTAGATATATCGGAAGATAGAGTAAATGTGACTGAGGAAGCACCAAGAATTGATGAATCGATGGTGAAGGTTGCCAACAAAAGCTTCCAACCGTTTAAGGCAGCGGGACCAGATATGGTCTTCCCGGCTCTGCTCCAAAAGGAACTTTAGACACGCCGGAATTTCCAATGCGTGTCTAAAGTTTGCGTATACCGCAAAAGCTTGGCAGGATAAACAAAACGCTCAAAGAAAGAGAAACTAGCATCCAAAATTTCGGACAAACCTTTTCTTATTGAGCCATGATATTACTGATATTCTGGGGAACATGGCATCTAACAATTTTATTGGATTTCCATGTAATGTTGTTGCTCTTCCATGTAATGTTGTAGCTCTCGTGCCTCATTTTTGCGGCAACAAAATTTTTTTATTGGATTTTTTTTCTCATGTTTCCATTTTTTTACGTTATTTTAAATAATAAATTTGTATAATGAATTGTGTTAATTTAAGTTAATAGTAACTACTAAAGTTTTTTGATTATGCGGCTATGTTTTTTTGAAGAGATAAGAATGTAGTATTAGAATAGTACAGTTGTGCCCAAAATATTTTATATGAAGACATAAACAAAGTCTCGTTAGTCCTGACGCCAATGATACAAACAAGATCCCGTTATTGTACAAGCCACGTGGTCGACTCAGCAACAGAGGGCCGACGTCGGGAAGGCCATTGGAAGTAGCCTGGAATTCTCTGTCGAGAGAGAAGGCCTCTGACGAGGCCTAGCTTGGGGAGCAGTCTGTGGTGAACCGGCGAGATAAGTGGAACGTGCCAAACAAATAAGGATTTTTTTTAAATATTACCAGGTGAGTGGAATTTAAGTGAATATTCAAGAGCCGTCGTGGGCCTTGGATATTAAAGAAAATAAATCGGAATTTAAGGGGCCTTGGATATTAAAAAGGAGATAAGTCGAAATTAAAGTGACAATCCAAGTGCCGTCGTGGGCCTTGGATATTAAAAAGCAGATAAATCGGAATTAAAGTGATAATCCAAGTGACGTCGTGGGCCTTGGATATTAAAGGCAATAAATCGGAATTTAAGTGAAAATCCAAGTGCCGTCGTGGGCCTTGGATATCGAAAGGAAATAAATCGGAATTTAAGTGGAAATCCAAGTGCCGTCGTGGGCCTGGGATATCAAAAGTAATTCGGAATTCAAGTGAAAATCCAAGTGCCGTCGTGGGCCTTGGATCTTAAAATAAATAAACCCGACTTAAAGTGAAAAACCAAGTGCCGTCGTGGGCTTCGGATATTAATAAGTGAAAAACCCGAAATTTATGCGGAAATTATCAAAAGGAAAATCTGAGAAACTTGGGATACCCGACAAAATTAAACCTGACCCGAAGTGTAATCCAAGTGCCGTCGTGGGCCTTGTGGATTCAAAAGACTAAAAAAAAGGATTCTACAAGTCGAAGTGCACTTCCTCTCACCTAAACTCTCCGAAGAATAATCCTACATAAGCCGAATCACCACACCACACTCGTCAAGTACCAGCAGTCAATCAGCTTTAATACATCCAGCCATAAAACGACCACAGGAGCAGCAAGCCGTAGCTCCTGACAGCAGATCAATATAAGTATCGAAATTTGTAGTCATTAAATTGTTTCCAATAAAGCGGTACATACTGAATTTGTAAAGAAAAAAATAACTCTTTCACTCTCAGTCACTTCAATATAAATTTTCCCGCGAGCGTATCCCAGCGACCGGAGGAAACTCCTCGTTACACTCTCGATTTTAAAAAATATTATGCAAAGTACGAAATAACATTTTTCCTTAAAGTTCTGTATAGTTTTATCTTTCCCATTACCTTATTTTATGGCGGCAAATGAAATCATTAGGACATTGTTAGCTGTTTATTTTTTGTCATTAGATTCGTTTTGCTGATGTGAGTGCGTATAAAGGCAAATGCTCGTATTTCCCTTTCATTCACTATCTACGACATTGTCCTTGCAATGCATGTTGGCCTGCATTCACCAAATTACACAATGTCTCTGCAGAAGGAGTAGATATAGTGAAGAGAATAGAAGAAAACAAACTATTACATTAATATTCCACCAGGCGGCTTAGGTCCTGCAAAGCTATTACCTAGCTTTGTTAATGTGCTGATATCCTCTTTCACTCGCTCTTTATTATTGTTATCCTAACAGGCTTCGTTTTCTTTTATTATCCTTAGTTGATTTTGTTTTCATCCTTTTGCCGTTATTTTTAGCGTTTAATGCTTAACAAGGACAAGAGCAACAACAAAAAATGTGGACAATCAACAATCATCAACGTCAGCGTCATTATCATCATCAGCATCATCTTTTGTTGCTGCTGCTGCTGCCGTTGTTGGAATGCCATTCGCATCCTTAACTCCCTGGTGTAGCGGTAATTTAACACTAACCTTTCCTACAGGCCTTAGAGGCAAGCCATGAAGATGTCGTGAGTAGATCCCGCTACCATCACACCGCCACTAATGATTTCAGTTTTGTTTTGTCCAATCCTTTTTTCGTTTGCCACTATCCTTGGAGACTCATCAGGTATCGGCTGTTGTTGTTTTCGTAATTTGGTTTCCATTTCCTTTTCTTTGGGCCTTTGTCCAACGAACCGTAGAAATCCTCCTCCCCCCCTTCGACAATAAACCGAGGAATTCTCACTGCAAATCTTTGGATATTCCTTTCATTGTAGCTGCCTTTTTTTCGTTGGTCCTTCATTTCGCTTTGGCTGTTTTCCTCATTTTTATACCCTCCACCATAGCATGGAGGGTATATTATGTTTATTATTCCGTTTGTAACACCGCGAAATATACATTTTAGACCCCACAAGGTATGTATATTTTTGATCAGCATAAAATTCTATGTCGATTTAGCGACGCCCGTCCGTCTGTGGTAATCACTCTAGCTTCCAAATGACATGAAGTAGGTTGATAAAATTTCACTCAAATGCATATTATGTCTGCAGGACATTTGGTATTGAAAATAGGTCATGTAGATCCTCCTATTCGTATAGCCCCCATATAATGGTACCTCCCTATTTTCGGAATTTTGGTGATTAAAGCTCCATTATTCATCGGAATTGCTTCAAATTTGATATTTGAAGTTCGTAATGGATATTACAGCCTATGACGAAAACTTGTCTATGCAGATCCACGTCTTTGTATAGCCCCCCCATATAACGGCACCTTCCGATATTCTGTATTCTGAGGATTTTAGAGACATTATTTACCGGAATTGTTTCAAATTTGATATTTGGAGTTCGTAATGGATACTACAGCCTATGACAGAAAATTTTCTGTAAAGGTCCATGTCTTCGTATAGCCACCATATAAGGGTACCTCCCGATATTCAGTATTTCTGATGATTTTAGCGACATTATTCCCCGGAATTGTTTTAAATTTGATATTTGAAGTTCGTAATGGATACTACAGCCTATGACAGAAAATTGTCTATGCATATCCACGTCTTCGTATAGCCCTTATACAACGGCACCTTCCGATATTCGGTATTTTGATGATTTTAGCGACATTATTCACCGGACTTGTTTCAAATTTGGTATTTGAAGTTCGTAATGGATACTACAGCCTATGACAGAAAATTGTCTGTGCGGATCCAGGTCTTCGTATAGCTCCCATATAAAGGTACCTCCCGATATTCGTTATTTTGTTAATTTTAGCTACCTTATTCATGGATTTTTTTCCAAGTTTCGCATTTGAATATAGTAATGGCTTATGACAAAAGTTACCTATGCAGGTCCACGTCGTCGTATAGACCCTAATATAACGGCTAAATTGGCTATTTTTAAGATTTTAACAGAGTTTTTAACGAATTTTATTTATTTTTTTTTTTTTTTGAAATTGCCAAATTCGTTCCAAATGGCGGAGGGTATTCAAAGTTCGGCCTGGTCGTACTTACAGCTTCTTTACTTGTTTTTCTTGCACCGAAGGGAACTGGGAATAGTTTAATGAGACATGAAATAGGGAAGCTCACTTTTGGTGTTAATTGGAGTTTTCCAAAAAAAAAGACCTCGTTGAATGAAAATGCGGAACATTTCAATTTCCCTCAACTGGGATATTGAAAAATTAGGTCAATCTAAAAAAATATGGCACATATTCAATATATCATTATGGGTCACATAAATCTCACCCTCCCCTTTACTGCAATTTTCATTCAACTTCAACTGTCAAATACAACAACAAAGTTGTCAAACATTTCAACAACAACACAGGCCCGCAAAATTAAGGAAACACTAAACGGCAAATTCTACCAAGGCTGTAGCAGCAGAAAAAACCGCTGCCTCACCCATTTTCCTGTCAATCGAAGTTGTTGGGTAAATAAAAGCCGCCAACAACAGTCGTCAGCAGTGATAGTCGTAATGCCAATCTGTTGACAGGCTCTGGTTAATGAATAAGACATTATTTCAATTTTATTGTCACTCAAGACAGGTCGAAGGCAAACCACGATGAAGATGGTTAGCAAAACTTTAATTAAGTCATTGAGGTTTGCAATTACAACAAAGAGAGGGAGGGCGAGTGAGAGAGAGACAGAAGAAGAAAGTTAGCCTTTGAAAATGATTTCAAATAATAAGGATCTCCAGAATTCCTCTGAATATTGAAGGTAGGAACATAAGTGTCCAAGTGGCGACTTTTATCGAAAATTCGCAAGATTATAATGTAAAAGAACAAGCAGCAACCAAAATCGAACTAAGTCAACTTAAAACTCCTTTGTTCCTCTAAGAAGAAGCCATCCGATGACTTAAGCCAGTCAAAATAGCGTTTTATGTATTCTCATTTATGTATTCTGGGTCAAAAGCGAACTAAGACAACCTAAAACTCCTTGTTTATTTACAAAGAAGCCATTCAAAAAACACTGGCTTCTTTGTAAATAAATAACGGAGTTTTAGGTTGTCTTAGTTCGCTTTTGACCCATATTTATAAGGCTGTCAAAAAAGCTTTTTTTGTATTCTCACTTTTAAACTGAGTACATCAAACTTAGAGATCCTTAAAATAAAAAACGTTTTTGGTCTTCTTAGGATAGACTGCCGTTTACAGGTCTTCTCAAAATTCATTCGAGGTCAATCCACCGTTTTACCATCAATTGTAGCGTCAATAGACAGGACTTAAGTGATTTGTTTTTATTCTTTTAGCTATTAATATTGAAAACATTTTAAAAGCAATGCTACAACGCATCGGTTTGAAGTTCCATTTTGTAAATCAATGTTGCATTTTTTCCTCGCTGTTGTTGTTGTTATTTGTTTGTACTACGGAATTCATGCAAATATTTATGCCGAACAATATGGAATTTTGATGTAGTTTTAATATTTGAATATTCATGCAATTTATCAGAGTCCTTCAATTATTTATTATATTGTATATTTGCGTCAATATACATATGGGTCATTCCATGTGGTAAAAATCCTAGTAAACATTGGATTTTTTAAAAATATTTTTTCAAGGACTACCTGTGAACGTGGATTTTTTTAAAATATTTTTTCAAGGAATACCTACGAACGTGAATTTTTTAAAAATATTTTTCAAAGACTAAATATGAACGTGGATTTTTTAAAAATATTTTTTCAAGGACTACTTACGAACGTGGAATTTTTAAATAAATTTTTTCAAAAACTACATATAAACGTGGATTTTTTTTAAAAAAAATTTCAAGGACTACCTATGAAAGTGGATTTTTTAAAAATATTTTTTCAAGGACTACTTACGAACGTGGAATTTTTAAATAAATTTTTTCAAAAACTACATATAAACGTGGATTTTTTTTAAAAAAAATTTCAAGGACTACCTATGAAAGTGGATTTTTTAAAAATATTTTTTCAAGGACTACCTATGAACGTGGATTTTTTAAAAATATTTTTTCAAGGACTACCTATGAACGTGGATTTTTTAAAAATATTTTTCAAGAACTACCTACGAACGTGGATTTTTTAAAAATATTTTTCAAGAACTACCTACGAACGTGGATTTTTCAAAAATATTTTTTCAAAGACTACCTATGAAGGTGGATTTTTTAAAAATATTTTTTCAAGGACTACCTATGAACGTGGATTTTTTAAAAATATTTTTTCAAGGACTACCTATGAACGTGGATTTTTTAAAAATATTTTTCAAGGACTACCTATGAAAGTGGATTTTTTAAAAATATTTGTTCAAGGAGTACCAATGAACGTGGATTTTTTAAAAATATTTTTTCAAGGACTATCCATGAACGTGGATTTTCTAAAAATATTTTTTCAAGGACTACCTATGAACGTGGATTTTTTAAAAATATTTTTTCAAGGACTACCTATGAACGTGGATTTTTTAAAAATATTTTTTCAAGGACTACCTATGAACGTGGATTTTTTTAAAATATTTTTTCAAGGACTACCTATGAACGTGGATTTTTTAAAAATATTTTTTCAAAGACTACCAATGAAAGCGGATTTTTTAAAAATATTTTTCCAAGGACTTCCTATGAACGTGGATTTTTTAAAAAATATTTTTAAAAGATAACCAGTCGTGTGGGTTTTTTAAAAATATTTTTTAAAAGATAACCAGTCGTGTGGGTTTTTTAAAAATATTTTTCAAGGACTACCTATGAACTTGAATTTTTTAAAAAATATTTTTTAAAAATATTTTTTCAAGGACTACCTATAAACGTTATTTTATTTTTTTAAGGACTACCTATGAACGTGGATTTTTTAAAAATATTTTTTCAAGGAATACCTATGAACGTGGATTTTTTAAAAATAATTTTTTCAAGGAATACCAATGAACGTGGATTTTTTAAAAATATTTTTTCAAGGAGTACCAATGAACGTGGATTTTTTTAAAAATATTTTTTCAAGGAATACCAATGAACGTGGATTTTTTAAAAATATTTTTTCAAGGACTATCTGTGCACGTGGATTTTAAACGTGGATTTTTTAAAAATATTTTTTCAGAGATTACCTATGAAAGTGGATTTTTTTTAAATATTTTTTCAAGATTTACCTATAAAAGTGGATTTTTTGAAAATATTTTTTCAAGGACTTCCTATGAACGTGGATTTTTTAAAAATATATTTTCAAGGACTACCTATGAACGTGGATTTTTAAAAATAAATTTTCAAGGACTACCTATGAACGTGGATTTTAAAAAAAAAATTTTCAAGGACTACGTATGAACGTGGATTTTTTAAAAATATTTTTTCAACGACTAACTATGAACGTGGATTTTTTAAAAATATTTTTTCAACGACTATCTATGAACGTGGATTTTTTAAAAATATTTTTTCAAGGACTATCTATGAACGTTGATTTTTTAAAAATATTTTTCAAGGACTATCTATGAACGTGGATTTTTTCAAAGTATTTTTTCAAGAACTACCAATGAACGTGGATTTTTTAAAAATATTTTTTCAATGACTATCTATGAACGTTGATTTTTTAAAAATATTTTTCAAGGACTATCTATGAACGTGGATTTTTTCAAAGAATTTTTTCAAGAACTACCAATGAACGTGGATTTTTTAAAAATATTTTTCAAGGATTTTATGAAAACGTGGATTTTTTAAAAAAAAAAATTAAGGATTTTATGAAAACGTGGATTTTTTAAAAAAAAAAATTAAGGATTTTATGAAAACGTGGATTTAAAAAAAAAATTAAGGATGTTATGTAATCGTGGATTTTGTTTAATAGTTTTTCAAGGATTTTATATGAACGTGTTTTTTTTCAATATTTTTTCAAGGATTTTATATGAACGTGTTTTTTTTTTTTAAATATTTTTTCAAGGGTTTGATATGAACGTGTTTTTTTTTTAAATATTTTTTCAAGGACTGCCTTTGAACGTGGATTTTTTAAAAATATTTTTTTAGGACTACTTATGAACGTGGATTTTTTAAAAATATTTTTTCAAGTACTACTTATGAATGTGTATTTTTTAAAAATATTTTTTCAAGGATTTTATGTAAACGTGGATTTTTTGAAAATATTTTTTGAAGGATTTTATGTAATCGTGGATTTTTTTAAATAATTTTTTAAGGATTTTATATGAACGTGGTTTTATAAAAATATTTTTTCAAGGACTACCTTTGAACGTGGATTTTTTAAAAATATTTTTTCAAGGACTACCTATGAACGTGGATTTTTTAAAAATATTTTTTTAAGGACTACCTATGAACGTGGATTTGTTACAAATATTTTTTTAAGGACTACCAATGAAAGTGGATTTTTTTAAATATATTTTTTCAAGGACTACCTATGAACGTGGATTTTTTAAAAATATTTTTTCAAGGACTACCTATGAACGTGGATTTTTTAAAAATATGTTTTCAAGGCCTAACTATGAACGTGGATTTTCTAAAAATATTTTTTCAAGGACTACCTATGAAAGTGAATTTTTTAAAATATTTTTTCAAGGACTACCTTGAACGTGGATTTTTAAAAAAATTTTTTCAAGGACTACCTTTGAACGTGGATTTTTTAAAAATATTTTTTCAAGGACTACCTTTGAACGTGGATTTTTTAAAAATATTTTTTCAAGGACTACCTATGAGCGTGGATTTTTTAAAAATATTTTTTCAAGGACTACCTACGAACGTGGATTTTTTAAAAATATTTTTTCAAGGACTACATATGAACGTGGATTTTTTAAAAATAGTTTTTCAAAGACTACCAATGAAAGCGGATTTTTTAAAAATATTTTTCCAAGGACTTCCTATGAACGTGGATTTTTTAAAAATATTTTTTCAAGGAGTACCAATGAAAGCGGATTTTTTAAAAATATTTTTTCAAGGAGTACCAATGAACGTGGATTTTTTGAAAATATTTTTTCAAGGGCTACCTATGAACGTGAATTTTTTAAAAATATTTTTTCAAGGGCTACCTATGAACGTGGATTTTTTAAAAATATTTTTTCAAAGACTACCAATGAAAGCGGATTTTTTAAAAATATTTTTCCAAGGACTTCCTATGAACGTGGATTTTTTAAAAATATTTTTTCAAGGAGTACCAATGAACGTGGATTTTTTAAAAATATTTTTTCAAGGACTACCTTTGAACGTGGATTTTTTAAAAATATTTTTCAAGGACTACCTTTGAACGTGGATTTTTTAAAAATATTTTTTCAAGGACTACCTTTGAACGTGGATTTTTTAAAAATATTTTTTCAAGGACTACCTTTGAACGTGGATTTGTTAAAAATATTTTTTCAAGGACTACCTTTGAACGTGGATTTTTTAAAAATATTTTTTCAAGGACTACCTTTGAACGTGGATTTTTTAAAAATATTTTTCAAGGACTACCTTTGAACGTGGATTTGTTAAAAATATTTTTTCAAGGACTACCTTTGAACGTGGATTTTTTAAAAATATTTTTTCAAGGACTACCTTTGAACGTGGATTTTTTAAAAATATTTTTTCAAGGACTACCTTTGAACGTGGATTTTTTAAAAATATTTTTTCAGGAACTACCTATAGACTTGGGTTTTTTCAAAATATATTTTAGGAACTACCTATGAACGTGGATTTTTTAAAAATATTTTTTCAGGAACTACCTATAGACTTGGGTTTTTTCAAAATATTTTTTAGGAACTACCTATGAACGTGGATTTTTTAAAAATTCTTTTTTCAAGTACTACTTATGAACGTGGATTTTTTAAAAATATTTTTTCAAGGACTACCTATGTGGGTGGATTTTTTAATAATAATTTTTCAAGGACTACCTATGAACGTGGATTTTTTAATATTTTTTTCAAAACCTACCTATGAACGTGAGTTTTTTAAAAATGTTTTTTCAAGGACTACCTATGAATATGGATTTTTTAAAAATATTTTTTCAAGCACTACCTATGAACGTGGATTTTTAAAAAATATTTTTTAAGGACTACTTATGAATGTAGATTTTTTAAAAATATTTTTTCAAGCACTACCTGTGAACGTGGATTTTTAAAAAATATTTTTTAAGGACTACTTATGAATGTAGATTTTTTTAAAATATTTTTTCAACGACTGCCTATGAACGTGGATTTTTTAAAAATATTTTTTCAAGGACTACCTATGAACGTGGATTTGTAAAAAAATATTTTTTAAGGACTACTTATGAATGTAGATTTTTTAAAAATATTTTTTCAAGGACTACCTATGAACGTGGATTTTTTAAAAATATTTTTTCAACGACTGCCTAGAACGTGGATTTCTTAAAAATATTTTTTCAAGGACTACCTATGAACTGGGATTTTAAAAAAAATATTTTTTAAGGATTTTAAAAAAAATATTTTTTTTACATTCATAAGTAGATTTTTTAAAAATATTTTTTCAAGGATTACTATGAACGTGGATTTCTTAAAAATATTTTTTCAAGGACTACCTATAAACGTAGATTTTTTAAAAATATTTTTTCAAGGACTACCTATGAACGTGGATTTTTTAAAAATATTTTTTCAAGGACTACCTATAGACGGGGATTTTTTAAAAATATTTTTTCAAGAAGTACCAATGAACGTGGTTTTTTTAAAAATATTTTTTCAAGGAGTACCAATGAACGTGGATTTTTTGAAAATATTTTTTCAAAGAGTACCAATGAACGTGGATTTTTTAAAAATATTTTTTCAAGGAGTACAAATGAACGTGGATTTTTTAAAAATATTTTTGCAAGGAGTAACATTGAACGTGGTTTTTTTTAAGGAGTACCAATGAACGTGGATTTTTTAAAAATATTTTTGCAAGGAGTACCATTGAACGTGGTTTTTTTAAAAATATTTTTTTAAGGAGTACCAATGAACGTGGATTTTTTAAAAATATTTGTTCAAGGAGTACCAATGAACGTGGATTTTTTAAAAGTATTTCTTCAAGGACTACCTATGAACGTGGATTTTTTAAAAATATTTTTTCAAGGACTACATATGAACGTGGATTTTTTAAAAATATTTTTTTCAAGGACTATCTATGAACGAGGATTTTTTAAAAATATTTTTTCAAGGACTATCTATGAACGAGGATTTTTAAAAAATATTTTCTCAAGGACTACCTATGAACGTGGATTTTTTGAGAATATTATTTGAAAGATACCCAGCAACGTGAATTTTTTAAAAATATTTTTTTCAAGGACTATCTATGATCGAGGATTTTTTAAAAATATTTTTTCAAGGACTATCTATGAACGAGGATTTTTTAAAAATATTTTTTCAAGGACTATCTATGAACGAGGATTTTTTAAAAGATATTTTTTTCAAGGACTACAGACAATTTTCTGTCTGAGGCTGTAGTATCCCTTATGAACTTCAAATGCCAAATTTGAACAATTCCGGTGAATAATGTCCCTTAAATCACCAAAATACCGAATATCGGGCGGTGCCGTTATAAGGGTGTTATACCAAAACGTGGACCTGCACTGACAATTTTCTGTCATAAGCCATTATGAACTTGAAATGCCAAATTTGAAACAATTCCGGTTAATATTGTCGTCAAAATCATTAAAATACCAAATATTAGGAGGTACCGTTATATGGGGGCTATACCAAAACGTGGACCTACATGGCCTATTTTCAATACTAAAATTCCTGCAGACATAATATACATTTGGTTAAAATTTTATCAACCTACTTCATTTCGTTCGGAAGCTAGAGTGATTTCCACAGACGGACGGACATCGCTAAATCGACATAGAATTGTATGCAGATCAAGGATATTTATACTTTGTGGGTTCTAAAATGTATATTTCGAGGTGTTACAAACGGAATGACAAACTTAATATACCCACATCTCCATACAGTATAACAAGGAACGGACGGTATAACAGGGAACGTGGTTCAATTTAATGATTCATTGAAAGGAACGGACGAACTGTGAACCACTAAACACCAGAAAACAATGCAACTGGAAAATGAAAAATTTATTGAAAAATTTATTGAAAAATTATTGAAAATAAAAAAAAATTAGAATAATTATAAAAATACTGAAGCTTATTAAAATCTAACCAATGTTCTGGTCAGCCCCATATTCAGCAGACAACAAAATTGTATCTCTCAATTCATTGAATATTCATGTATGTAAGTATCCTCCCTCCATTGATGATTCCTGCAAACATTGTTGCCTTTATATTCTTGCATACCCATAATGATGCTATCGAAAATATTTCCAGCCCGTGTTGTTGCTGCCGTGCTGCCAGCACGTGCTATTTACTCAACAGTTTAACAGCAAATTGTACAAAAATTCAAAAAAAAAAAAACAAATCTATTCCGCAATAGTTGTTGCATAGCATAAATGCAAATACACTCATGTACACACATAAATATTTTAGAAATATATGTATATGAGTACGTATTTTTATTTTCAATTTATCAATAAATCAATTGTTGACATTGCAAATCTCATAGTTTTAACATACAACCATCAACGAATCATTAGCATGCATATTAGAAAAAGTTTCCATGATGATGATGATGATGGGAGGTGTAAAGGTTATTGGTAAAATTAAAAAATCTAACATTTTGAGAGAGAGAGAGAGAGAGAGAGGGAGAGCGTCAGACAATGGTAATGGAGAAGTAAATGGTATAGAATAGTAATTGATTTTTAATATTTACTTGAATGAAATAGTTGTGATATAGAGGGGGTGCGGTTCCATCGGCTGCCAATAAAAATGGAAAATGTAGACGTAAACCTTCAATGTGTGGAAGATATGTAGACTTTCCAGTAATTACAGAAATTCTGTATCCATACACATTTTCTTTTCAATTAAAAACTTTTGAAATATATATCCTGCAAGTCTTTACAAAAATTTGAAATTCCATTAGCCATAAAACGCTTTTTTGACTGGCTCAAGTCATCGGCAGCCTTCTTCGGAAAAGAACAAAGGAGCGTAGGGCCAATTACGAACTATGTTAACTTAAAACCCCTTTGTTCCTCTATGGAAAAGAACAAAAGAGCGTAGGGCCAAAATCGATCTAAGTCAACCTAAAACTACTTTTTCCCTTGTGAAGCAGGCAGCTGATGACTTTAGACCGTCAGAAAAGGCATTTTATGTATTCTCCCCTTTAATGCTTGAAAGTAATTTGAAAGAAGAAGAAGCATTTGTAATTCACATCTGCCAAAATCAGGTGATATGGTTAAGTAAGGTAGCTGTGAGTGGAAATAAAAGAAAACACAAAATGACAACAGAAAATAAGATGAAAGCTTTTGGACCTTCCTGACGACAAATAGCCAGGAGCATGGTACAATAAAAAGGTATTGCAGAGCTATAGAGTGTGTCCGACTTCTCCCAATTTTTAGTTTGTATTTATTAATTTAAAAAATAAAAACAAACTATTTTCAAAATCAATGATTTGAAGAAACGAAATCCAGACTGGCTGTATGTCAGTCCCTAGTAGAAGAATACAGGTAGTCGCATCAACACAGCTGCTGGGACAATGAACTGACAAACCAATTTTGAAATTAAATTTTTCGAATGAAAAATTATTGAAATTTGTAAAAATTGTTGAAAAATGCATCATAACAACCTCCAATTGCTATGGTATAAGAAAAATTATAAAAATCTACCTCTTAAAAAAGATTTAAAAAAACGTTGAAAACGTTGACCGAAGCTTCTCTATCTCTTTATTGTACCACGGCCAGGAGAATCTTTTCTTTTTAAATTGATCTTCGAAATGACTTCTGAATATGGTGTTTGATTTGGATAATAATGTTAAATGGCTTGAATATTTAATTTGTTAAACATTTCCGAGGCAATTAAAGACCAGATCTAAAAATTTGTACAAAATTTTGAAAGTTTATTATACTTAAGCTTAAATTTCTGATCCAACGAGCGAAAAGGCTATTTATGGCATTATGAGCGCGCCATGACCAGTTATCTTGCCAAAGCTTTTTATTAATTACCATAAAATCTAACGAACGACAAGCTACGCTTAAAGGTGAATTCCGCATTCCTAATTCTTAAAAGAAAAGAAAGAAAATTAGAGAAGAAGGGGTAAACAGGTTTATAATCCTAATTATTTGGGCGGTTACTTGTAATTCGAATAGAAAGAAGCTCGGCATTGGTTACCATTGTATGAAGAAAAACAAGTTCAAAAGCAGTAAATTACAAGGTATGATAGAATTAATTTGGAAATTTTTAAAAAAAGTATAATCCGTTAAAAATTCTCTTAAAATTTTTAAAATATCGAATATAGGGAGTTGTAGTTATTTTAGGGTCTATATGAAGACGTGGACCTGCAAAAACAATTTTCTGTCACAGGCTGTAGTACTCATTAGAAACTTCAAATACGAAATTTGAAACAATTCCGGAGGTACCGTTTTATGGGAGCTATACGAAAACGTGAACCTGCATGCGAAAATTTTTGTCATAGACGTGAACCTGCATAGACAATTTACTGTCTTAGGCTGTAGCATCCATTACGAACTTCAAATGCCAAGTTTGAAGCAATTCCGGTGAAAAATGTCACTAAAATCATCAAAATACTGAATACCGGGAGGCACCGTTATGTGGGGCCTATACGAAGACGTGGACCTGCATAGAAAACTTTCTGTCGAAGGTTGTAGTACCTATTAGGAACTTCAGAAACAAAATGCGAAATAATTCCGATGAAACATGTCGATAAAATCATCAAAATACCGAATATAGTGAGGTACCGATTTTTAGGGGCTTTACGAAGTCCTGGACATCAATAATTTTCTGTCGTAGACTGTGGTACCTATTAGAAACTTCATATACGAAATATTAAAAATTCCGATGAAAAATGTCGCTAAAACCATCAAAATACCGAATATAGGGGGATACCATTTTCTGTTGTTACACCAAAACATGGACCTGCACAGACAACTTTCTGGCAGAGGCTGCAATATCCATTACGAACTTCAAATGCCAGGTTTGAAACAATTCCGGTGAATAATGTCACTAAAATCATCAGAATATTGAATATCGGGAGGTATCGTTATATGGAGGATATACGAATACCTGGACCTGCATAGCCAATTTTCCGTTATAGGTTGTGGTACCCATTACGTAATTTGAAGTAATTCGGGTTAATAATGTCGTGAAAATGCTGAAAATATCGAAAATCTCGGGGTAGACCTGCATAGACAATTCTCTTTCAGGGGGTAAAGTACTCGCAACGAACTACTTGTGTGGATTTTCAGACTATTCCATTGAATATTTGGCTAAAAGCATCAAAATACCGAATACCGGGAGAAACCGTTACATGGGAGATACACGATATCGTGGTCCTATATACACAATACTCTTCCAGTACTCAGAAGGAACTCCTTTTGTGGATTTTAAAACACTTCTGTTGAAAAATGTGGTTACAACCATCAAAATACCAAAAATCGTGGGGTACCGTTATATGGGGGCTGTACGATATCGTGGACCGATATGATCTATGCAAAATTTTAGCTTCCTACCTTTATTCGTTTTAACTCTAGCGTAATAACAGCAGACGGACGGACGGACAGGTTTAAATCGTCTTACAATTTTTACGCTGATCAAGTATATATATACTTTGTTCTGTCTAAAATAATTATTTCGATGAGTTACAAACGGAATGATGAACTTAATATACCCTCCACATTATGAATGGTGGAGGGTATAAAATTGTAAACATATGACTTTACCTCCTTAATTCTACCGTTAATTATTGATAAACTGCTTTGGTTTAATAAATCAGCTGATTGCTGCCAGGGTTGCATCTGTTTACTTTTAACCGTTTTCTTGTGAGGGATTGCATATCTCAGACGTTCCATATGTCCCCTATGCCTAGAAGACCCGCTAGGCATCCACGACAACTATCTCAGAATAATGTGTTCCCCCATCGCCTCTATGATCCACCCTCGTTTCACGAAAAAAATCCAATTGTGTTATTTTAGTTAGTCGGTTTATGTTCTGACACAAAATGTCCGTTTTATGCTGTGAACGCTGCATTCATATGTACGTGCGTCCATTACTTTTCATATGGAAACAACTATTATTTAAATATTTTATTGTGTGATTATTTGAAGAGCAGGAAGAAAAACAGCAACAACAACTACAAAAACCAGGTCTTGTTGTCTTTGTTCAATGGAAAAATACAAATAGAGAGAATTGGCAAAACCCCCCTAAAGCATAAAAATATAAATTTTTAATTTAAAAAATATTTATGCAGAAACGAACACACACATACCCACAAACCCTTATGCATATGTGTGTGTATTGGTAGAACTTTGGAGGCTCCCTGAAATATTAAAATATTTTGTGCAATTGTAACTTGCATTTGCATTGTTTTCCGACTCGACATCGAAGTGGTGAGTGCAACGAAATATAAGTTGTTGTTATTATTTTTGCATAAATATTTAATTTACTAAATGAAATGAATATTTATTTAACACTTTCGTCCATTTCTCGATTTTTTTCTATTTTGTTGCTTTTAATTATGGGAAAAAATTATATTTTTTGGTTGAGATAGTTTTATTGTGAGCAACGCTGTTTGAGTATTAAATAAATATTTTTTAATTGAATTTTAAAAGATGTTTGAAGTCTAGTGGATTAAAATTGTCAATTCCATTGCATATGAGTCAATATAAATCCTCATGAAGGAGGTCAAACCGACAAAAAGCTCTTATTTAAACATACTATAATATTTGTAAACGCTAATGGCTTTCCCAACAAGGGATACGTAGGTCGACTTTTGACGGAAACGAAAATAAATTGCAAAAACGATGTTTCATGATTCATATCCCAACTGGGGATACGTAGATCGACTTTTGACGGAAACGAAAGTAGTTTAAAAGTTGATGTTTCATAATTCATATCCCAACTAGGGATACGTAGGTCGACTTTTGACGAAAACGAAAGTAGACTGCAAAACCGATGTTTTATAATCGAATTTCGATTTTAAATTTACTTCTGGCATTTCATTTTCATTGAAGCCAAAAAAGCAACAAATTACGTGTTTTCCGTCATATATTTTTTAAGAAAAGACCTTGAAATAAAAACCACATTTATATCTAATATGTTTCGTTATTTTTATGCCACCATAGCATGGAGGGTATATTAAGTTCGTCATTTCGTTTGTAATACCTCGAAATATATATTTTAGACCTCACAAAATATATATACTCTTGATCAGCATAAAATTCTATATCCGTCCGTCTGTTTAAATCACTCTAGCTTCCGAACGAAATGAAGTAGGTCGATAAAATTTTTCTCAAATGCATATTATGTCTGTAGGATTTTTGGTAATGAAAATGGTCCATGTAGGTCTACTCTTTGGCATAGCCCCCATATAATGGTACCTTCCTATTTTCGGTACATTGCTGATTTCGGAATTGTTTCAAATTTGGTATTTGAAGTTCGCGATGGATATTACAGCCTATGACAGAAAATTATCCGTGCATGACCACGTCTTCGTATAGCCCTCATGTAACGGCACCTCCCGATATTCGATATTTTGATGATTTTAGCGATATTATTCAAATTTGGTATTTGAATTTCGCATAGGATACTACAGCCTATGACAGAAAATTGTCTGTGCAGGTCTATGCCTTCGTATAGCCCCCATATAACGGTACCTCCCGATATTCGGTATTTTAATGATTTTAGCGACTTTATTTATTGGAATTATTTCAAGTTCCGTATTTGTATGTCGTAATGGCCTATTAATTGGCTACTTGGACAGAACAGTAAGATTGAAAATTCGACTTTTTTGTTATAGACAAAACCAGAAAAATGTATAAATTGACTTTTTTCTCCCCTACATATCCCTATTTTTAATTCAATTAAATTGCAGTTTTTGTTTTATTTTTTTTTTTCTGATTTTTTGTTTAATTCAGCCATTTAAACTGCCTCACTTCATATTTACATATCACCCAATAAATGACTTGATTTTGTGCAATTTACACCTAGTTTTGACAACATCGTTGATGATTACCTGTCATTGGCTAGACGGGCATTTGCTATGGCATAACACCATTACAGCGCACCGGCACTCACTAACCGAGAGACATGATTTGTGTAAATCTAATAGCAATTTTTTTATATGCACTCAAACCAAGTTTAGTGCTGACCATCAGCGTCATCAGCTATGCCATGACTAACTAACTGGCCATATTGGTTATAATTGAGTTTGGCGATTTTTTTTCTTCTTTTTTCATTTCATGCACCATCATCATTTATTCGGTGACAACAAATTGTGAATGAATTTACGCTTATAAAAATTGCAAGCCAATTATTATTTTTAGCGGCCATCAATGTGCGCTGGTATCGATGACGACATCGGCCAACGATGATAGTGGCTATGAATGTTGACTTTATGCAAATCATCATCAACAAATTAACGCCAAACGAAGTCTGCCATGAAACGTGAAAAAAAAACGCATAGAAGTGTCATTTGGTTTTCTAGAGTCTATGGGGAAATTAATAATAACAAATAGCTGCAGCAAAAACTAGATTTAAAAGTGTGAAATTGTCACTTAGTTTGATTAAATTTGCATATAATTTTATTTTAAACGAGAAAAATGCGCACGGAGTGTCTCAAAGGATATTAATGGAGAGTTGGAAATATTTTTTAAATTAATTATGTTAAATAAGCAACTGGGTACCATATTTGGAGAGTTTTGGGTGAAAAATGTTAAAAAGATAAATAAATATTTAACTAGCGAAAGTGTTGCATTGAAAAGGAAAATATACTGTAGTGTAATCGATTGTTATCGAAATTCTCGTTTAGAGAACCCTTTTTCCAGTTGTACTGATCATTTGCCAGCTGTATCCATTGTTTGCTTTTTAGAATTTTATTTAATAGTGCAATAAGATCATGGTAGAAGAATACAGGTAGTCACAGCTACTGGGACATTTATCCTAAATTAAAAAGGAAAACATAATTTTGTATAATCGATTGTTATCGACATTCATTTTTAGAGAACCCTTTTTACCAGTTGTACTGATCATTTGTAAACTGTATCCATTGTTTTCTTTTTAGAATATGATTTAATAGTGCAATAAGATCATGGCAGAAGAATACAGGTAGTCACTGCTACTGGGACAATGAACTGTCAAACCAATTTTGGAATGGATATTTTTGAAAGAAAAATTCTTTAAATTAAGTAAAATTGTTAAAAAAAATACATAACATAACAACCTCCGATTGCCGTCGTATAAGAAAACATATAAAAATCTACTTATTTTTGAATTTGCATTTTAAATGTTCCCAAGAATTGAAGACCTGTATTATTCTAGCATGAATAAGATTGTTGTAGTGTAATCGATTGCAATCGATACTCTCGTTTAGAGAACCCTATTTATCAGATGTACTGTTAATTTGCCAGCAGTTGCAGTTGTTTACTTTCTAGAATATAATTTCAAAGTGCAATAGGATTGCTTCCGGGCGTCCTAGAATATTTTTAGGCCCCTGGTTACAACAGATTGAGTGGAACTTCGTGAGGGTTTGCTTTTTCCATGGAGGGTGCCACAAATCCACTAGAAAAAATTGGCAACCTAGGCTTTTTCTTTTGAAAGGATTAGGCTTCCCAAATACCACTTTCCAATCCCACTTGCCATATTTTCTGAACAGACACATCTCATTTTTTATTATAGGTTTTCGATCGGGCTTTTTGGTCCGATTATTTTTTAATCCAAATAAAAATTGATTTAATTTTTGCTCGACGTTTCGTTGGCCTTTTTCCAACATTATCAAGCTACTGTCAGACGGTAAGGGTTAAGCTGCTGTCAGACGGTAAGGGTCTTTAAGGTGAGAATATATAAAAAGCTTCTTTGACTGGCTTAAGTCATCGGCTGGCTTCTACGGAAAAGAACAAATGAGTGTAGGGCCAAAATCGAACTAATTCAACCTAAGTCTCCTTTGTTCCTCTACGAAGAAGCATCGTGGACGACATTTCATTTGTGAAATACATGATATGAACATTTTCGGTCACAGCGAGTCCTATTTTCATCGGAAAAATATAATTTAAACAATAGGGTTTTTTATACCTTCCACCATAGTATGGAGGGTAAATTAAGTTTGCCAGTCCGTTTGTAACACCTCGAAATACACATTTCAGACTCCACAAAGTATATATATTCTTGATCAGCATAAAATTCTATGTCGATTTATCGATGACCGTCCGTCTGTAGAAATCACTCTAGCTTCTGAACGAAAGGAAGTAGATTGATCAAATTTTACTCAAACGTGTGTTTCGTCTGCATGACTTTCGGTATTGAAAATGGGCTATATAGGTTCACGTTTACTTATAGCCCCCACATAACTGTAACTCCCTATTTTCTGGTATTTTGGCGATTTAAGAGACATTATTCACCGGAATTGTTTCAAATTTGGTATTTGAAGTTCATAATGGATACTACAGCCTATAACAGAAAATTGTCCGTGCAGGTTCACGCCTTCCTATAGCCCCCATATAACGGTACCTCCCGATATTCGGTATTTCGACGATTTTAGCTACATTATTTACCGATTTTTTTTTTTCAAGTTTCGCAATTTTCGTTCGCCCAAATTTTCTTTCGATATCGTGAAAATGACTATTAATATTGCATATTAATAAAATGGTGCAGCTTGCTGCTTTTGGTTAAAGGGATACAAACTAAAGGTGAGATTACACAAAACGTGTTTCTGACTGGCTTGAGTCAGCTTTAGGTTGACTTTGTTCAATTTCGGCCCATAATTTATACTTGTTAATCCCACGCTCCTTTGTTCTTCTCCGAAGAAGCCAGCCGATGACTTAAGGCAGTCAAAAAAAAAAAAAAAGCATTAAAGGCTAAGTACATAAGAAGCTTGAAGTCATGGCTAGACATATTTTGTGACATTTCACAAAGGGATTACAGAGCCGCACTAAAATCCTGCCGTCATTTTCCATTATAATTTGACATTAATATGCCTAGCCATGACTTCAAGCTTTTTATGTACCTGCACCATTATATATTCCCTTAATAAACATATTGTAAAACAGCTGATGGCAATAGGGATCTAAAATTCGAAAGTTCATCGTAGGAATTTATCTAACAATTTGTCAGGCGTATGACGTAAATGGTTACGCTGATTAAGCCATTGAAAGGATTTATTTAATTTTTGTTTTTTTTTTTTTTAATGAATATTGCAAGGCAAATGTGGAGTGAGACCTTAATACACTTATTTTTTGCAACATTGATATAGATAGGGACAAATACGCTATGCTGATATTAAAAACGACAACAAATAATCGGCAATAGAAATGGTTTTTAAAGAAGAAGAACTGAATTCAGAATAACTGATGACTAATGCCCAGAAAAAATATTCTAATGTGTTTAGAAATTGGTACGAGAACTTAGGAGGCGTCTACGTTTCCTTCATGTGTCCCATGTCTATAAATTTTCCAATGTTCCCGTGTTGCTGTTTGAAGTTCCATCTCCAACTAGTACATCAATGAATTATTACCATTTTGCCATATTTAGATTTCGGCAAAAAAAACTCATATCCGTTAACTTTATTCCCAACCAAAGATAGTTTATGGCACAAACTTTGACTCATTGCCTCATTGTGAGTGCAAGAAATACAAAAAACAAAACGAAAAAGAACAACAAGGAGAAATAAATCTACACAACATTAATAATATTTATATTTTTTATTTTTTTGTTGTTTTTTTTTTTTTTTTGGTGGAACAGCTCACATCAGGCGCAAATGCATAACTAAGCCATGACACAAACCCCAAGGGAAGACAAGAAATCAGAGGTGGCCAATGTGTAATGGTAACCTTTTTATTGCCCTTTAAGAGATTACAAAATTTGTTGGGCGCCAATACCCAAACTTAGATTGAATAAAAATAAAGTTTAGGAAAAAACAAGTGAAAAAGCGAACTTTGAATACCCTCCATCATTTGGAACGAATTCGGCAATTTTCAAAAAAAAAATCCGTTAAAAATTCTGTTAAATTCTTAAAAATACCGAATTTAGACGTTATATTAGGGTCTATACGACTACGAGGACCTGCATAGGCAACTTTTTTCATAAGCCATTACAATATTCAAATGCGAAACTTGAAAAAAATCGGTGAATAATGTAGCTCATACCGAATATAGCGAGGAACCATTATATGGAGGCCATACCAAATCTGTGTAGGCTGTAGCATCCATTACGAACTTCAAATACCAAATTTGAAACAATTCCGGTGAATAATGTCGCTTAAATCACCAAAATACCGAATATCGGGAGTTACCGTTATATGAGAGCTATACGACTACGTGGACCTGCACAATTTTCTGTCATAGGTTGTAGTATCCATTACGAACTTCAAATACCAAATTTGAAACAATTCCGTTAAATAATGTCGGTAAAATCATGAAAATACAGAATATTGGTAGGTACCGTTATATGGGGACTATACGGACACATGGACTTGCACAGACAATTTTTAGTCATAGGCTGCAATAACCAGTACGAACTTCAAATACCAAATTTGATTCGATTCCGCTGAATAATGCCGCTAAAATCATCCAAATACCGAAAATAGGGAGGTACCATTATATGAGGGCTATACGAAGACGTGGGCCTGCACAGACAATTTTCTGTCATAGGCTGTAGTATCCAATACGAAGTTTAAATACCAAATTTGAAACAATTCCGGTGAATAATGTCGCTTAAATAACCATATACCGAAAATAAGGAGGTACCATTATATGGAGGCTAAAACGTGGACCTACATGGCCCATTTTCAATACCAAAAATCCTGCAGACATAATATACATTTGAGTAAAATTTTATCAACCTACTTTATTTCGTTCGGAAGCTAGAGTGATCTCCACAGATGGAGGGACATCGCTAAATCGACATAGAATTTTATGCTGATCAATAATATATATACTTTGTGGGGTCTAAAATGTATATTTCGAGGTGTTACAAACGGATTAACAAACCTCCATACCATGGTGGAGGGTATACAAATATAGGATCTTAAGGGCTTTATATGCGATCGCTCTTCTTCTAGATACACGAAGTTGTATGGGTCTTCTATTTAACCGGAAAATGCTGCCAGTGTCCCATTTATTGCCTGTGGCCCCCTTAGTAAAACCGATTTTCCCACTCCCGTCTTTTGGTGATTTAATGCTTGCCTAACCAGGGCAAAACGAAACGCACACAAAGCGCAAGACAATTTATTCATGGATGACACAGTGTTGAATAGAATTTGTTAAGAAGAACCAGCCAAGAGACCATAAGAACGGCGAGCCGAGAAACAAATGTTGGAACATACCAAAAACACGGAATCAAGCCAAGCAACAAACAAGCGACTGGCTGACTGAATGAATGAATGACTGGATGACTGAGTGGATGGATGGATGGTTGAATAAATGCAAAAGACAAAAAAAACTTTAGATAATACTCTGCTTGCTAGTGTTGGCCATAAGTAATGCATACATTTATCGCATTTCTGCTGCAACTCTTCTCTTCTCACCTCTCCCGGAGACAACTTGCTCTCTCACTTTGGCCGCGCTAAACACATCTAACTGTTTTTGTGACACTTAGAACGCGTCTGCCGGTATGTTGCCAATTTTGACAGGGCAAAATCATAAATCAAGCTAAGCTCCGGCAAAAAATGACAACTGAGAAAACTTTTTGCCTACCCCCTTCCGAGCTCTAACCATTGGCCACGAACTCTTCACCTCTCACGCACGCACACAGACAGTTCAGAATAAGACGCTAAATATATGCATTACAATCCACTGAAACAAGACGAAACTAAGTCCTACAATTTGGTGGCCTGGAGATGAGGGATTTTTACGGACTCCAAGACCAACTGCAGGCACAGCAGACCTACCATTCGTCCATTGCCTTAGCATAGTTTCTCCAAGAAGATATACATAAATAATTGTCTTTTGGCACCAGCGAAAGTGTGAAAAGGCAAAAAAAAATTGAAATTTATTCTTTGTTAGCCTTCATAACTGTTCCTTGAGATTTAGAAGACTCCCTTAATTTTTTTTTGTGGGCCACAAAAGTTTTAATAGTTTTTTTTTTTTGGGTGATCGTTATTCATTCCAGAGCAATTTTTTCTTGGTGCGTTCAGATCTGTCTTTTGATTTCCATGCCAATTCCAACTGTCCATAACAGTTACATTGAAAGTTTAGCCAGTTTGAGACAGCTGACTGTAACAAGGACAAGGGAATGAATGCTAAGTTCGTTCGTTCTTTTGGCACATCTTTGCCGGTTTTGCCCAGTTAAATGTTCGATGGTGTGTAAACAATATTCCAAATTATTATTTATAACCTTAAAATGAATGGAGAGGAATTATTTAAGAATTTTTGCTTAAAAATGTTATTTGATGTTGTGGTTATGAATGGAACGGGAATTAAAGAGTAAAGAGAGTAAATACATGGGAGACAGAAAAGACATTTAGAATTCTATTTGGAATATTTTCTTCTTCCATGCATTAAATAAATGTAAATTAGGAGATTGGTAACGCAATCAACTAATTAAAAGATATAATGGCTATTGAACACAGTCAAAACTACGCAACACAGTCGACGACGTGCTACGTATAGGGATATATAAGTCGTATATCGATCGATTGTTTAATCGATGTTTGGCATTGAAAATGGCTCTCTTGTGTAGCAGAGAGTGAGAGAGATGCTAGCTATTTGAGACAGATTCAGGGTTGATGCTAGCTATTTTTGATTGGGCCCATGGTAGAAGAATATAGGTAGACGCATCAACACAGCTGCTGGGGCAATGAACTGTCAAACCAAGTTTGGAATTGAAAATCTTTAATGAAAAATTATTTAAATTTGTAAAAACTAGGAAAAATTTGTATTATTTCAAAAATGTAAAAATACAATAATTCGAACACAATCACTGGGAATATTATTTTGTTTATTTACATTTTTTATGTTTACAACTGAACTGTCAGTTCAGGCAGAGCTAGCTTACGTATGGTTGTATTTTTTATAGCTTTTTCGCGTTTAAATCAGTCATTCTGGCGCTTTTTTTGCTTAAAGTCGCAATTAATTTTTAAAAGTTATATTTAGCAACACTGCGTCACGTAAGGGTATGCGAAGAAAGAACGAATGTTAGTGGGACGCATTTTGATGCGAAAGTGAGTGGCTAGCTTTCGATCGCACAAATTGCGTGCCCAAGGCTTTAATACACCCTCCAGAATATTTTCGCGATAATATTCGGCATTTATTCCGATGCCACGGTCGATTAATACGAGCGGTGAGCGACCGTCGGCTATTGTGGCGGCCCACACCATTACCATGGCCGTCGCTTGAGTCCTCGTGGCCAACCGAAGGTTCACATTTTCAGCTGACCTCTTTGGCAAATAAACACGATCATTTTGTTTATTTACAAACTTCTGGACAACGAATGTTTTCTCATCGGAGAAAACCAAATTCGGCAGTTCACCACTTTCGGCCAAGCGAAGCAACTCTTTAGCTTTTTTGAGTCTATTTTCTTTCTGTTGCGGTGTAAGTTCTTGCACTTTTTGAAATTTCAATGGCTTTATACCGAGCTAATTTTTTAATATTTGCCGAATGGAATGTTGCGACTGCAACTGCTACATAGGGAAAATTTGACATTTAATATATAAAACCCTTATCGTCTGATAACAGCTTAAATTGGGAACATGCATATGTCACAAAATTTTTAATTTTTTTTTTTTCAAATATAAGTAGATTTTTGTATGTTCTCTTATACGACGTGTACTGGAGTTTATTTTAATATGCATTTTTCAACAATTTTTATTAATTTGAATAATTTTTCATTCAGAATTTCCAAAATTAGTTTGACAGTTCATTGTCCCAGCAGCTGTGTCGATGCGTCTACCTGTATTCTTCTACCATGATATTACACAGATGACATGTGATATATAGGGTTATGTAAGTCGACTTTTGATTTATTGAATTTTGTCTCAGAAAAAAGTAAGTATAGCTCCACCTTCATTAGTTTTTTAACACTTATGGAGAGAATGGAACGCAAATTACAAAAATATCATAACTACAAAAGGCACATACTTCTCCCAATTTTTCCCTGAACCGCCAACTCGTCACTGGTTTGCCGGCACTAACCTGAAAATTCCAATGTATGCGAAATCTGCAATATGCCAAACACCAACAATCACCAAATCTTTGTATGTCCTAAATGCAATAATGAACGGTTCTCGGACTTAAAAGCAAAATTCTCAAAACCTTTTCCAGCGAACACTTTAATGAATTGTGTAAATTCATTAAGAAAAACAACATACAGCTATAATACGCACAAACCACTAGAAGAAAATATCAATAAAAGGAACTAGCAATCGATAACCGATAACTTAGCAATTGGTACATGAATACTTCGGGTATCGTACCAACTACTTCTTGACGAAGAAATCAACTAACGAGTCCAAAAAAATATATATATGTATATATAGCTCCACCTTTTGGTGTGTCATAGGCTCTATTGATTTTGATTGTTTTGAAAGTCCTAGCCGCACTGACTCCCACCAATAGCAGCTAAATACAAAATTTTTTTCCGACCATCGTTTCCAACCCATCTTCGCCTTCTCTTATTCCCTGCCTTTGTTGATTATTCATGTTTATTATATGCATTTACTTTTTCTGGTACTTTGCCAACTAACTTCAATTTGACCTCCCGATGGAAACAAAACGGTCTTTATCATTGACATCAACATTTTTATGTTGCAGTTGTGAGTTCGTAGCCAAAACGAAGAAGAAACAAAATAGACAATGCAGCCCAAGTGTCATCATGTCCCATCTACATGTGAAAGGGAAATGTCGATGGAATTATGTGCACATTTTTTTTATCGAATCTTCTAACGTACAGACTTGGCAAAAAAACGTGCCAAGAGACCCTGAAGTCAAAGTGGAGAAATGTTGAGAAAAGAATTTAGGTTCCATTGACAGTTTTAAGGCAGCGTTTGATTGTCAACACAAATGGAGACATTTCGTAGGGCATGTTTGCAAGACACTTGTTTTCAATGTCATCGCCTTTCAGAGACTTGTGTTTATTAATGTCGAATGGGAGTTGAAGTTCCTGTTGAGTTTTTCATATTGTTTATTTGGAGATAAATGGCATAATGTTTAATAAAATATGACAAAATTTTTATGGCACACTTTTAAATGTGACAAAAAAGTTCCAAGAACATTGGAACCAATGATCACATCCTCGTTTAAATTGTTCCCATATTTTTCTTTTACTTATCAAAATAATCATAAATTCTCCAAGTGACTAAGCAAGTGCGTCTAAACGCAATTCTCCGCCGGAACGTGCTGCAAGATCAACCATAAAAAACGATATCGAATGACTTTTGGCCACTCACACTTTTCGAATGACACATTTTTATTTGTGGTTGCATGGAATGCCAATATGTTGATACAGCAGAACACCAACACCACCACCAACACCCCCATCACCCATTATCTTGGGCATGTTGTCCCCCCATCCGACAAACATCCAACCGCTTAACTGATTGAAATGGCCAATTTAACACCATGTCAATGGTTGTAAAATTGTCAAATAGATATGCATTTGGCATTTACTTTTGCATTTTATTTTTATCCAATTTTAGTCTGGTTTAGATTGGGATATGTTTTTCTTGTTTTGGTTTGGGATTTATTTAATTGTCAAATCATGACCATTTTCGGGTTGGGACAGTGGTGGAATTTTATGCGAATTCTAATATTGGAAAAATAAAAAAAAAACCAGGTTTTAAAAGTATTTTTTGTGTCTGGTAAATAAAGATGGGAAATTTTAGAAAAAAATATTTTCTAGAAAAAAAATATTTTTGAAAAAAAAATATTTTCTAAAAAATATTTTTGAAAAAAAATATTTTCTAAAAAAATTTAGAAAATATTTTTGAAAAAAAATATTTTCTAAAAAATATTTTTGAAAAAAAATATTTTCTAAAAAATATTTTCTAGTAAAAAATATTTTTGGGAGAATTTTTTTGCGAAAAGTTAAATCTATCGAAAACAAGTTAAAAAGCATTAAGTTCGGCCGGGCCGAACTTTGAATACCCTCCACCATTTGGAAAGAATTTGGAAATTTTCAAAAAATAAAATCCTTAAAATATTCTGTTAAAATTTTAAAAATACCAAATATATAGCCGTTATTTTGGGGTCTATACGACGTGGACCTACATAGGCATTGTTTGTCATAAGGCATTACCATATTCAAATTCGAAACTTGAATTAAACGGTGAATATTGTAGCTTAAATCATCAAAATATCGTACGTAGGGAGGTACCGTTATATCGGAGCTGTGCGAAGACCTGGACTAGCATGGACAATTTTCTGTCACAGGCTATAGCATCCATTACGAACTTCAAATACGACATCTCACACAATTTCGGTGGGTATTGTACCTAAAATCGTCCAAATACCGAATATAGGGAGGTACTGGTATATGGAGCCTATACGAAGACCTGGACCTGCATAGACAATTTTCTGTCACAGACCGTAGTTCCTATTACGAACTCTAAATACGTAATTTGAAACAATTCCGGTGAATAATGTCGCTAAAATCATCAAAATACCGAATATAGGGAGGTACTGATATATGGAGCCTATACGAAGACCTGGACCTGCACAGACAATTTTCTGTCATAGGCTGTAGTATCAATTACGAACTTCAAATACCAAATTTGAAACAATTCCGGTGGAAAATGTCGCTGAAATCATCAAAATACCGAATATCGGGAGGTATCGTTATATGGGGCCTGTACGAACACCTGGACCTGCATAGACAATTTTCTGTCACAGACTGTAGTTCCCGATACGAACTCTAAATACGTAATTTGAAACAATTCCGGTGAATAATGTCACTAAAATCATCAAAATACCGAATATAGGGAGGTACTGATATATGGAGCCAATACGAAGACGTGTACCTGCATAGACAATTTTCTGTCACAGACTGTAGTTCCCATTAAGAACTCTAAATACGTAATTTGAAACAATTCCGGTAAATAATGTTTCTAAAATCATCAAAATACCGAATCTGGGGAGGTACTGATATATGGGGCCTATACGAAGACCTAGACCTGCATAGACAATTTTCTGTCACAGACTGTAGTTCCCATTACGAACTCTAAATACGTAATTTGAAACAATTCCGATAAATAATGTCACTAAAATCATCAAAATACCGAATATCGGGAGGTAGCGTTATATGAGGGCTATACGAAGACCTGGACCTGCACAGACAATTTTCTGTCATAGGCTGTAGTATCCATTACGAATCTCAAATACCAAATTTTAAACAATTCCGGTGAATAATGTTGCTAAAATCATCAAAATACCGAATATCGGGAGGTACTGTTATATGGGGGCTATACGAAGACGTGGACCTTCACAGACATATTTCTGTCTTAGGCTGTAGTATCCATTACGAACTTCAAATACCAAAATTGAAACAATTCCGATAAATAATGTCGCTAAAATCATCAAAATACCGAATATAGGGAGGTACTGATATATGGGGGCTATACGAAGACGTGGACCTGCACAGACAATTTTCTGTCTTAGGCTGTAGTATCCATTTCGAACTTCAAATACCGAATTTGAAACAATTCCGGTGAATAGTGTCGGTAAAATCATCAAAATACCGAATATCGGAGGTACCGTTATATGGGGGCTATATGAAGACGAGGACCTGTATAGACAATTTTCTGCCTTAGGCTGTAGTATTCATCACGAACTTCAAATACCAAAGTTGAAACAATTCCGATAAATAATGTCACTAAAATCGTCAAAATACCGAATATCGGGAGGTAGCGTTATATGAGGGCTATACGAAGACCTGGACCTGCACAGACAATTTTCTGTCATAGGCTGTAGTATCCATTACGAATCTCAAATACCAAATTTTAAACAATTCCGGTGAATAATGCCGCTAAATTCATCAAAATAGCGAATATCGGGAGGTATCGTTTTATGGGGGCTATACGAAGACGTGGACCTACATGGCCCATTTTCAATACCAAAAGTCCTGCAGACATAATACACATTTGAGTATAATTTTATCAACCTACTTCATATCGTTCGGAAGCTAGAGTGATTTTCACAGACGGATAGACGGGCGGACATAGTTAAATCGACTTAGAATTTTATGCTGATCAAGAATATATACACTTTGTGGGGTCCATGATATATATTTCGAGGTGTTATAAACGGAATGACAAACTTAATATACCCTCTATACTATGGTGGAGGGTTTCGGTATTCTGATGATTTTAGCGACATTATTTACCGGAATTGTTTCAAATTTGGTATTTGAAGTTTGTAATAGACACTACAGCATAAAACAGAAAATGGGCCATGTAGGTCCACTTCTTCGTATAGCCTCCATATAACGGTACCTCGCGATATTCGGTATTTTGATGATTTTATGGACACTATTCACCGGAATTGTTTCAAATTTGATATTTGAAGTTCGCAATGAATACTAAATCCCAAGACAGAAAATTGTTTTGTGCACGTCCACGCCTTCGTATAACCCCCATATAACTGTACCTCCTGATAATCGGTATTTTGACGATTGTAGCTACATTATTTACCGTTTTTTTTTTCTAAGTTTCGCATTTGAATATTGGCTTATGAAAAAAATTACCTATGCTGGTCCATGTCGTCGTATTGACCCTAATATAACGGCTACATTCGGTATTTCTAAGATTTTAACGGATTTTATTGATTTTGAGAATTGCCAAATTTGTTCCAAATGGTGGAGCGTATTCAAAGTTCGGTCCGTCCGAACTTACAGCTTTTTTACTTATTTTTTTTAAGATTGTGATAGTTCAGAAACACTGTAAACCTTCATACTCCGACACACTTGCATAGTATATTTCTCCCAGTGTTTTTTTTTTTTGTTTTGTTTTTGCAATGCTGGCGAAAATAAAACTGGGATTGAAATTGAAATGATTTTTATTATTCGATTTGGTGATTTCATTTCGATTTTTCCGTTTGCTTGGCAGAATTCACGTTTCAACTTTAATGTCACACATTCACATTTTGGGGAATGGTAACTAAAATCTCGATTAGCAGCAACAACAACCTGACAATAAAATGTTAAAACAAAATTCGGAAATTTTGGTGATTTTTTAACAGATTTCAATACAATTTTGGAATTTATGTTGTGCTAGGGAATAAAATCTGTTTCAACATATCCAAATCTTGAATTTTTTAAATTGTATTTTTCAAATTAATATTTATTATGTTGTTGTTCGAAAAATTAAATCATGTACCTGCTGGGTTTACAATGTCCTTTTGGCAATAACCGGAAAGTTTTGTTCATAATTGTCCTGACGGGTTCTTTTGTGTTTTTATTTCCATAAAAATATATTACTGACTTATGAATTTCCATTTAAATCTATTATTCCAAACGATAGGTTGTGAATGGTTACAGTGAAGTCTCTTGAGATCGAAACTTACACCCAGTTTACATGGAGGGAGAATTTCAAAACTCTTAAGGTGAAAATACATAAAACGTTTTTTGGACTGTCTTATGTCATCGACTGGCTTTTTCGGAAAATAAGGAACGTAAGGCCAAAATCGAACAAAGTCAACCTAATATTCCTTTCTCCCTCTACGATGAAGCTAGCCGATGACTTAAGCCAGCCAAAAAAAAAACGTTGTATGTATTCTCACCTTTAGGTGAATACATAAAAAAACCTGTATTTTTAATATTTTTCTTTTAAATTTCAATCAAAACGCGTTTTCGAGGCAACACTGTATTCCAATACCGACCTCAAACCAGGCACTCCTATGACATATTCTTTAAAGTAATTAAAATTTTCCACATTGATGACTTAAATATCATCAAGGATAACAATAATAACAACAACAATACAATAGTAATAACAACAACAAATTTTCCAAAACAACTTTAATTTACAACAACAAACGAATAAATGGTCATCCTTTTGACTTTTGTATTCGGAGAATATTGAGCAAAAGTTTTAAATATTTCATTTTCAAGTCCCTTGAGGAGGAAGTTATGGCAGAACTTTCATTGTAGGGTCAAATAATAGGGGTATGGAGAGAGTGAGGGGTTGGAGGTCAGTTATATATGAAATAAAATATGTTTTATAATCAAAAAACACGCATAAAGGTTTATTTGAAAAAAAAAAAAAATGAGAACTATTTGAATTTATTGCAGTAAATTCAAAGAGTTCCGAGAAGTTCAGGAGATTTCTTGCAAAAGTGGGGCGCTGTTGGGAATGATGAAAAAATCGTGACTCAAAAGTTCTTTCTTCTGGAGACAATTTCTCAAAGTGTCGTGGATTTTTGAGAAGTATTTTCTAGTGACTATTGGACCTATAAATGCGGATTTTTAAGGACATTTTTAAGGACCCTTAAGTGGTGATTTTTAGGAATATTTGTCACGGATCCTTAATATGGTTTCTTAATGGACTATTATAAATAGTAGCTTTACAGTTTACCGGATTTAGTAAATCTAGTGGATTTAAACTGCCAATTACATTGAAACTACGTCAAGGGAAGGACAAAGGTGTATCCCAGGAATTTTCGGCCCATAAATACAGATATTTAAGAAATATTTTTCCAGGCACTATTATAATCATAAACGTGGATTTTTTAATATTAAATTTCCCAGGACTTTTAGACCGACAGAGGGGGATTTTTAAGATAGAATATTTTTTAGGGACTATTAGATCTACAAACGTGTATTTTTTAAAAATTCACTTCCAGGGGCTTCTAGACCGATAAACGAGGATTTATGAAGAAGAATATTTTTAGGCACTAATAGATCTACAAACGTGGAATTTTTAAGAATACATTTCCAGAGACTTTTAGACCGATAAACGTGGATTTATTAAGAAAAATATTTTTTAGTGAATACTAGATCTACAAACGTGGATTTTTTAAGAATTCATTTCCAGGGACTTTTATGGATAAACGAGGATTTTTTTAAGAATATAAACATAAAATATTCGTCTTAAAAATCCACGTTTGTAGATCTAGAGGTCCCTAATCTAGGTCTACAAACGTGGATTTTTTAATATTACATTTCCAGACACTTTAAGCCCGATAGACGAGGATTTTTAAAAAAGAATATTTCTTAGCGACTACTGGATCTAAAAACGTGGATTTTTTAAGAATACATTTCCAGTGACTTCTAGACCGAACAACAAGGGTTTTTTATAAAAGAATATTTCAGGGACTACTAGATCTACAAACATGAATTTTTTAATATTACATTTACAGGGACTTTTAGACCGATAGACGAGGATGTTTTAAAATCGAATATGTTTTAGGGACTACTAGATCTACAAACGTGTATTTTTAAGAACACATTTCACGGACGTGGATTTTTTAAGAATACATTTCCAGGGACTTCTAGACCGATAAACAAGGATTTATTAAGAAAAATATTTTTAGGGACTTCTAGATCTACGAACGTGGATTTTTTAAGAATTCATTTCTAGGGGCTTTTAGACCCATTAACGAGGATTTTTTTAAAGAATATAAGCATAAAATATTTTTCACAAAAAATCCACGTTTGTAGATCTAGAAATCCTTAATCTAGATCTACAAACGTGAAATTTTTAAAAATACATTTCCAGACACTACATTTAGACCGAAAGATGAGGATTTTTTTAAATAATTTGTTTCAGGGACTACTAGATCTACAAACGTGGATTTTTTATGAATACATTTCAATGGACTTTTGGGCCGATAAAGGAGGTTTTTTAAGAATACATTTCTAGGGACTTTTTGACCGATAAAAGATGATTTTTTTTTAAAAATAATATGTTTTTGGGGACTACTAGATCTAAAAACGTAGATTTTTTTAAGAATACATTTCCAGGGACTTTAAGACCGATAAACGAGAATTTTTTAAAAAATAACGTGTATTTTTTTAAGAATATTTACTTAGGGACTATTAGACCTTAAACTTTAAAAAGTATTCTTCCTCTTAATTTTCGAGGAAAATAAAGACTTGTGGTTATGCAAGGGATTGAATAAAGCAAGTGGATTAAAAAATTACAAACATTTCAAATGGTTACTAAAGGGTTAATTTTAAAAGATCTGCGCAATGCCAAATTCAAAGGCACTATAAGGTACTGTGGTAACGCAAACATGAAGGACAGACCGAAGAGTTCCGAAAACTCCAAGAGAGTTAAAGGTGAGAATACATAAAATGCTTTTTTGACTGGTTTAAGTCATCAGCTGGTTTCTTCGTAGAGGAACAAAGTAGTTTTGGGTTGACTTAGTTTGATTTTGGCCACCCGATTACTCAAGCCAGTCAAAAAGCATTTTATGTATTCTCACCTTTAGTTCGACAAACGTGAATTTTTAGAAAAGAATATTTGTTCATCTTGCATTAGATCGATAAAGGTGATTTTGAAGAAGATCATTTTTCCAAGGACTATTAAACCGAAAAGCGTGGACTATTAGACCCATAAAAGTGGATTTTTTGAAGAATATTATTCTGTAACTTTAAGACTCAAATAATTGATTTTTTCTTAGGTATAGTTTCAGAAGTTCTCAAATCCTAAAAAGTATTTTTTTTGGCTTCTACCAAATTAAGTTCCGAAGAAGCGCAAACGACCCAGGAGTTATCAAAACTTCAAAAAAGAGACCAAACAGTTTTTTAAAGACACAAAATAATGAAGAGCTACGAACACTTCAAAGGGGTACCTAACTGATTAAATTCCGATGTATCAGTTATGAGAACTTTGACAGTCTTAAATAAGGGCGAGGGGAGCAAATTTCAAAGAGGTTCCAAACTGATAAATTTCTGAGGAGACCAAACAAGCGTTACGGGCTTTAAACATCTTGGTGAAGCAGGCCAAAGTATTATAGACACTTGAAGGGGGCTTGTAACAACTTCTGGAATACTTTTGATGGGGGCTAGACAAAGGCACGGAACTTAAAAAAGAAATTTAAGTGGTTCTATAACGACTGGTTTTCCCCTTAGACTACAGGATCTCGATAAGGATGCAAAAAACAAATGATGTGCAAATCTTCGGGTGCAAGAGATCTTATTAAGCACACAAGTAGTGTCTACAAGAATATGCAAGCCTAAGTCTGCGAGAGACTTAAATAAGTACTGAAGCCCGGCCTACAAGGAAATGCACATCTACGTCTACAGGAGACCTTAAGAAGGACTTAAGCGGGGACTCTACAAGGATATGCTATGCTGCATCTGCCAGAGATTTAAATAAGTACTTAAGCATGACGGCTACGTCTGCGGGAGACCCTAATAAGTAGTCAAGCTGGATCTACAAAGATATGCCACTCTAGGGAAGTAAAAGTCCTTAATAAGTGCTCATGCTGGATCTATAATCATATGCTAGGCTACGTCTGGAAACGTACCTTAATAAGCATTCAAACATGACCTACAAAGCTATTCAAACCTTCTCCTCCGATGGACGAAAGAGAGATATTTAAGCAGGAGATGTAGGCATATGCTAAGATACGTCTGCGAGAGACCTTATCAAGTACTTAAGCGGGATCTACAAGAATGCAAGGGAACTGAGGGTCTACAAGTATTCTTAGAATATCGAATAAAAAAATGATTTAGGCATAGGATATAGATTTCTCGAAGCAAGGATCTCTGAGGTTAATTGTAAGTTTGTCCCTAACATTTTATTTTTTATATCTCAAAACCTCTCTGTAGAGAAGGCCCTCTTCATTCACCGTTAGTGGACTGCTCTGTGGTCTATAATTGACGGGAGTTAGCCTTTACCCGTTTGTCTTATGCTTTCTCTCACTAACGTATTATCTAAGGAAGCAGCTTTGTCTGGAAAACTTAGAGCTATAGTCATAAGAAATTTATCTTTTCAACTAAAGTCGATGGATTCATGCACTATCCTGTTGGCAGGTAATAGCCAGGTTCTAGAATCCGACAATTCGAATTCTGAAAACGATACAAGTGTCTTAGTGGAATAAAAGAAACGTGCTGTTCCCAAGAGTTGCGAACACTTTAAGCGACTCACTTGGTAGTCTTTAAATTCACTCCTTGTTGATCAATATTCATAAAATCTCAGATCCTTAAACAAGGATTATTCAAGCATATTGCCTCTTTCATCATATTTTTTGAAAATCCCATCACTCTCTTGCATGATTCCCTTCCCGTTTGGCTACCAAGTCTTTGAGAATTAAATAAATAAATTTACATTTCCTCAATGAATAATGAAATGCAAGTAAGTAATATTATGAACACACATCCTTGAACTGGGTACTTGGAAGTACTTTTTTTGGGGAAATATCATAAAGCATCCTTTATGTTAACAAATAGTTTTTCAATTTTTTCGGGTTCTTTCCAAAGGACTCCTCTATTCCCAAAATACTGCAACTTATGTCTTTCAGCAATTGAAATTCAAATTTATAGAAAAAAATAAATAAAAAACACCCAGTTGTCCAATCCTTTAACGAATTTAATTTACAACTGTTTTTCAAGCATCTCCTTTGCGGTAAAAGGGGGACAAGAAGGTGTTGAGCATTCGTACGGATATTCTATTCCATTTTTCGTAACTGAATGCAGTCATATTTTATACATTTTTGAAAATAATAAAATTTATAGTTTTATGTCCATCATTTGTTGGGTATTGTTGTTGGTGTTGTAATATTTTATTTTTTTTCCTGTATCCTTTGGAGAAAAAGACGTCGACAACCGAGTTTAGATGGAAAGTATGAATTATATGGAAATTTTGTTTTTTCCTGTAGAGAAAAAAGGAGGTTTGAATTTGTTGTAACTTTTTAAATTTAACACATAAATTTGTAATTGGAAAAAGGAGGGCGGAAGATAAAAGGAGGGAAAAATTAATCGAAATCAAAGCTTTACAAAATGTAGTTTTTTTTTAGAGCATTTAAATGTGAATTCCACGTAATAGGGATATGTAAGTCGATAAAATATTCAAAACGTATGACTAATGCAAAGACATAGACGTATAAAGATAGACAAGACAGAGTCCAAATATGGCAACCCTGTGAAAATACCTCTGTTGTTATGATATCATATCAACATATTTACCAATACTCACTGATTTAAACCGCTAAGCCAATATGCAAATTTTTGGAAGGGCCTATGGAATAGAATTTGAAAACTATATGTTTGGATTTTTCAAACTTTTATTAGACATTCGTTTCTGTAATTGCGGTTTTTATACTAACATGCCTCTGTCATACGCTGTTAAGGTGGGAATACACAAAGCACACAATTTGTCTAGTCTTTACCATTTTAGGTCTTTGACTAATGACTTAATAGGGATCTAAAGATGTGACTATCGTAAAGTCTCGATTATAAGCATGGTAGAACAATACAGGTATATGCATCAACGCTTAGGATCATTGATATGAGAAATATTTTAAATGTTTTTTTTTCTTTTTCAAAAATTTTAAATTATAATTTTTATTTTTTTTTTTCAAATTTCAATAACTTTTCATTCGACATTTTCAATTCCAAAATTGATTAGACAGTTCATTGTCCCAGCAGCTGTGTCGAAGCGACTACCTGTATTCTTCTACCATGCATACGACTAATGACTAAATAGGGATCTAAAGATGCGATTATCATAAACTCTCTATTAAAAGAGAAGAAAAACGCGTTTGTTGTTTCTTTCAGGTCAATCAATTCTTTTGGAGAGTAGTTATGTTGTCAGTGCAATTCATGGTACAATTTGGACTCACTTTAATACTTTTTCGAGGTGAAGTTGCGTAGCAAATAAATGACCAGGGTCTCAATTTTTTTTTATGGAAAATGTTTGTAAAGGAAATAATTGTAAAATGTAAAAAAATATAATGGACATATTTTTTTTTCATTTCATATTTTTATATAACAAGAGCCCCGCCCCAGGACAGCATTTATTGTACACTAAGCGAATGGTAATAACAGGCTAGTTTTTGAAGCCTTGTCAAATTATTTTGCAATACTCCTTTTTATACTCTCAGCCATATGGCAAGAGAGGGCATACAGGGTGAGATAAAAAAAAAAACTGCAACAAAGTCAAACGCCATAATTTTAAATTTTTTATTTAAGGTTTTATTTTATTCAATGAAAGCAAAAAATGTCGGAAATAGCATCAAATTTTAGAATAAGTTTAGATTTGTTCGAATTGGTCACCTTTGGCACGAATTATGGCCTTCAAACGGCCAATGAAACCGTCACAAGCTGTCCGAATGTAGTATTTTAGCCCATACCCTGCGAAGCGCTTGCTTGAGGTGATCGACACTTTGGAATTTTTTAGTGCCATGCTTGATTTTCAAAATACTCCAGACACAATAGTCCAAGGGATTGGTATTTTGTAACCATTATTGGGTGGCGCGTGCTGAGTTCTATTGTGCTGAGTCGTGTTGGAATGTCCAAGGTCTGCGGCCAAAATGTTTGGGTGCCCAAGGCTTTAATACACCCACCAGAATATTTTCGGGATAATATTCGGCAATTATTCTGATGATACGGTCGATTAATACGAGCGGAGAGCGACCATCGGCTGTTATGGCGGCCCACGCCATTACCATGGCCCGCGCTTGAGATCTGGTTGCCAACCGAAGGTGTACATTTTCAGCTGACCTCTTTGGCAAGTAAACACGATCATTTTGTTTGTCTACAAACTGCTGGACAATACATTCGTTGTCCATCGGAGAAAACCAAATTCGGCAGTTCACCACTTTCGGCCAAGCGAAGCAACTCTTTAGCTCTTTTGAGTCAATTTTCATTCTGTTGCGGTGTAAGTTTTTGCACGTTTTGGAATTTCAATGGCTTTACCCCGAGCTCTTTTTTCAATATTTGCCGAATGGAATATGGAGACATATTAGTCCACGACTCATTTTTCGGCCACTGCAACGCGGGTTTCGATCAAGTCGCCTCTTTACTTTTCAAACTATTTCTGTTGATGTTGCTGTTTTCTTCCGTCCACTTCCTTGACGTCGGGGTACGCTACCAGTATCACGGAAACGAGCGATGGTACGAGACACAAAAGATTTATTCACATTTAAATACTGGAGCCTCTTGTGGTTTTCCAGCCAAATATAAAGAAATCACACTATCTCGCTTGAATTCCATCACGAATAACATTTTTCTGGAAAATTCTCACGCAAAATGCTTTCGTAAGCTTTTAAACAATATAATGAGCTGCCACTGGAGTAGTTTATACAGTTGTCGGACGAGTGGCTTAAAACTGACAGCAGTCTGAAGTTGGTTGCAGTTTTTTCATCTCACCCTGCAGACAGTACTCTTTCAGGGGTTAGGTTCTCAGAATTAGGGGTTAGGTTGTGGAATTTCAGACAATTTCACTAAAAAATGTGGCTAAAATTATCAAAATACCGATCAATTATATAGGGGATATACGGCATAGCCCTATTTCGAACTAGATCTGCCTGCAGACAAAATATAGAATGGTGCAAAATTTTAGCTTCCTATCTTTATTCGTTTTGACTTTAGCGTGTTTACAACAGACGGACGGACGGACTGGTCTAAGTCGTCTTAGGATTTTTCTTTGTTGGGTCTAAAATTATTACTTCGATGAGTTACAATCGGAATGAAGAACTTAATATACCCTCCATACTATGAATTGTGGAGGGTATAAAAATAAGCCCTTTGCAATTTAAATTGAATAATGACCACTTATGGTGAGAATACCTGAAACCCGTTTTTGACTGGCTTCTTCGTAGAGGAACAAAGGAGTTTTAGGTTGACTTAGTTCGATTTTGGCACCACGCTCCTTTGTTCTTTTCCGAAGAAACCGGCCGACGACTTAAGCCAGTCAATGAAGCCTTTTTATGTATTCTCACCTTTAGGCTTTTAAGCCGACAAGTTTTTGGAAAACTATTTGCACTATTAAATTTCTTTTTATACCCTCCACCATAGTATGGAGGGTATATTAAGTTTGTCATTCCGTTTGTAACATCTCGAAATATACATTTTAGACCCCACAAAGTACATATATATTCTTGATCAGCATAAAATTCTATGTCGATTTATCAATGTCCGTCCGTCTGTCCGTCTGTGGAAATCACTCTGGCTTCCGAACGAAGTGAAGTAGGTTGTCTGCAGGACTTTTGGTATTGAAAATGGACCATATAGGTCCACTTCTTCGGATAGCTCCCATATAACTGTACCTCCCGATATTCGGTATTTTGATGATTTTAGCTACATTATTTATCGGAATTGTTTCAAATTTGGTATTTAAAGTTTTTAATAGATACTACAGCATAAAACAGGAAATGGGCAATGTAGGTTCACGTCTTCGTATAGCCCCCATGTAACGGAACCCCTCCATATTCGGTATTTTGATCATTTTAGCCACATTATTCACCGGAATTGCTTCAATTTTGGTATTTGAAGTTCGTAGTGGATACTACATCCTAAGACAGAAAATAAGCCATGTAGGTCTACGTCTTCGTATAGCCCCCATATAACGGCACCCCCCAATATTCAGTATTTTGATGATTTTAGCGACATTATTTATCGGAATTGTTTCAAATTTCGCATTTGAAGTTCGTGAAGTTCGATATAACAGCCTATGACAAAAAATTTTCTGTGCAGATCCACGTTTTATAACCACCATAGTACCTCCCTATATTCGACGATTTTGACGATTTTAGCTACATTATAAACAGATTTTTTTCAAGTTTCGCATTTGAATATTGTGATATAAGTTGCCTTGTGACAAAAGTTGCCTATGCAGGTCCACGTCGCCATATAGACTCTAATATACGGCTACACGATTTTAACAGAATTTTAAAATCCTTTTATTTTTTTTTTTTTTGAAAATTGTTAAATTCGTACCAAATGATGGAGGGTATTCAAAGTTCGGCCTGGCCGAACTTACAACTTTTTTACTTGTTTACATTCCAAAATTACCATAACACCCTCATATGAAATACTTTAATTCATAAAATACTTCAAAACTATTCCTTAACAAAAAAATGTGCAAATTGGTATGAACCCTTGCCATACCCGGAAAAAGTATACCTCCCCAAAACTAAAAATAGATAGACTTCACAGTCATGACGAGAGAATATTTCCATAAAATGTTCATGGCTCTTTCTTGACATTGTAACAAACAATCATTCATTCATCCATCCGTCCGTTCAGCAAGGCATTCAAGCTGTCCAAATGTCCATCAATCAATGGTATTTAGAATAAAAATGCATGCACATTAGTTTTTCTTCGAGCCAAGGGAAGAAAAGTAGCTTTAAGGATTCAAGAGGGTGCAGAAGGGTGGAAAGGATGCAAAACTGATATTTAAAATTATGTTTTTTTTTCATTTGGAGTGAAATGTGGAACCCTTCAAGTTGTTGTGGTTTTCTAAAGAAAGACAGTGAGAGAGAGAGAGAGAGAGAGAGAGAAAGAGAGGAGGGAGAGGGAGAGAGAGTGGTGTTGGTGCTGCCAGAAAATCTAATTTATGATAAGAATGAACAAATGAATGAATGACTGAATGAATGAAATGATGCGATGGTTGATTTGTGGTTTTGAACGTAGCATCTTGAACAAATTTCCAAAATCTTCAAAGCAATGGATAATATAATTCAAAAACTTTTAAGTTTTTGAAACAAAATCTTGTTTTGTTAATTTGTGGAAAATGTTTTCACTGGGAAATATTAGGGATATGTTAACGTCCTTTGACAAGCTATTCAAAATTTGATTAATAGTTTGTTGTGATTTTGAAAAGTTTCCTTTTCGAAGAAGAAAAAAGGGAACAAGCTAACATCGCACACATCCTGCTGAGTGGGAGATTGGAGCTCTTTAAAATATAATTTGTATATGAAAAGCTTACCAAAGACTAACACATACACATACAAACTTTCTCTTATAAAATTGAAATCACTTGCAGAGAAATACAAACACTGGATACATTGGCGAAAGGATGTGAGTTTATTGCGAGATCCTTCGCATTCAACAAATTTGCAAGGATTTATAGCTTAAAGAACAGTAACACTACATAGGAGGTTCAAACTTGGTTTGATGTTGTTTTTATACCCTCCACCATACAGGGTGAAATGAAAAAACTTCAACCAACTTCAGACTGCTGTCATTTCTAAGCTACTCGTCCGACAGCTGTTAAAATTATTCCAGTGACAGTTCATTTTATTGTTTACAAGCGTACAAAAGCATTATGGTGAGAATTTTCCACAAACAAATGGTATTCGTGATGGAATTCAAGCGTGATAGTGTGATTTCTTCATATTTGGCTGGAAAACCACAAGTGGCTATCGTTAGAGCACTCCAGCATTTAAATGTCAATATATCTTTTGTGTCTCGTTTAATCGCTCATTATCCTGATGCTGATAGCGTAGGAAGTGGACGGAAGAAAACAGCAACATCAGCAGAAATGGTTCAAAAAGTAAAGAAGCGACTTGATCGAGACCCGCGTCGCAGTGGCCGAAAAATGGCTTGTGAGCTGAAAATATCGCAATATTCCATTCGTCAAAATTAAGAAAAATGAACTCGGGGTAAAGCCATTGAAATTACAAAAAGTGCAAGAACTTACACCGCAACAGAAAGAGAATAGACTCAAAAGAGCTAAAGAGTTGCTTCGCTTGGCCGAAAGTGGTGAACTGCCGAATTTGGGTTTCTCCGATGAGAAAACATTCGTTGTCCAGCAGTTTGTAAACAGAAAAAATGATTCTGTTTACTTGCCAAAGAGGTCAGTTAAAAATGTGCAACTTCTGTTGGTCACCAGAACTCAAGCGCCGGCCATGATGATGGTGTGGGCAGCCATAACAACCGATGGTAGCTCTCCGCTCGTGTTAATCGACAGAATAAATTCCAAATATTATCGGAAATATATTCTAGAGGGTGTATTAAAGCTTTGGGCATGCAAACATTTTGACCGCAGACCTTGGACATTCCAACAGGTTTCAGCACCATCGCACTCAGCACGCGCCACCCAAGAATGGTTACAAAATGAGGTTCCCCGCTTCATTTCCAGCTCACAATGGCCACCAAAATCTCCGGATACCAATTCTTTGGACTATTGTGTCTGGAGTATTTTGGAAAGCAAGGTTGGCACTAAAAAATACCAAAGTGTCGATCACCTCAAGCAAGCGCTTCGCCGGGAACGGACATTCGAGCAGCGTGTGGTTTCATTGGCCGTTGGAAGGCTATAATTCGTGCCAAAGGTGACCAATTCGAACAAATCTAAACTTATTCTAAAATTTTAGGCTATTTCCGAATTTTTTCGCTTTCATTCAATAAATTAAAAAAAAAAATGTAAAAATTATGGCGTTTACCTTTGTTGCAGTATTTTTATCTCACCCTTTATTCTAACCTTTACAACTTAAAGAGCGTTTAAACCCGCAGTCTCAGCTGGAAAAGAGTAAATAGTTCGGAATTTATGAATAAAAAGTTTCTACAATAAAATCGAAATGTCAAACTGAATTTTTCGATGCCAGAGCTGATGTTAGGAAAAGTTGAAACAGCTGAGTAAATGTGAGAATACATAGACAAGTTTTTTTTTTACTGGTTTATGCCATCGGCTGGCTTCTTTGTAAAAAAAACAAAACAGTTGTAGGTTGACTTAGTTCGATTTTGGCCCTTCATTTATACTTGTTTACGCTACGAGTCTTTGTTCTTTTTCGGACAAGCCAGTAAATGCTTTGTTCTATGTATTCTCACTTTGAGTCAGGAGTTCAATACCTCTGCAATATATCTCGTCAAATTTAACTTCATTGAAAATAGTTTCCCATCTCTGACAATAGATTTATGAATACACATTTTTACATTGAGATATTGTCAAATATATAATTTAAAATAATGTGAACACGAGGTTACCTTCAAAATTCTACTGTCGGTAAAGCAGAAGACTTTTATTCCCGTAGGCCAAGCCCTATTAACCCAACCAGATAAAGATGGCTGGATATCCTTATCTAATCAATTCCTCAACGTTTTTATTATCTACAAACTGGCATTTGTCCATAAAGTTAACAGCAGTTTTAGTCATGAAGACATCCATCCTGAAACTTTTCTTTAATGTTCTGTAGGGACCAGCTCAAGCTCCCTTTCACCATATCGGGCTATCTCAAATAATGAAGAGAAGGAAAAAAGTGAACAAGGGTTCACAAGATACGACTTTGGCAAAATATCGCAAATTGTGACCCATTGAAACAATAATTTGTGTTGCCATACTTGCACTGTTCTGTAACCCGAAAATTTTACCTAAATCATAAGGACTAAGTTGCCTCATTTCAGAGAAAATGGGACCACTAAACCAAATTTGCTGGACAAACCTTCATTCCAATTAAGACGTTTATTTCTCCCTCTTGTCCACAATGTGGTGGCTCTTGATCGGGACCTCCTCCCGTTCCATATGCCATCCAATGGTTCACACAATTTTTGGTCCACAAACAGTATAGACTAATCAATAATTCTGCATCTATCATCTGATATTTAGGCGCACGTTTAAACCATAATGTTTTTATTGAATTCTTACTCCAACGTGAAAAGTCCAGAATTTCAATCATGCTTTTTTGGCACCTCAATTACCTTCACCCTTTATCTTACACATTAGTCGTACAGGATATCGTACAATCTCCCATGAAACATTACATATGCAATGGCTTTAATACACACAGACACAGACTTGGTGCACTAAGAAATCTCCCGCAATTGCAATCTGGAAGAAACCACACAAAAAACAAATGATAATACAAACAAATATCCTAATAGAAACCGCAGAATGTTTGGGGGAAAAAAGAAAACATGGAACACAAAAGAAATAAAGTAAGCCAAAGAGTTAAATTAGGTGGGTTCACACAACAGGCAGAAATTGTATGGTTTCTGAACTTTGTCGAGAGAAAAGAAAGGGAATTAAGGTGCGATTATATAGAAGGCTTTTTATACCCTACACCACAAGGTGGTCAGGGTATTATGTCTTTGTGCATTTGTTTGTAACAGGCAACAGGAAACGAGATAGACCCATAGTTCCTTTTGATGATCTGCATAGAATCACTTTCTGAGTTGATTTATGCATGTCCGTCCGTCCGTCTGTCCATGTATTCTTGTGAACAAAATGCAGGTCGCATTTATTATCCGATTGAGATGAAATTTTGCAAACAACATTTGCTTGGCCCAAGGACGAACCCTATTGAAATTGGAGATAATCGGTCAAAATTTCGATATAGCTCCCATATATATCTTCTTCCGATTTGACTTTTATTGCGCACCAAACGTGTAATATCAGCCCGAATAGTATGGAATTTTGCACATACAACCAAATAAGACCTGAAAACAAGTATGCCAAATTTGATCGAAATCGGTTCAGATATAGCTATAGCTCCCATATATATTGTTCATCCGATTTGTCATTTTTGTCCTTCGCAGCCGTAATATGCACTCTATAACAACAATAGTTGGGGAATTATATCAAATGCATCTCAGAAATAGCTTTGCCAAATTCTATGGAGATCGGTTCAGATTTGGATATACCTCCCATATATAACTTCGTCCGATTTACATTTTATTGTACACCAAACGTCTAATATTTGTCCAAATGGGATGGAATTTGGCACATGCGACCGAATAGAGTCTAGAAGCTATTATGCAAAATATGGTGAAGATCGGTTCAGATATAGCTACAGCTCCCATATATATTGTTCATCCGATTTGTTGTATTTGTTACCCACAGCCGTAATATGCACTGCGTAACAACGATATTCTGGGAAATATATCAAATACAGCTCAGAAATATATTTGCCAAATTTTATCGAGATCGGTTCAGATTTGGATATAGCTCCCATATATATCTTTATCTGATTTCAAATTAATTTTGGACCAAATGGGCAATACAAGTCCGAATTTAAAAGATACAAATGATTCGGCATATTTAGTCCTTTGAACTTTAAATTATAATTCTAATCATAGCGTGTATGATTGAATTCTCCCATAAAAACTTTTAATTGTTATTATGAGCTCTACTAAATTAGCAAAGTGGTGTAGGGTATCATAAAGTCGGCCCCGCCCGACTTTAGGACTTTCTTTACTTTAGGGTGAACTAGCATAAATGACAGGCCGAATTTGAAATAAGTAAACCTAAAGATCGTTTGTTCTTTTCCGAAGGTGCAAAAAGTCTGCCGTATATTAGGGTCTTAACGACGACGTGGCAACTTTTGTCATAAGCTATTGCAATACTCAAACGCGAAACTTGAAAAAAATCACTTTATAACATAGCTAAAATTATCAAAATACCGAATATAGGGAGGTACCATGGCGGTTATAAAACGTGGACCTGCACAGACAATTTTCTGCCATAGGCTGCAGTATCCATTACGAACTTCAAATACCAAATTTGAAACAATTCCGGTAAATAATGTCGCTAAAATTATCAAAATTGCGAATATCGGGGGGTACCGTTATATGGGGGCTATACGAAGACGTGGACCTGTATGACCAATTTTCTGTCATAGGCGGTAGCATCCATTGCGAACTTCAAATACCAAATGTGAAACAATTCCGGTGAATAATGTCGATAAAAACATCAAAATACCGAATATCGAGAGGTGCTGTTATATGAGGGCTATACGAAGACGTGAACCTGCACAGACAATTTTCTGTCATAGGCTGTAATATTCATTACGAACTTCAAGTATCACATTTGAAACATTTCCTGTGAATAATGTCGCTTAAACCACCAAATTAGCGAAAATAGGGAGATACCAATGCAGGTAGATGAAAAAACTGCAACAAACTTCAGACTGCTTTTATTTCTAAGCCATTCGTCCGACAGCTGTTAAAATTATTCCAGTGACAGCTCATTATATCGTTTACAAGCGGACAAAAGCATTTTGGTGAGAATTTTCCAGAAAACAAAAGTTATTCGTGATGGAATTCAAGCGTGATAGTGTGATTTCTTCATATTTGGCTGGAAAACCACAAGTGGCTATCGTTAGAGCACTCCAGCATTTAAATGTGAATAAATCTTTTGTGTCTGGTACCATCGCTCGTTACCGTGATACTGGTAGCGTAGCCCGACGTCAATGAAGTGAATGGAAGAAAACAGCAACATCAGCAGAAATGGTTCGAAAAGTAAAGAAGCGACTTGATCGAAACCCGCGTCGCAGTGGCCAAAAAATGGCTCGTGAGCTGAACATATCGCAATATTCCATTCGTCAAAATTTAGAAAAATTAGCTCGAGGTAAAGCCATTGAAATTGCAAAAAGTGTAAGAACTTACACCACAACAGAAGGAAAATACACTCAAAGGAGCTAAAGAGTTGCTTCGCTTGGCCGAAAGTGGTGAACTGCCGAATTTGGTTTTCTCCGATGAGAAAACATTCGTTGTCCAATCAAAATGATCATGTTTACTTGCCAAATAGGTCAGCTGAAATGTGCACTTTCGGTTGGCCACCAGAACTCAAACGCCGGCCATGTTGTTGGTGTGGGCCGACATAACAGCCGATTGTCGCTCTCCGCCATATTAATCGACCGTGGCATCAGAGAAATTGCCTAATATTATCGCGAAATTATTCTGGAAGTTGTATCAATGCCTTATGGACGCAAACATTTTGGCCGCAGACCTTGGACATTCCAACAGGTCTCAGCACCATCGCACTTAGCACGCACCACCCAAGAATAGTTACAAAATGAGGTTCCTCGCTTCATTTTCAGTGCAAATGGCCGCCAAAATTTCCGGATACCAATCCGTTGGACCATTGTGTCTGGAGTATTTTGGAAAGCAAGGTTGGCACTAAGAAATACCAAAGTGTCGATCACCTCAAGCAAGCGCTTCGCCGGTAATGGACTAAAATACCGCAGAGCAACATTCAGGCAGCGTGTGAGGGTTTCATTGGCCGTTTGAAGGCCATAATTCGTGCCAAAGATGACCAATTCGAACAAATCTAAACTTATTCTAAAATTTTATGCTATTTCCGACATTTTTTGCTTTAATTCAATAAAATTTTAAAAATAAAAAAAATTGACTTGGTTGCAGTTTTTTTTCTCAACCTGTATTTTCAACAACAATATATGGGAATATATGGGAATTTTTTCTGGTTCCTCGAAGCTTTTCCATATTATTTTTCAAAATTTCTAGTTGAATCCCTTCTTTAGGTGCTGATTAGCGTTTCCGAGTTTGTTTATTTTTCCTGCGAAAGTTGTAATGAAAATGTTGGGCGCCATATTTCCGCCATGAAGTTGGGCGTGATTAGTAAGTTATTTAAAGGGTCTAGTCCTAAGCCACTAATGCTCAAGCCGTGAAGACGTGTTCGCCCCATTTCTTACTCAAGAGTTATAAAATAACCTTTTCTTTCGGAAAAATCCAAACCGAAAGATCTTTCATCTTAGGCAGGCATCTTAAAGTGGATACTTTACAGAAAGTCTGCTAAAAGGACTTGTTTTAAAATTGTTCAAAACTGTATTTTATCTATTATTCGGTTCCTCCTCTTGACCCTCCTAGCAAAAATGTGAAAGAGGTTATTTATGTTCTATGGCGAAATTAGTATTTACTGTTTCCGTTTCCCATACACAGACATACATCTTTGTCTATAATATCCCAGTAAACAATTTTTTCCGACTGCTCTGATTTTATATTTTTTCCGAAATTTCTGACTTTTTTCAGAACTTTCTGCTAGAAATTGGTTCGATTTTCTAAACGTTATTTTAGAATTTATGGACATTTTCCTGCGTTTTTAAGCGAAAAAAAAAATTGAATTCTCGAATTCTGGCTAATTTCTTTTAGAAAATCTGAATATTCCGCCGAATTTCCTTCCGAATTCTGACATTTTTTTCCGAAAATCTAATTTGTTCTCCTATTTTTCCAAAAATTTTCACCGAATCCAAATCTAATATTTTTTCCGAATTTTTTCAGAAAATCTTTCCGAATTCGGTGACCACGTCCATGCAACTTTCGTACCGAAATCGGACATTTTTGCAGAGATTCTGAAAGAATTCGGCAATAATTGTTTACTGGGATAGAAGTGTGTACATATACATATATGTGCATCCTTGTTGTGCAGGAACATGTTTTGATTGTTTACAAAAAAAAAAAAAAAAAAAAAAAAAAAACAAAATATTTAAGTAACTCATCATGTTTTCATTAAGCATAGCTACTTACCTTTCAAACGCACACCCGTGTGAACATACATATATTTTCCGAAAACATTTTCATTCCCATACAATACAATGAACTCCTGCGGATTTTATGACTAAACAGAACATGTCTTGACGCTTGTAAAATTTTCGCAAAAAGGGATTTCCGGTATAAAATTAATGAATCTTTTATGTTTTGCATGTTTGGGGATTTTTAGTGATATTTTGTGTGTGTGTGTTTTGTTCGAAAAAACAAGAAAATCTTACATAAATTAATGTCTTTTGTTATAAGTGATTAAGAAATAGGAGGGACAACTTTAAGGAAAATGGTTGGAATTAAATGTTTTCATTGAAAAAAGGAGTCAGATGATTTGCTGCGAAAGCAAATGTGGTGTAATCGATTGTTATCGATGCTCGCCCTTTGAGATCCCTAAAAAACAACTGGTTTTTAATCAGCTGATTAAACACGGAAGTACTAGTTTTGACATGGAATTCACTCAGCTGTTGGCACCATGAATTGTTAAACCATTTTTGAAACTGAAAATTTTGAATTAAAAACTATTCAAATTCGTTAAAAATATTGAAAATGCATATCGTAACAACCTCCGATTGGCGTTGTATTAGAAAACATATAAAAATCTTCTTATTTTTGAATCTTCTATTTTTTGACACATCAATGTTTCAAGCGTTGATGCGTATTCTTCTACCATGGAATTCCTTGAAGCAACACAATCTTATTATACCCTCCACAATAGTATGGAAGGTATATTAAGTTTGTCATCCCACGAACTATACATTTTAGACCCCATGTCGATTTAGCGACGTCTGTCCGCCCGTCTGTGGAAATTACTCTAGCTTCCGAACGAATGGAGGTAGATTAATAAAATTTTACACAAATGTATATTGTGTCTGCAGGACTTTTGGTATTGGGCAATGGACCATGTAGGTCCACGTTTTTGAATAGCCCCATATAATTCTACATCCTACTTTCGGTATTTTGATGATTTTAGCGACATTATTCACCGGAATTGTTTCAAATTTGGTACTTGAAGTTCGTATTAGATATTACAGCCAATGACAGAAACTTGTCTGTGCAGGTCCACGTACAGTCCTCATATAACGGTATCTCCCGATATTTGGTATTTTGACGATATTAGCGACTTTTTTCACTGGAATTGTTTCAAATTTGGAATTGGAAGTTCGGAATGTATACTACAGCCTTCGACAAAAAATTGTGTGTGCAAGTCCACCTCTTCGTATAGCCTCCATATAACGGTACCTCCCGATATTCGGTATTTTGATGATTTTAGCGACATTATTTACCAAAATTGTTTCAAATTTGGTATCTGTACCTTATGGGTACTTTGTACCTTATGGGTACTTCAGCCAATGACAGAAAATTATCTATGCAGGCTATGCGTATAGCCCCCATATAAAGATATATCCTAATATTCGGTATTTTGATAATTTTTGCGGCATTATTCAACGGAATTGCTTCGTATTTGAGGTTCGTAATGGGTACTGCAGTCTACTACTGAAAATTGCGTATGCAGGTCCATGTCTTTGTATAGCCCCCATAGAACGGTACCTCCTGATATTCGGTATTTTTGATGGTTTTAGCGTAGTTATTCAAATTTCGTATTTGAAGTTCGGAATCTGTACTGCAGCCTCTGACAAAAAATTACTTATGAAGGACCACATCTTTGTTAAAGATTTGTAAAATGTATAGTTCGGAAAAAAAATCTAAACATATGTAGTTTTTTTTTTAATTTTCTTTAAAATACAGATTCCTTTGAATTATTTTGAAAAATTAAAAAATTGATTTCAAGTAAAGACAAAATATATAGAGAATTACGACAATTGTGGAGAATAAAACCCCTTTCCGCAAACATATTATGTGGGAGAAAACACAACATTTAAAAGCAACGGTTGGTTGATGGATGCTCAGTTCCAGAACTTGCAATAATCTACTAGTTTTGAATTTTTTTCAATATCTTACAGAAAATTCGTTTACTGTAGTAAAAAGTTTTACTTTCCTCCACAGTTTTAGAACAGAGCAAAATTCAACATTTTCATTAATTTTCCAAATTTTCTTTTCAAGTTTTCCTTGCCTAACTAAGGCGCTTAACCGAACCATAAACAAATACATTGGCATATTTGGTGTTTTGCTCCAGAAACCTAAAGGCAAAGTTATAATCCAGTGATGGCGCATAGATGGGTATAATATCTTTATCTATCAGCATATTCGAAATATTATACACAAAATTCTGGAAGAAAAAAAAAAAGGGCAAAATAAAAGTAAATGGTGTGAAATTGTCTCCTATCTCCGATCTCTACAACTTACCGCTTTCACCGGACAGCTTAATGGCAAATTACTGCACTTGGCAATTTGCTCCGAAATTGACGATACCAATGGGTTGGATTTTATAGTGGACAGGGCATCACATACACGAACTTTCAAATTTACAAATTTGATAGCTTTAAGACCACCCCTGGGCGTGACATCGAGCACAACGGCCATGTCAGCTTTCGGCGGTAATTGACGCCTGAGAACAAACAGAAAGCTCAGGTAATATTTGCTATTTTCCAACTTTTGTAATTGACAAGTGAATTGTTTCACTATATCGTCGAGTGTTTCACAGCTTAAATTGGAGATTTCCACGGAAAAGGTGGGCTTTTTTGACTGAATTACAGGGAAAAATGTCAGGACAAAAGCAACGTTGTTTCGCTTAAATTATAATAACACCGATATTGGAAAGATACCGTTATATTGCACAGCCAATTTCAAACAATTCCGGTGAATAATGTCGCTTAAATCATCAAAATACCGAATATCGGGAGGTACCGATATATTGGGGCTATACGAAGGCATGGACATGCATAGGCAATTTTCTGCCTTAGGCTGTAGTATACATTACGAACTTCAACTACCAAGTTTCAGACAATTCCGGTGAATAATGTCGCTAAAATCATCAGAATACCGAATATAGGGAGGTTCCGATATATGGGCGCTATACGAAGACGTGGACCTGCACTAACAATTTTCCGTCATAGGCTCTAGTATTCATTACGAACTTCAAATACCAAATTTGAAACAATTCCGATGAATAATGTCGCTAAACTCATCAAAATATCGAATATCGGGAGGTACCGATATATGGGGGCTATACGAAGGCATGGACATGCATAGATAATTTTCTGTCATAGGCTGTGGTATCCATTACGAACTTCAAATACCAAATTTCAAAAAATTCCGGTGAATAATGTCGCTTCAATCATCAAAATACCGAATATTGGGAGGTACCGTTGTATGGGGGCCTTACGAAGACGTGGACCTGCACAGACTATTTTCTGTCTTAGGCTGTAGTACCCTTTACGAACTTCAAATGCCAAATTTGAAACATTTGCGGTGAATAATGTCGCTAAAATCATCAAAATACCGAATATCGGAAGGTAGCGTTGTGTGGGGGCTATACGAAGTCGTGGACATGCACAGACAATTTTCTGCCTTAGGCTGTAGTATCCATTACGAACTACAAATACAACATTTGATACAATTCCGGAGAATAATGTCGCTAAAATCATCAAAATACCAAATTTAGGGAGGTACAGTTATATAGGGGCTATAACTAAAAGTGGACCTGTATAGCCCATTTTCAATAACAAAAGTCCTGCAGACGAAAAACACATTTAAGTAAAATTTTATCAACCTACTTCAATTCGTTCGAAAGCTAGAGTGGTTTCCACAGACGTACATCGCTGAATCGACATGGAATTTTATGCTGATCAAGAATACAGGGTGATGTAAAAAAAACTGCAACAAAGTCAAACGTCAAAATTTTTACATTTTTTTTTAAATTTTATTGAATGGAAGCAAAAATTTCGGAAATAGCATCAAATTTTAGAATAAGTTTAGATTTGTTCGAATTGGTCACCTTTGGCACGAATTATGCCCTTCAAACGGCCAATGAAACGGTCACACACTGCCCGAATGTTGCTCTGCGGTATGTTGGCCCATTCCCGACGAAGCCCTTGCTTGAGGTGTTCGACTCTTTGGTATTTTTTGTGCCAACCTTGCTTTCCATAATACTCCAGACACAACGAAAAAATACTCCAACGGATTGGTATCTGGTGATTTTGGTGGCCATTGTGCGCTGGAAATGAAGCGAGGAACCTCATTTTGTAACCATTCTTGGAAGGCGCATGCTGAGTGCGATGTTGCTGAGTCCTGATGTTTGCATGCCCAAGGCTTTAATACACCCTCCAAAATATTTTCGCGATAACATTCGACATTTATTCTGATGCCACGGTCGATTAATACGAGCGGAGAGCGACCATCGGCTATTATGATGGCTCACGTCATTGCCATGGCCGGCGCTTGAGTTCTGGTGGCCAACCGAAGGTGCAAATTTTCAGCTGACCTCTTTGGCAACACGAACATGCTGCATAACGAATGTTTTCTTATCGGAGAAAACCGAAGTCGGCAGTTCACTACTTTCCGCCAAGTGAAAAAGTGAGAAAGGAAAAACTTAACCTGACGGTTCGAATGCTGTCCCAATTCTGATTATACCCTACACCACAAGGTGGTCAGAGTATTATGTCTTTGTGCGTTTGTTTGTAACAGGCAAAAGGAAACGAGATAAACCCATAGTTCCTTTTGATGAGCTGCATAGAATCATATTCTGAGTCGATTTATGCATGTCCGTTCGTTTGTCCATGTATTTTTGTAAACAAAGTACAGTTCGCATTTATTGCCCTATCCAGATGAAAATTTGCACAAATCATTTGTTTGGTCCAAGGACGAACCCTATGGAAATTGGAGATAATCGGTCAAAATTTAGATATGCTCCCATATATAACTTCGTCCGATTTGCCTTTTATTGTACACCAAACGTGTAATATCGGTCCGAATTGCACGGATTTTTGCACGTACGATCAGATTGGACCTCAAAATAAGTATGCCAAATTTGATCGAAATCGGTTCAGATATAGCTATAGCTCCCATATATATTGTTCATCCGATTTGTTATTTTTGTCCTCCGCAGCCGTAATATGCTGCACTCTGCAACAACAATATTTGGGGAAATATATCAAATACAGCTCAGAAATAAATTTGCTAAATTTTATCGAGATCGGTACAGATTTGTATATAGCTCCCATATATAACTTCGTCCGATTTACCTTGGATTGTGCACCAAACGTCTAATATTTGCCCAAATTGGATGAAATTTGGCACTTACGACCGAATTGACTCTAGAAGCTAGTACGTCAAATTTGGTGAAGATCGGTTCAGTTTTAGCTATAGCTTCCATATATATTGTTTATCCGATTTGTTATATTTGTTACCCACAGCCGTAATATGCACTCCGTAACAAAGATATTCAGGGAAATATATCAGAAATATCTTTGCCAAATTTTATCGAGATCGGTTCCGATTTGGATAAAGCGTCCATATATATTTTTACCCGATTTCAAATTAATTGTGCACCAAATGGCAATACAAGTCCGAATTTTAAAGATACAAATGCTTCGGCATATTTAGTCCTTTGAACTTTAAATTATAATTATAATCATAGCGTGTATGATAAAATTCTCCCATAAAAACGTTTAATTGTTACATGGAGCTCTACTTAATTAGCAAAGTGGTGTAGGGTATCATAAAGTCGGTCCCGCCCGACTTTAGGACTTTCTTTACTGGTTTTATTTTTTTTTAAATATGTTCCTTACGTACTACTGAAACTAATCTAACTTAACCTGGTCGCAACCACACAATTGTTCTTATCTATTTTTATTACATGGCTGCTTGTCCCTTCATTCAAGTGGTCTTGGCTACCTACTGGTGCATCGATATCTGTGTGTGTGTGGGTCATGTCCTTTATTATTTTACACATTATCATATGCGACAGCGCACAAGATTGCTGAATTCTTCACATGTGATAACATTTATCGCAGCTGCGAGACTGATATTTTGGAATCTTCATTTTTAATTGTTAGAATTTCCCAGCGCCTCAACCGCACTCAAAAGTATGTACAAAGTATTTTGTACACCATGCGAAGCAACTCTTTAGCTCTCTTGAGTCTATTTTCATTCTGTTGCGGTGTAAGTTCTTGTGCTTTTTGGAATTTCAATGGCTTTAACCCGAGCTCATTTTTCAAATTTTTGCCGAATGGAATATTGCAATATGTTCAGCTCACGAGCCATTTTTCGGTTTCGATCACATCGCTTCTTTACTTTTTGAACCATTTCTGCTGATGTTTCGGTGTAAGTTCTTGCGCTTTTTGGAATTTTGAATGGCTTTACCCCGAGCTCATTTTTCAATATTTGCCGAATGGAATATTGCGATATGTTCAGCTCACGAGACATTTTTCTGTTTCGATCACATCGCTTCTTTACTTTTCGAACCATTTCTACTGATGTTGCTGTTTTCTTCCGTCCATTCCCTTGACGTCGGGCTACGCTACCAGTATCGCGGTAACGAGAGATGGTACGAGACACAAAAGATTTATTCACATTTAAATGGAGAGCTGGAGTGCTCTAATGATAGCCACTTTTAGTTTTTCAGCTAAAAATAAAGAAATCACACTACTACGCTTGAATTCCATCATCAATAACTTTTTTTCTGGAATATTCTCATCAAAATGCTTTGAGCTGTCACTGGAATAATTTTAACAGCTGTCGGACGAGTGGCATAGAAATGACAGCAGTCTAAAGTTGGTTGCAGTTTTTTTCATCTCACCCTGCATTTTCGCATAACAGTAAAAATTATGTTTTGACGTTTGTTTTGGACGTACACCTGCGGCGAATTGATTTGAAAGGTTGACTGATGATGATAATAAGTTTTAAATTTGCAGCAGAATGAAGTATGCAGTATCGTATACGACATCGTCAGAACGACGCTTAATGCTTTTATTTAATAATTTTACACGTCTGAACAGTTTTACAGAAATTCCTGAAAATGTAGATATCGCAAAAATGTTGACTTGCGATTTTTAACGAATATCAAATTATCTTGTAGATCCTCTGAAGATACCTTTTATACAATTGCGAAATATCGAAATGCAAACAAAAAATAAAACTGCGCCTAAAGCTCGGATGAGTCTTATTATTAAATATATTATAATTTATATTGAAATATAATTTGATTTGAATAATGTTTGATTAATAACTCAATTATTGATTAGCTGTGGAATGATGTCATTTTAACAAGCGAATGAATTACTAATTATGGAAAATTCTAAAAATAGTTAATTTTTCATCTATAAGTAGAGAAACGATTGGGCAATTGCAGATCAATTGTTTGAAAATATTCAACGAGAAAATGTTGTTCCATCGCTTTATATTTCTTTCCATAATGGCTCATTATCTGATGGCAGCTAAGGTAAATTCGTTATCTATAAAAAAATTTCAAATAAACCAATAAATGTATATACCGTTTTATCACAGGTAAAAAAATCCCCATTTGTATTCGAAATTCAAAATATATGCTGTGAGGTTTGTACGGATTTGGTGAAACGAAACTACTGTCACTTTGACAAAGTGGCGCCCAACAAATATGCCCTTAGTTTTCTAATTGAAATCAATCGTCAATTGCCAGCAGCCACCGAGGTGGCCTTTACGATAGATGTTAGACCCAAGGGTGGCCAGAAGGCAGTGAAATTTGTAAATCTAAGACTTAAGGTCTGTGACGCCTTGGCAAGTTTGAAAACAAACCCGATGCTTATGATGATATTAAGGGAAATGTTGCAGAACAGCAATCTGCCTCTATCGTGTCCCCTGAAACCGGTGAGATGAATGGTACTTAGTAATACTTTGTTATTTACAGATTTCGTTTTATTTCTAGAACATTTTATATAACATTTCCAATATGATGGTAAGCGATGAAATTGTACCCAGCTATGCCCCAACATTGGACTTTAATTTTACCATGATATTTTATTTGGAAAAATCGAATATGGGCACAATTTTTGTCCAGGGTGCAATTAAAAGGAATTAAAAACATTGGATTTGTTCTTTGAGGCCTGGTATCTTAAATATATAGCTTTAGAAAGCCTTCCGTACGGAAGATATTAAAAATTATTTTAATTATTTGGTTAATTGTTTGGCTTAAGGTCATTAAACAACAATATTTTTACTTTTTTTCCTTATTTATTTATCCAATATTTCGATTTCATCCGGAAATCATCTTCAGGGATATTGGTGGTATTTTGAATTCGATCTTGTTAACGACTAAAAAACCCATTTGTCAACCTCCGGTTGTTGTGACCGGCTCGTCGCCACTTTCGTATTACTTCAAGGTTGCTCCCTGGCCACTAAGGTCTTTTTCATGTAGGTTCCAGGATCAGCTGTTCGTTTGGAGATCTAAAAGGGTTGTCCAAGTATTTGTTTTTGATTTTTTACACTTGTTCACAGAATCTAGATTTTATAGTTTTCTTCTGATGCTACCATTTTTGCAACGACCTCGAATGCGAAGGTGGTGATTTTTTGATTTGTCCATTTCTAATCTGACTTCGTATTACTTCAAGGGGGTTTCATGGCTTCAAAGAACTTCATAATGTAGATTTTAAGGTTTAAGGGTTGTCTAAGCCTTTCCTTTTTGATTTTAAAGAGTTGTTCACAGAATCTAGATATTACAGTCCAGTTTTTTTTCTGATGCTACCATTTTCCTTCGAGTGCTAAGGCGGTGCCTGTTTGTTCCTCCATTTTGATGTGAGTTCGTATTACAAAGTTCTACTTGATTGAAAGGTGTTCACAGAATCTAGATATTACAGTCCAATTTTCTATTGATTCTCTGTTCTTCCATTTCTGAATTGAGTTCGTATTACTCCCAGGTGGTTCCATAGCCACTAAGATCTTCTCCATCCAGAAGGAAGCTCCAAGCTCAGCAGTTCATTTGGCGATTTTATTAGGATGTGTGATTATTTCTTTTTGATTTTAGACATCTGTTTACAGAAGCTAGATATTATGGTCCAGTTTTCTTCTGTTCCTACCTTTATTGGAACGGCTTCGAGTGCTAAGGCAGCGCGTCTTTGATTCTCCCATTCCTGATCTGAGTTCGCATTACTTCAAGGTGGTCCCATAGCCACTAAGTCCATCTTCTTGTAGACTTCAATTTTAGCTTTTCGTTTGCAGATCTAAAAGTGTTTTCCATGCATTTCTTTTTGTTTTTAACCGGTTGTTCAAAGAATCTAGATATTACAGTCCAGTTTGCTTCTAATGCTAACATTTTTGCAACGACCTCGAGTGCTAAGGCAGTGCCTGTTAGTTCTTCCATTTCTGATTTCAGTTCGTATTACCTCAGGGTGGCTCCTTAGACACTACGTCCCTCTTTATGTCGATTTCAAACTCAGGTGATCTTTTGGAGATTTAAAACAGTCGTCTAAGTAATTCTTTTTGATTGTTAATCCAGTCCGGATTACTTCAAGGTAGATCTATAGCCTCTAAGGTCTTCTCATTGTAGGCTCCCAGTTCAGTTGTTCAATTGGATTTCTTAAAGGATTCTAAATATTTCATTTCGATTTTAAATAATTTGCCACAGAATCAGGATATTACAGTCCAGTTTTCTTATAATGCTACATATTTGCAACGGTCCGAGTACTAAGATAGTGTCTTTAAACCATTCTATTCCATATCTGAGTCCTATTCATCGGTTGCCTGTAAGAAAGTTATGTTTTATGGTGACTACTTTTTTATACAGCCGAAAAGGATAATTATTTTGGCCACAAATACTTCCTGAAATACCCATGTCCCGAGAGCACCTGTATTACTTAATAATTTACATACCCGTAAGTTCGGTTAATTCACGATCTTATATGTATTTGAAATGAGCTTGGCGGATCATTTTGCATAAGACTTTTGGTTCCACATCCTGTTAAATTTTGATCTTGAAAAAGAGTAGACTCCGTAAAAGGTCCCACTCTTCGAGCAATCCTGCTATCGAGCAAGTTTCGCTTCCGAATGAAAATGAGCAAATCTGTGTAGAAGAGAGAGAGAGAGAGAAAGATCTTGGTATCCATTGCAAATACAATTCAAATTGAAGAAGATAGGAACATGCGATGAGCAGACCTTCGAGATCATTATAAATAAATGAAATAGGATTTTTAGTTGCCGAATGTGGTGTAGCATACTTGGATCCCACATGTGAAATAACTATGCGTGTTTATGACATCTCTTTAAGACTTACGACATTTTTTGGTGCATAGGCATGTGTAAGTTAGGTTAAGTTACATTATCATGATTAGTTCTTAAGAAATATTTCACTAAATAAAGATATTGCCTTACAACCAAACAAAAAAAAACTTTTCATCTTTACGAATTAAAGATCTCCGTTTACACCTATGTATGTCCGAAATTTGGTGACTTTTATATATTTCACTAGAATTTTTTATAATTAGAACCCTTGATTCCATTTTTCAGGCCCCATTTTTTAATTTATTATTAAACCTCATTTAGGCCCCTCGTTTAATTGAACCCTGGCAAAATACACGTCCCAAATATATCTGCCGTTGATAAAATGCCAGAGTTACATTGAAATCCATGTTGGGTGCATAGCTGGGTATAATCTCCTCGTTGATTGTCAGCTGGGATATGTTGTACAGGACATTCTAGAAACGAAATTGAAATAAATTTTTATATTCTAAAATCCCAATGAACTTACCTCCATTATAGGGCACGCCATTGGCAGATTACTGTGTAGTATCAATTTCCGTTGGAATACCATTACCAAAGGATTTGTTTTCATATTGGCCAGGGCATCACAAACTTTTAACTTTAAATTGAGAAATCTCACCACCTTAGCTCCGCCAACGGGTCGTACATCGAAGAGGATGTTTACTTCGGTATTCCAGGGCATTTCACGATTAAGCGCCACCAGGAAATCAAAGGCAAAGGTGCTGTTAATCACATTGTTCACCTGACAATGATATTGTTTCAGCCAATCGCAACAGACTTCACAGTTTAGGCTATCAATGGCTAAGGAAAAAACCGCCCGTTTGGCCTAAATGCGTAGAAGAGAGAACGAAAGTTTTGAAAAGGTACAATATAATTTTAAATTATTCTGAAGAGACCTTCAAAGGAAAAAAGGTCAAAGATATTTTTAAAATTATTATTTTGTTTTTTTTTTTTATTGTTTGTTTTTTTTTAATTTGTAGCATTTCATGATGTTTGGTTTGGGGCTTGTATTTTTCAGGAATTTACCTGGACTTCATAGAAATGCAGGATTATCAGTAAAAACAAATTGAATCTATAGAACAACATTTTAACTTGAATGTAGGCCGTTAAATGACATTAAAAAGAAGCTTAGTTTTAAAAACAAATTATTTTCCATTTAGTGCAGTATTATTGACATTTTTCCAAACAATTAACCGTAATTTGCTGTTATTAGAAATGACATCATTTTCCGTATGAATTTTGAAAACAATAAAAATTATAATAAAACAATTACAAGATATAACAAAAGTTATGCCACCAAGGGCTTCGAGAGGTTAGCTCATTAGCCAAAAATCGCAGGTAATTATCATAACGATGATATAACGTTAAAGAGATAGTAAAAAATCATTGGATCGATTTTTTAATTTCTTCCGAGGTGTAATTAGTGTCATTTGTACACCATGTGTAATTCATTGTTTGACGTTTTATGACACTTTCATATATTTCAATTCATATCATATTTTTACTATTGGCAACACTAATTTGTTGTAAATGTATATATTCGTCCTTTTCTTACACATGTGCCAAATGATTAAGATGTTGATTTCAATATGCAACGAAATTTATCAGAGAATAACAAAAAAGAATAACGGCATTTGTTTGTTTCATTTTAGGTTTTCGCTTGTGTTTCTTTGATTTGTTTTGTCTCAAAAGAGGGAAAACGAGTTTGTAAAATAAAAAATTATTTTAAGCATCTGACATTTTATTGCCGGTATGTATTTACGAAAAAAAACATATTCAACCAATTCGAAATTTAAGGACTATTTTATTTCAGAGATGACAGACCAATAGGGATTTAGGTTTCAACCTGCATGGTTAGAGAAAGCAGAATTCAAGGGCTGGTTGGTCAAAATAGTTGATGATGGACACGAGTTTGCCTTTTGCAAGCTATGCAATAAAAAGTTATTGTGCCATAAAAGCCGGTACTATCAAGACGTATGGAAAGAACTTTTGACAAAAACGCTGCTTGTACCATAAAATTGACTTCGAAAATTGTGACAGCTTTAGAAAGTTCGTAGTCATATAAAACTAAAGTATAAAGGGTTGAATTAAAATTGGTTGGAATGTTAGCAACAAATAATTTGCTCTTTTAGACTTGTAGGTGAGCTAACATCTGTGCTAAGATCAGCTTTTCCAGATTCCTATACAATAAAAGCTTTGGTAGAACCAAATAAACAGATACAGATACACCTCATTTTATGTTTGGCCGAAATTATAAAAATATGAGACACCAGATATTGTATTAATAAAATGCTGCTGCCACTTAATACATTGACTATTTGAAAGTTTTGCTACGAAATACCGGTTCCTATTTTAATAGGAGTTATATTCGCCGGAAAAGCCTTCAAGAATATTTGCAAACTGATATTCAAAAAATATTGTCGCGAGCAATAACCAGATGGCTACATTTATGTGTAAATCGCATTTAGAACAGTATGAACCTTTAAGAAGTTTTTTTTAGGCTACACTTTTGTATTTTTTTTAGTGCCAACCTTGTTCTTCAAAATACTTCCAACACAATAGTCCCACGGATTGATATCCGGAGATTTTGCTGGCCATTGTGTGCTGGAAATGAAGCGAGGAATATCATTTTGTAACCATTCTTGGTTGGCGCATTCTGAGTCCTGTTGGAATGTCCAAGGCCTACGGTCAAAATGTTTGCGCGCCCAAGGCTTTAATACACCCTCCAGAATATTTTCACGATAATATTCGGCATTTATTTCGATTAATTCGAGCGGAGAGCGATCATCGGCTGTTATGGCGGTTCAGACTATCACCATGCTCGGCGCTTGAGTTCTGGTGGCCAACCGAAGATGCCCATTTTCAGCTGACCTGTTTGGCAAGTAAACACGATCATTTTGTTTGTTTACAAACTGCTGGACAAAGAATGTTTTCTCATCGGAGAAAACCAAATCCGGCAGTTCACCACTTTCGGCGAAGCGAACCAACTCTTGAGCTCTTTTGAGTCTATTTTTTTCTGTTGCGGTGTAAGTTCTTACACTTTTTGGAATTTCAATGGCTTTACCCCGAGCTCATTTTTCAATTTTTGCGAATGGAATATTGCAATATATTCAGCTCACGAGCCATTTTTCGGACACTGTGACGCGGGTTTCGTTCAAGTCGCTTCTTTACTTTTCGAACCATTTCTGCTGATGTTGCTGTTTTCTTCCGTCCACTTCCGTCCACTTCCTTGACGTCGGGTTACGCTACTAGTAATGAGCGATGGCACGAGACACAAACGATTTATTCACATTTAAATGTTGCAGTGCTCTAACTATAGCTACTTGTGGTTTTCCAGCCAAATATAAAAAAATCGCATTATCACGCTTGAATTCCATCACGAATAACTTTTTCTGGACAATTCTCACGAAAATGCTTTTGTACGCTTGTAAACAATATAATCAGCAGTCGCTGGAATAATTTTAACAGCTGTCGGACGAATGGCGTAGAAATGACAGCAGTCTGAAGTTGGTTGCAGTTTTTTCATCTCACCCTGTAATTTAATGTTTTTTAATCATTGAAATAAATTAATTTCAAATTAAAAATCTAGTAAATTGATAAAAAAAATGGCAAAACACAATGCATAGTTTGAAAACGATTATGGTATTCATTAGTCGCAAACATTTCCGTAATTTATTGTTTTCAATGTGCGGAAGAAATGAAATTATTGCTACATCATTCCACATCGGTTTGGCAATTGTTTTCTACAACATGCGATCGGTGGAGGTAAGAAGAAAATTCGATAAAATGTAACCCAAAGTTATCAATTTTCACGTTTACAAACAGACCTCCCGACGCACTTTTAATGTGGAGTTCCACAAAGTAATTTGCACCAACTACACCCGACCCATGATCTATTTGTATTGCAACATTAGGAAATATGCCGTAAATCGTTATGCCATCGATGTGGGTTTGGGACTGGAACGCGATGCCCATCCCAGTGCCGAGCTGTCAATGAAGATCACCTATCGTTTCGCGAGGGGCCAGAAAACGGCAACCTTTGTCGACATCACCTGGAATATTTGTGAGGCGCTAATGAACCTCAAGGGCATACCAATTATAAATAAAATATTTGTGGAGCTCATGAGAACGACCAGTTTGCCCTGTAAATGTCCCATCAGGGGGGTGAGTTGGAATTTTTGTCTCAATTCATTAATGATGTTTATGAGAAATTTTGATATCGGTTTCTCGTTTTTTAGAACACTATTTATAATGTCACAAACTTTATGCTCACCGAGGATTATATACCGCCCTATGCCCCAATATTGGATTTTAATTATTCTCTAACAATAACTGAACATAAAAAATTTGTGGCCTTCTATGTGGTACAGGGTTCGACGGTTCCAAAAGCTAGGAACATTAAAAAGAATCAGAAAAGTTATAAAAATGTTTTTGGATTGGAACTTCTCCTTTAGAACATGTGGGAAATATTCTCAAAAAAGATTTAAAAAAAAACTTGTAAAAAAACACGAAACTCATATTAGGATAATGATCCTAGAACATGTGGGAAATATTCTCAAAAAAGATTTAAAAAAAAAAATCTGATAACAAAACACGAAACTTATATTAGGATAATGATCCTAAATATTCTTATTAGGGGTTTAAGTGGCGTATGTTCAGTAAAAGCTTAAATGATGCAGTTATGTGAGAAACGCTACAACACCATCGCAGTGGTTTTTACTGAACATACCCTCTTGGTTACTCAGTTTCTCTTCTTATGCTCTTTGAAGAAAAACAGATATTGAGTAGCAATACCGTAGTTAGAAGCATCCCAGCAGTCCGCTCGCCATTACAATTTAATACCCATCCAAATGTATGCTACTGTGTCAATAGGAAAAAATGAAATAAAAGTGGTTTATAGCATACAACTAGCATCCGATTTGGATGAGTCGCATTGCTATTACATTGTGGAACAAAATCCATATTAGAATTAAAGAAAAAAACAAAATATAATAAAATGTGTCCATCGCACTTGCATCTGAATCGGATGCCTTTGTATTGTTTTGTAATTTTTTTTGTGTGTGTTGTTGCAGCCGGTGTTGTACCGTTATTCATTTTTGATGCTTCTTTCTTTTTTAAAGCAAAATTTTATTCTGTGTAGTGATTTTGAAAGTGCAAGTCGTGTATATTGAAAAGAAGTTAATAAAATAAATTAATAAAATAAGAATATAGTAAGTGTTGTGTGTTAAATAAGTTAAATAAAATGTCATGATTCAGTAGGAGAAATTTAAGAGATTAAAGAAAGTGGAAGCAGACAATTTAAAAAGAGTTGAGGAAGGACTGTTTGGAAAACAATGATATTGTTCTAAATGAGCAGATTCCATGCATTCCAAAATTGTAGAAGATTTTGGAAAATATGTAAGAGTATTAAAATCTCTCCGTTATAATTATAATTTCGCCAGATGGCCTTATTAAAACCTTCTGAAATATTATAGACATTTCTATAATATTAAATTACAACTATGATGGTACTCAAAATAAAAAGTCGTTTAAGGAATTTAAACTTTTAAACATAGGCATTTTCGGTAAGTTAAATTTTTTCTTACATATTTATTGAAAAGTGATATTATATTACCTTAAAATGTAGTCCATTAGTCTATTCTATAGTATAACTGTTTAATATGAAAAAATTGTTCTATATTTTCTATCCTTATTTCAGAAGCTATTATCTGTGAAGTATTCAATGAACTGGATTACGCCAAAAAATTAGAAATTGTTTCAAATTCCCTAAGGCCAGACACTTCGGAATAATATCCTACAATAAAAAAACTGGAAAAAATTAAATTTTTTTCCTTTAGTTTAAGCTTTGTTTCTTCCCACGTCTTTTGAATAAGTTTTATGAATTTCTTTTTTATGCATTATTTCTCATTATAATAAGAATATTTTATGGTTGAAAACGCTGTTCTATAATACGAATATTTTAATAAAAAACATCTGAAATTTAAGTTCCACAATCTAAAATGTTGATGAAATTGGACCCATCCAACCTTCGCTTACAATGTTGATAGATTTCGGACCCATCCAATATTCGCTTACGTTGTAGGCCGATTTCGGACCCATCCAACATTCGCTTACATTGTCGGTAGATTTCGGACTCGTCTGACGGCCTAGGCCATCGCTGTGTAAATGTAAGTAGAAATTGTATACAGGCTTTGGATGGGTCGCACCTACATTGTCATTGGTCTCAGATGGAAGATGTATGTGCTAAAAAATCCGCTGGGTAACTTAGCATTAAGTGTAAAAGAGAGAGAGAGAGAGAGATAGAGTGAAAGATACCTAAAGCACATGGCTTAAGTCATCGGCTGTCTTCTTCGTAAAACAACAAAGGAGCGTGGGTTCAAAATCGAACTATGTCAACCTAAAAGTCCTTTCTTTTGCGAAGAAGCCAGCCGATGACTTAAGTCTGTCAAAAAAAAGCGTTTTATGTTTTTTCAACTAAAGAGTCTTCCATTTCGAATTAAATATACATGAGCAAGAGAATAAGTAGAAAAAAAAAAAGAACTAATATTACTTGTGGAATAACATTGCTGATCATTGGATTATTACTCGTGGAGAATATTCGACTAATAAGTGAAGACTCACCGTCATTAATAATTGATGAAAAGTAGTTTAAATTATATATTGGAGATCATTGCTTGTGGAACAAGTATATCTAAAGCTGGAAATACATAAAGCGCTTATCTGGGTGGCTTAAGTCATCGGCTGGCTTCTTTGGAAATGAACAAAGGAGCCCAGGGCCAAAATGGAACTAAGTCAACCTAAAACTCCTTTGTTCATCTACGAAGAAGCCAGCCGATGACTTAAGTCAGCCAAATATGCTCTTTATGTATTTCCAGCCTAACAATTGGGAAAGGTTCAATTGACTCCTCATTAGAAAAAATGCAGTGTTCGTTGGTGCATCACGGGTAAGAAGTTTTAACGTAGAAGTATTAACTGAAAAAGAAATAAAGGTGGGAATACATAAAGCGCTTATCTGGCTGGCTTAAGTCATCGGCTGGCTTCTTCGGAAATGAACAAATGAGCTTAGGGCCAAAATCGAACTAGGTCAACCTAAAACTTCTTTGTTCATCTTCGAAGAAGCCAGCCGATGACTTAAGCCAGTCAAATATGCGCTTTATGTATTTCCACCCTCAGTCTGCTACAGGGGAAGTTTAAATCGTTGCAAAAAAGATTTGTTGTTGGCAAAAGGGTTGACCAGATATTTTGTAACCGTGGTGGTTAGCAAAGTTGGGGAATGGAATTTATGTGACGTGGAAATGAGGAGGGTTGGGAAAGTCTCCTTACGAAAAAAGACACTTTTAATAATAACGAGCCAAATCTGAGAATCAGTTTCATGCGTGTCCTGCAAACAATTTACTCAAGGTAAAGGTTGTTTTCGAAGTGTCAATTGGCCTTGACCTAGTTTCAAGACTTATATTCACGTTTTGAAACTAAGGCGTTGGGTAAATCAAATAGAGAGGGGCTAGGACTTTTCAAAACTTAGCGACATTACAATTTTGCTGACAATTGACAAGTTTGTTAAACCTGCGGAGAGTAACATCTGGCTCAAAAGAAAAAAATTGAAAGGAAAATAGGCGAAGCTTAGAAGCAGGATATTATAGAATCCATGATGAAATGAAATCTCCGATAATAATTGTATTCGAGGGTAACGGTGATATACGATTAAGCATCAACATGAGATTTGCCAATATATATTATGGGAAAAGTATCCGCTACCAATATTCGATTTTTTCACAGGGTTCTAAACCTAAAAAATGCGGATCACCAGTTGGAGTTAGAGGAAGAGAGTCATGAGATAATCACCTTCATTTATTCAAAATGTTTGAGAGAAATATTTAGGTGTAGCAAGTTTTAAGATATTGTAAGTTGAAAATTGTGACCCTTTGTGGGTGAAGTACCTGAAGGGGTTCGCAGATATATGTCATTTTCACAACAGATCCTGCGTTAGCATAAATATAAATATTCGGATGTGTGAAACTTGAACAGATTTGGATGCCTATTTTGCTTTCTTAGAGCGTTTTGTTTTTCATAATCTTGAAACCTATGTTGGGGAGGTACGGGAAGGAATGGTCCGATCTCTACTACCTTCATAATAGATTTTGTTTTGATGAATATATTGAGATGTACCAAGTCAGAATGGAATTGGATGTTAATTTCCATTTTATGAGCTTCATTGATACTTAAAATGTTGACCCTTTGTGGGGAGGTACCAGAAGGAGTAGACCGATATATTCCATCTTCATACCAGACCATGAGTTAATAAAAATATTGTGATGTGTGTAATTTGAAGAGAACCGGATGCTTATTTCGGATTTGATGATTGTTTTTGTTATTCAAAACTTTGACCCTTTGAAGGGGAGGTACGAGCAGGGATGGCCCGATCTCTACCATTTCGGTAAAAGATCTTGTGTTGATGGAAATATTGAGATGTGCCAAGTCCGCATGGAATCGGATGTTAATTTCGTGTTTTATGAGCTTCGTGAATATTCAAAATTTTGACCCTTTGTGGGGGAGGTACCGGAAGGGGTGGATCGATATATTCCGTCTTCACAGCAGATCTTGGGTTAATAAAAATATAGTGATGTGTGTGATATGAAGACAATCGGCCACAAAAAAAAAAAAAAAAAAAAAATTAAAAATGAAGGCATTTGACTTTATCGCAGTTTTTTTCATCTCACCCTGTATACCCACTCTAGCCATATGGCTGAGAGTATAAAAACATATGTAAGTGTGTGATAACAAAAATTATGAGACATATGTAAAATGACAAATTTGTCATATACACGGAAATACAGATGAATAATAAAAGTGACAGGACAAATGTAAGACCCATTTCATTTGATTATGCCTTTAAGAATCGTACAGCTTGTTGTCGGCTAGAAAGGTAGTGTGCGGAAAATTTTGTTAAATTTTAATTATTTTGTTTGTGATGGAATTTTTTTTAATAAATTAACGTTATTTTTTCAATATATAATAATTACAACAACAATTAAAATAAGTCATTTTTTAATAATAATAAAAAATAATATTTTTAAAATCACCTCTAAATAGCCACCTTAGCTTTGTATCCGGATGTAAATTTTAAATAACTAAGGAATTGAACTGATTTTTGGATTTTTTTTTATGATTTTATTGTGGTTTTGGATATTTAGCTGTGAAGCGAAATACGGACAAATCAATTTTTTTGAAGTCATTGAAATTCAATTAAAAATCGATTACAAAAGATAACAACAATTTTCAAACAAATGCGTAGTTTTGAAATGTTTACGGACCTCATTAGCCACGAAAATTCCCGACATTGATAGTTTTCAAATGAGCGGAAGAAATGAAAATATTGCTAAGGTTCCATATTGGTTTTTTAATTGTTTTTCATTACATGCGATCGGTAGAGGTAAGAAGAGGTCTTGATGAAATGTCGAAATAAAATTTATTTTTATTTTTTAAATTCCCAACAGTTATCCCGACGCACCTTCAATGTGGAGTTCCACAAGGTACTATGCAGCAACTACACTCGACCCATAAACTATTGGTATTGTAACATTAGGAAATATGACGTAAATCGTTATGCCATCGATGCGGTTTTGGGACTGGAACGTGATGCCCATCCCAGTGCCGAGCTGTCAATGAAGATAACCTATCGCCTACCGAGGGGCCAGAAAACGGTCACCTTTGTCGACATGACTTGGAATATTTGTGAGGCATTGGTGAACCTTAAGGGCATACCGATAGTAAATAGAATATTTTTGGAACTAATGCGAACGACTAGTTTGCCCTGTAAATGTCCCATCAGGGGGGTGAGTTGGAGTGTTCTCTCATTTCATTTAATGAGAACTTTTGATATTGGCTTCTCTTCGGCTTCTTTTTAGAAAACTATTTATAATATCACAAATTTTATGCTTACCGAGGACTATATACCACCCTATGCCCCGATAATGGATTTTAATTATTCCCTAACCGTAACTGAACATAAGAAATTTGTCGGCTTCTATTTGGTGCAGGGTTCGACAGTTCCAAAGGCCAAGAACAATAAAAGGAAGAATAATACATATACACACGAGTTTGGATTTGGAAAGAGAACTTAAAGAAGGTTTTCAAAAAAAAAAAAAAAAAAAAAAAAAACAAGTAAAAAAGCAGTAAGTTCGGCCGGGCCGAACTTTGAATACCCTCCACCATTTGGAACGAATTAGAAAAGTTTCAAAAAATTAAATCCATTACAAATTCTGTTAAAATCTTTAAAATACCTAACATCGGAAGGTGCCGACATATTGGGGGATATATATACAATTCTCTTTCGGGGGGTAAATTACTAACAAGGGTCCCCTTGTGTGGAATTTCAGACAATTCCATTGAAAAATGTGGTTAAAATCAACAAAATACCGAATATCGGGGGGTACCGTTATATGGGGCTATACGATATCGTGGACCGATATAGCCCATCTTCGAACTTGACCTGCCTGCAGAAAAAAAAAAAGATCTGTGCAAAATTTTAGCTTCCTATCTTAATTCGTTTTAACTGTAGCGTGATTACAACAGACGGACAGACGGACGGACAGGGCTAAATCGTCTTAGAATTTATCGCTGATCAAGAATATATATAATTTATTGGGTCTAAAATGATTATTTCGATGAGTTACAAACGGAATGATGAACCTAATATACCCTCCATACTATGTATGGTGGAGGGTATAAAAAAATCACTTTGAAAGCCCTGTAAAAATTTGGGGAAAATTTTGGAGAAAAATAAGGACCAAAAAGCTCAGACTTCTGTTTTCAAAAATCAGGGAAATTTTAAATATAAGTCCCGGAAGGTAATTTAAAAATCTACACAAAATTTAAAAAATCTACAAAAAAAAAAAAAAAAAAAAAAACACCAAGAATATTTTTTCTTAAAAACCTCTATTTGAGGTCCTTTGAGGAAAAAAACGTTGAAAAATGTCCTGAAGATCCTGGGAAATAATAAAATAACTATTCATAGAAATTCTAGGTTTAAGGCCCTGAAAATAGAGATATATATGCATAATATCCAAATTTTGAGGTCAGAAAATCCTCTCATACGTTCTCAAAAAAAAAAAAAATAAAATCAAACTATGGGTACTGAAGATCAGATCCCAGGTTGAGAGAAACATATACAGGGTGAGATGAAAAAAAAAACTGCAACCAACTTCAGACTGCTGTCATTTCTAAGCCACCCGTCCGACAGCTGCTAAAATTATTCCAGCGACAGCTCATTATATTGTTTACATTGCGTACAAAAGAATTTTGGTGAGAATTTTCCAGAAAAAAAGTTATTCGTGATGGAATTCAAGCGCGATGTGCGATTTCTTTATATTTGGCTTGAAAACCACAAGTGGCTATCGTTAGAGCACTCCAGGATTTAAATGTGAATAAATCTTTTTGTCTCGTACCATCGCTCGTTACCGTGATACTGGTAGCGTGGTCCGACGTCAAGGAAGTGGACGGAAGAAAATAGCAACATCAGCAGAAATGCTTCGAAAAGTAAAGAAGCGACTTGGTCGAAACCCGCGTCGCAATGGCCGAAAAAGTGGCTCGTGAGCTGAACATATCGCAATATTTCATTTGGCAAATATTGAAAAATGAGCTCGGGGTAAAGCCATTGAAATTCCAAAAAGTGCAAGAACTTATACCGCAACAGGAAGAAAATAGGCTCAAAAGAGCCTAAAGGAACCTAAAGAGCTAAAGAGTTGCTTCGCTTGGCCAAAAGTGATGAACTGCCGAATTTGGTTTTCTCAAAACAAAATGATCGCGTTTACTTGCCAAAGAGGTCAGCTGAAAATGTGCACCTTCGGTTGGCCACCAGAACTCAAGCGCCGGCCATGGTGAAGGTGTTGGGCGCCATAACAGCCAATGGTGGTTCTTCGCTCGTATTAATCGACTGTGGCATCAGGATAAATGCCGACCATGATGATGGTGTTGGGCTCCATAACAGCCGATGGTGGCTCTTCGCTCGTATTAATCGGCCGTGGCATCAGAATAAATGCCGAATATTATCGCGAAAATATTCTGGAGGGTGTATTAAAGCCTTGGGCACGTAAAAATTTCTGACGTAGACCTTGGACATTCCAACAAGACTCAGCACGCGGCACCCAAGAAAGGTTACAAAATGAGGTTCCTCGCTTCATTTCCAGCTCACAATGGCCACCAAAATTTCCGGATACCAATCCGTTGGACTATTGTGCCTGGAGTATTTTGGAAAGCAAGGTTGACACTAAAAAATACCAAAGTGTCGATCACCTCAAGCAAGCGCTTCGTCGGGAATGGGCCAAAATACCGCAGAACAACACTCAAGCAGCGTGTGACGGTTTCATTGGCCGTTTGAAGGCCATAATTCGTGTCAAAGGTGACCAATTCGAACAAATCTAAACTTATTCTAAAATTTGATGCTACTTCCGAGTTTTTTTGCTTTTATTCAATAAAATTTAAAAAAAGTTAAAATTATGGCTTATTTGCAGATTTTTTTAGCTCACCCTGTAATTGTTCGAAAAGTACTAAGTGGTACAAAATATGATATTGGGTGAAGGCATTGTTCCGAAATTCGACATTATGGCCTCTGTTGGTTTGAGAAAAATTCAAGTTGAGAGCTCTGAAATCCAGGCCAGATCAATTGATGTCGATGGCTCCGTTGGTCCTTCAAAAATTATTTGAAAAAGTTGGTCAATGAAAAAAAAAAAAATATTTTAAAAATCCGCTTTGAAGACTGTAAAAATTATGGGAAAATGTTAAAAAAAGGACCAAAAAGCTCAGACTTCTGGAAAATTTTAATTAGAAGTCCCGGAAGGTTGGTCCTTCAAAAAATAGTTGAAAAAGTTGATCACTGAAAAAAAAATATTTTTAAAAAATCCGCATTGAAGACTCTGTTGGGGTTTGATTTTTTTATCGACGTTCTTAGTTTAATTGGTTCTTAAGAAGACATATTTTTTTTTTTTTTGGGAGACTCTGGAAGTTCTTCAAACAATTTTTGTGGAAAAATCCACGATGGAGGCTTGAAAAGTCCTTCCTTATTTTTTAAATCACATGATTGAAGCTCCCAAAATCTTTACAAGATATTCATAAAAATTCCCCGTTAAAGCCTCTGAAAGTCCTTCAAAATAATATTATAATAATAATAAAAATCTTGAAAATTCCACATTTTAAAAATCCGCTTTGAAGACTCTATGGAGGTTTAATTTTTTTATCGACGTTCTTAGTTTAATAGGTTCTTAAGAAGACATATTTTTTTGGGAGACTCGGAAAGTCCTTCAAACAATTTTTGTGGAAAAATCCACGATGGAGGCTTGAAAAGTCTTTCCTTATTTTTAAAATTCCATGATCGAAGCTCCTAAAATCTTTACAAGATATTCATAAAAATCCCTCGTTAAAGGCTCTGAAAGTCCTTCAAAATAATATTGAAAATCTTAAAAATTCAAAAATTTCAAAAAATTTTCGAAAGATTTCAACAGAGATACTTTTTTAAAAAAGGTCATCAGGATTTTTAAAATATATTTTGTCCCAGGATTTTGCAGGAATTTTTAAAAATATTTTTGAAAAAACCAGGTCTTGGAAAGTCCTTAAGGCAAATCTTCATATTTTTAGGTGAATTTTTGAAAAATATTTCAAAACCATCCTGGAAATCCTGGACAAAATATATTTTTAATATCCTGAATTTTTAGTGAACCTTTTTTTTAAATAACTATCTCGGCAGAAATAAATGCTCCTTTGTAGGGCACAAATTCGTACCTTTCATGCCATTCTGGAAGTCCTTCGAACAATTTTTGTGGAAAAAATCCGCCATGGAGGCTTGAAAAGTCCTTCCTTATTTTTAAAATCCATTGATTGAAGCTTCTCAAATCTTTACAAGATATTCATAAAAATCCCCCATCATAGGCTCCTTCAAAGTCCTTCAAAATAATATAGAAAATCTTAAAAATTCCACAATTGAGGCCTGTGAAAGAATTTTTATTTCAACAGAGATACTTATTTAAAAAAAGGTCATCTTTAAATTCAGGATTTTGCAGGAAGTTTTAAAAATAGTTTTGAAAAATCCAGGTTAACGTCTTGGAAAGTCCTTTAGGCGATTCTTGATATTTCTAGGTGAATTTTGAAAAATATTTCAAAAACATCCTGGAAATCCTGGACAAAATATATTTTAAAAATCCTGAATTTTTAGAGGACCTTTTTTAAATAACTATCTCGGCAGAAATAAAAGTTCCTTTGTAGGGCACCAATTGGTGCTCTTCATGTCATTACCGTACCCTCTATAATTAGACCTCATTGTGGTTTTCGATCTAAGATATAGCCTGGTTATTACGAATTCCCATTAAATATTCAATTTGGCGAAAAATGAATAAAACGTAATTACATTCTGGTTAATAGAGGCCGAAACTCAGCTCAAATTTAGAACGGACCCATTCAGTTGTTGAACACGCCGCCGAAAAGAAAATAATGCTCACCAAACGGATATTGATTTTGATCGTCATGCTTGGCTGGCCCATATATAGCCAGGTAATTATATATACAAATACATTTTAGTTGTTGTTATTGTAATTTTAGACCATTTTTAAAAGTCCGCCAGCAAGGCCAGCAATATGAATGTGGAATTTCTCAACTTTAGCTGCCATGCTCCACCACCTTTGGTCAAGCATTACAACTGTGAATTTCATGAGCTGTCTACGAGTCGTTATGTTTTCAACATTGATTTCGAATTAAGTCGCAAATTACCCGAACACGCCATGATCGCCATTATGGTACATTTCAAAGCTCGCGACAGCCAGCGAGTGGTGAAATTTATCGATTTAAAGTTGAAGATCTGTGATGTGCTGGGCAACATCAATACCCTGCCGGTGGTCAAGAAGGTGTTGGATAGTTTAATGCAGAATAGTAATTTGCCAATGTCGTGTCCCATCAAGGGGGTGAGTTTGTGGGGGAGATTTGTATTTTTGTTATTTTCTTTTCTAATATTCTGTTGTTTCTTTTTCAGAATTTTCCATATCGCATAACAAATTTGACGATAAGCGACGAGAATATGATCAAATATATTCCAGCAATGCATTTCAATATAACCTTGATATTCTCCGATAGACAGAAACAATTGGGCAAGGTTCTGGCACAGGGTTTGACAGAGGCAAGGGGATGAAAGGAAAATACGACATACAATCTTTTCAATATTGATTTAGAGCTTAAAATAAATTACGAAATACATTTGAAGAAGAAAAATATATAAACTAACTATTTTTCGGAACTTTAAAATTAATTTTTTTTCGGAATATTTATAAAGGGCTTTCGAGGATTTTTAAAATTATTTTTAAAAAACCCATCAGCAGGCTAAGCTTTGCTTTTTTTGATTTATTTTTTTCATTGGATTTTTAAAGTTTTTTTTTTCAAAAGGCTATCTTGGATTTTTTCGAGAACTTCGGTGTTACAAACTTGGATTTGTGGACTTTTCGGTGGAAGATTTTTAAAGGTAGGACCTTCGGTGATATAAAATTATATTTTTTGTAGATTTTTCCAAGGACTTTTTCCAGATTTTTTTTATAGATTTTTCAAAGACTGAACATGGATTTTTCCAATTTTTGGATTTTTTAAATAAGGAAGAACTTTTCAAGCCTCCATCGTGGATTTTTCCACAAAAATTGTTCGAAAAACTTCCAGAGTCTCCCAAAAAAAATGTGTCTTCTTAAGAACCAATTAAACTAAGAACATCGATAAAAAAATCAAACCCCAATAGAGTCTTCAATGCGGATTTTTTAAAAATATTTTTTTTCAGTGATCAACTTTTTTGAACTAATTATTTGAAGGACCAACAGAGTTATCGACTTAAATTTATCTGGACTTGAATTTTTCTGAAACCAACAGAGGCCATAATATCGAATTTCGGTATTTGGGACCTATACCTACACCCAATACCAAATTTTGTACCACTTAGTACTTCTGGAACAATTACAGGGTGAGATAAAAAGTACTGCAACGAAGTCAAACACCATAATTTTTAAATTTTTCTAAGTTTTATTGAAGAAAGCAAAAAATGTCGGAAGTAGCATCAAATTTTAGAATAAGTTTAGATTTGTTCGGAAAGGTCACTTTTGGCACGAATTCTGGTCTTCAATTATGGTCTGAAAAATTTCATTGGAAACTCTTCAGAAAAAATATTGAAAATGAAAGTTCTTGGGATAAATTCTCTAACGGCTCCATACAAAAGTTCTTGGAAATTTTTGAAAAAAAAAATCAAAATTAAGTCCTGGGAAAATCCATTCAAAAAACTTCTTGAAAAGCCCTGAAAATCCTTAAAAAATCACAAAAGAGACCTTAGAAAACCCGTTGCAAAATCTAGAGAAAGTCCTTGGAAAAAATTCACCATGATGAAAAAACCAGATGTAAAAACTGTAACCAACTTCAGACTGCTGTCATTTCTAAGCTACTCGTCCGACAGCTGTTAAAATTATTCCAGTGACAGCTCATTCTATTGTTTACAAACATACAAAAGCATTTTGGTGAGAATTTTTCAGAAAAAAAGTAATTCGTGATGGAATTCAAGCGGGATAGTGTGATTTCTTTATATTTGGCTGGAAAATCACAAGTGGCTGGAGCTACAGAGAGACTAGTTCTAGAGAGAGGATAAAGCAAGTGATTAGAGCATTCCAGCATTTAAATGTAAATAAATTTTTTTGTGTCTCGTACCATCGCTCGTTACCTTGATACTGGTAGCGTAGTCCGACGTCAAGGAAGTGGATGGAAGAAAACAACCGAGTCATCAGCAGAAATGGTTCGAAAAGTGAAGAAACGACTTGATCGAAAAATGGCTCGTGAGCTAAACATATCGCAATATCCCATTCGGCAAATATAAAAAAATGAGCTCGGGGTAAAGTCATTGAATTTGCAAAAAGTACAAGAACTTAGTCCGCAACAGAAAGAAAATGGACTCAAAAGAACTAAAGAGTTGTTTCGCTTGACCGAAAGTGGGATTCTGCCAAATTTGGGTTTCTCCGATGAGAAAACATTCGTTGTCCAGCAGTTTGTAAAGAACCAAAATGATCCGCTCGCGTTTAGTTGCCAAAGAGGTCAGCTGAAAATGTGCACTTTCGGTTGGCCACCAGAACTCAAGCGCCGGCCATGGTGATGGTGTGGGCCACCATAACAGCCGATGGTCGTTCTCCACTCGTATTAATCGACCGTGGCATCAGAATAAATGACGAATATTATCGCGCAAAAATATTCTGGAGGGTGTATTAAGGCCTTGGGGCACGCAAACATTTTGGCCGAAGACCTTGGATATTTCAACAGGACTCAGCACCATCGCACTCAGCACGCGCTCCTCCAAGTATGATTACAAAATGAAGTTTCTCGCTTCATTTCCAGCGCACAATGGCCACCAAAACCTAGAGTATTTTGGAAAGCAAGGTTGGCACTAAAAAATACCAAAGTGTCGATCACCTCATGCAATAGTTTCGCCGGGAATGGGCCAAAATACCGCAAAGCAACATTCCGGCAACGTGTGACGGTTTCATTGGGCTTTTGAAGGCCATATTTCTGTGCTAAAGGTGATCAATTCGAACAAATCTAAACTTATTCTAAAATTTGATACTATTTCCGACATTTTTTGCTTTCATTCAATAAAATTCAAAAAAAAAAAAAACAAGTAAGCAAAGGCTACAGTCGAGCGGGGCCGACCGTTGAATACCCTACAACACTATAATAATTGATACAGATTATATAGGCCAGATACTCGAAAGAATTCCACAAGCTATTGTGACAAATAATAAAAGAAAACCATCAGGTTTCGTTCTCTAATTTTCGAATAATAGAAACTTGAACTAATTTGCTCATTTCCAATTTATTGGAAGATGTTGCACGTAAATGGTCTTCCTAGATCTGGAACCAATATTTCCCAAAGACCTATAATCTCTCAGAAGTGGCAAAATATTAACATTTATTATTGGTTTTTGACTGAAACGCATCTATATGAGATACAGACATTTGACTATATTCTTCAACGAAATCAGCGTTAACGAAATAGTCAGAAGTGCGTCTTTCCTTTATTTGTGAATTCTCCAAAAAGTCACTGGAATGGACATTTTTGTATTTTGTCTACAAAAGTTGGCAAACTATTTCACACATTGAATATTTTTGGATGGCCATCCAAAACTGCTTGGCTTTTGCAATGTCCGGTAACCCCCATTCAAATGTGCGTGAGGATCGGGCGATAATTAAGACCTGTTGATAATTTTGCAGTTTTTTGGTCCATTTCAACCCCTAAATATATGGCGATCATCTCCAAAAAGAGTAGGCTTCTATTCTGACCCTCATCTTATCCCCATGCAAAATTTCGTAAGGATTTCGTAACTACTTAGTTTTGTTAGCTGTAGAAATATTACCAAATGTTTAATTCAAAATGAAAATATGACAAAATTGAAAAAATATGAGAAAATTTTACAAAATCAATATTTTCATCTTTAGAGAGATATTTTTATGCGATTTTTTAGACGTTTTTTCTTTCCTGACAAGAGGCCATTCTGAATTAATGAGAACTGTCGAAATCAGTTCAGCCGTTCTCGACATATAAGAGATCTTTCATGCATATCTTCTTTGATAGACATATATATCGCACATATTTTGCTATATATCCGTTTTGTTGGATGTTAACATCAATGTAAGGATCAGAAGTAACCTTGTCATGGCTTTGCGATTTCGCCGGGATTTAAAATATTCGCGGTTTAATGAAAAATTTTGAATTTCTTCAACACAAAAGATATGGTCTATTTTACCCGCTAAATATTATCCGATGACCACCCAAATTGGTAGGCTTCTTCCCCGCCCTAAACTCTAGCTACATGTGAAATTCCGCGTCGATTGGTCTATAATTGCGACCTGTATAGCTACTGCAAAATCCGGCATTTTTTTAGTATTTGTTCCATTTCAATCCCTAAACATTTGGCGATCATCTCCAAAAGAAATAGGGTTCTATTCTGACCTTAACCCCACCTACATTCTAAATTTCGTGAAGATCGGGCCATAATTGCGACCTGTAGAGTGATTACAAATTAACATGGACAGACGGACAGACGGACGGACGGACGGACATACATAGCTAGATCGACTCAGCTCGGCGAGCTAGGAAGATCCTATATGGGAAACCAATATTTCGAGGTGTTACATAAATTCTGGCCCAATCAAACTTATAATACCCCCAACACATAGTGTTGTAGGGTATAAAAATTAATAAAAACTATGGAGTTTGACTTTGTTGCAGTTTTTTTATCTCACCCTGTATATTCTTCGTTATATCTAAAAAAAAGTATTATTTCGATGATGTATGTAAAAAAAATTGTATATTAAAGTATACCAATTGGGCGCCATTTTTTTGATGATTAAGATTTAAAGATCACTTGTGAAATTGAAATGGGTTATTTCGATGTTGATCTATACCTTAGCCGCCCCCCCCCCCCCCCAAATGAGAAAGAAACGTTTTGTGGGAAAATGGAAAATTTGTCAAAAATAAATTTTCAATTACCTCTAAATTGCGATATTTTCAAATGCTATTATTAGCAGCAAATATTTGATAGGCAATGTTGTCAAGCTAAAAATCAACTCTCGATTGCCTTTTGATTGATTGGTAGATATATTTTTTTTTTTGATTGTCTACGTTTTTTTTTGATAGTTCATTAAATTTAATTGTCCGCTGAAAAGCCATTAAATGTAAATAATTAGTTTATGTAAGTCTGATGACCTTATTAAGCACACAGGGTGAAGCAAAATACGGGTGCCTTAGTAGAATAAGTTATTCTTCTAAGAAATCAATTTATGAGAGTCTGGAAATCTTTGAAAAAGGATCATTAATGGAGTTTTTACATCGAAATACCTAAGGTTGAAATTTTTTAATTTTTTTTTGGCCTACCCTGTATTGGTGCCAGACATAGGCCCAACGAGGTCACACTTTAAAATAACTTAATTCGTCCGTAACTAAACTAAATTTAAATTTTCCAAAAAGAAAAAAATATAATCATTTTGTTCAAATTATGTAATGAAGATTTCCAATCATTCTATTCGCGCCTTACAATCCCATTCGCTCAGAATGCTTAAAATATTCCTCTCAACATTTGTTCTGATTAGTTTTGGTTTAGGCAAAAATTCCCAGGTAACTTTTCAAAACATCCAAATAAAATATTTTCTTCATTACATCAGCCTTTCAGCTCTCTGCCACTACCTTCAATTTAGAACTCTACAACATGACATGGATCAAACACTCCGATAACTTTCTAAAACAGGGCGGTGGAAATATCACAAAATTGGCGACGAACCATTACTCGGTCAATGTATGGTTTGAATTCGAACATGATTGGGCCAGAAATTCGGAGCTTCGGATAATGATTCGTGTCAAACCACAGAAATCCACAAAGATTTTGACTTTCTTCGATGCGAAATGGAATGTCTGTGATGCCTTGCGAACATTTAAGGCAGCGCCGATGGTGGACTATATCTATACGGAATTGAAAAGGAAATCAAATTTTCTCAGATCGTGTCCCATTAAGGGGGTATGTTAAATCCATGCCTTTTCAAAATTGTTGCAACATATATACGTTTCTTTCACTCTCTTCCAGAACAAATTCTACTGGGTGAGAGATTTCATAATCACCTCAGATGCCTTTCCCTCGTATACGCCATATTTAAGCTTCAATTACTCGGCAATGTATTATGAGAACAAAAAACTTTGTGTCGAACATATGGTACAGGGTGCAATAGTTCCGAAAAATTAAAAGGGAATGTTGAAAAAAAAAATACATGTGTGCTTATATCAGGCGAATACACTAAATATTCCGAATTGTTAATTTTTAATAATAAACAAATAAAAAAACATTAAGTTCGGGCTGGCCAAACTTTTAATACCCTCCACCATTTGGTACAAATTTGGCATTAAAAAAAAAATCCGTAAAAATTCTGTTAAAATCTTAAAAATACCGAATATAGCTATTATATTAGGGTCTATACGACGACATGAACCTGCGTAGGTAAGATTTGTTATAAGCCATTACAATATTCAAATGCGCAACTTATAAAAAAAAACCGGTTATAATGTCGATAAAATCAAATATCGGGAGGTATCGTTATATCGGAGCTGTGCGAAGACCTGGACCAGCATAGATAATATTCTGTCATAGGCTGTAGCATCCATTACGAACTTCAAATACGACATCTCAAACAATTTCGGTGGGTATTGTACCTATACTCGTCAAAATACCGAATATAGGGAGGCACTGATATAGGGAGGTACTGATATAGGGAGGTACAATATCGGGAGGTACCGTTATAATGGGGGCTATACGTAGACGTGGACCTGCACAGACAATTTTCTGTCTTGGCTGCAGTATCCATTACGAACTTTAAATACCAAATTTGAAACTATTCCGAAAAATGTCGCTAAAATCATCAAAATACCAAAAAATCGGGAGGTATCTTTATATGGCGGCCATACGTGAACGTGCACAGACAATTTTCTGTCTTAGGCTGTAGTATCCATTACGAACTTTAAATACCAAATTTGAAACAATTCCAGTGAATAAATTCGCTAAAATAATTAAAATACCGAATATAGGGAGGTACGGATATATGGGGCCTATTCGAAGACCTGGACCTGCATAGACAATTTTCCGTCATAGACTGCAGTTCCCATTTCGAACTCTAAATACGAAATTTGAAAATATTCCGGTGAATAATGACGCTAAAATCACCAAAATATCGAATATAGGGAGGTACCGTTATATCGGAGCTGTGCGTAGACCTGGACCAGCATAGATATTATTCTGTCATAGGCTGTAGCATCCATTACGAACTTCAAATACGAGATCTTAAACAATTTCGGTGAGTATTGTACCTAAAATCGTCAAAATACCGAATATAGGGAGGTACTGGTATATGGAGCCTATACGAAGACCTGGACCTGCATACGCAATTTTTTTCATATGCTGTAGTTCCCATTACGTACTCTAAATACGAAATTTGAAACAACTCCGATGAGTAATGTCCCTAAAATCCCAAAATATTGAATAGCGGGGGGAGTACCGTTATATGGGGGCTAAACGATATCGTGGACCGATATAGCCCATCTTCAAACCTGACCTGCCTGCAGACAAAAGACTGATCACAGATCAAAATTGTAGCTTCCTACCTTTATTCGCTTTGACTCTAGCGTGATTACAACAGACGGACGGATGGACAGGGCTAAACCTCTAATTCACTACCATTGTTTGAGCTATGATACGGTACTGTGATCCAAAGTTCCTGAGGAACATCAACCCAAACTCCGAAGCTCCCGTGTAAATAAATTGCCGAACACTCTATCTAACCGGCATTACCAGACGAATGAGAATTATTTGCCTTATCCGGTGTTTCCAACTAACGATTCTGTTAGCCGGAGGACTGAAGATGATTCAGAAAATCACTAACTATCCTTTGGCAAGCAGCCTGCAACAGTAGCAAGCCCTCCCTTAGAGTAACACAAATCGAACACTCTATCTGACCGGAATTACCAAGTGAATAAGGATTATTTGTATTATGCGATATTTCCAGCTAATGATTCTCTTTGTCGGAGGACAGAAAATGTTTCCGAGAATCAAAATATTTCCTTTGGCAAGCACCCTGCAACGGCAGCAAACCCTCCCTCAGAGTAACACAAATTAAACAATCTATCTGACCGGCATCACCAAGTGAATAAGAATTATTTACCATATGCAGTAAATGGCATGTGGCGGAAGGCTGAATTGTATTCTTTTCGAACTTCTCCACTGTCATAAGGTTTGCCTTTATCGGAGCCTTTTCTCCATCCGAACTTCTTACAGAACTTCACTGACCACTTGTATCACCTCCTGGCTAGAATCACTGCGGGTTTTAAGGGGATGCTGGCGAAAGTGACTCCTAAAAGAGAGAGAGCAGAGAGAGAGAGAGAGAGCTCCAATGAAAGACCAATTTATGTGATTAATTGGAATTCTGAAGATGTGACGGGACCAGATCCTTTTTTTCTCTCTCTCTCGCTCCCCCTCTCTCTCTCTCGCTCCCCCTCTCTCTATCTCTCGCTTCCCTCTCTCTCTCTCGCTCCCCTCTCTCTCTCTCGCTCCCCTCTCTCTCTCTCGCTCCCCTCTCTCTCTCTCGCTCCCCTCTCTCTCTCTCGCTCTTCCCCCCTCTCTCTCTCTCTCGCTCTTCCCCCCTCTCTCTCTCTCTGTCTTCCCCCTCTCTCCCTCTCTCTGTCGCTCTCTGAGAGATCGTCTCAACCAATGAACTTCTTACAGTACTTTACCACTTGTAATCCACTTGAAACCTCTCTTGGCTTTGGCCTCCCTTGAGCCAGAGTCACCGCGGGCTATTGGCTTGCTGATAGGTGCGTTGCCCGCAACCTGAGTGCTGTGAGGAGAATTCCCAGTGGTTTTTTGATTCGACTCGACTCTTAAAGATGAAGGCAAAATCAAGTTCCTCATCAGAGAGAGGCGAATTATTCCCAAAACCGGATAGAACACTGAGCCTCAGCTTCTCGATTTTTTTTTTCAAGGAGGGCGAAAAATTGTCTCTCGTCAAAATTTGAAATCACGTCCTTGATCATGTCCTTGGTCGATGCTTCCACAGAAGCTGTTTGGTTGATGGTGTCTTTATACCCTCCACCTTGGAAAGGAGGGTATATTAACTTTGTCATTCCGTTTGTAACATCCTTAAATATTCGTCGGAGACCCCATAAAGTATATATATTCATAAACAGCATAAAATTCTAAGTCGACTTAACGATGTCCGTCTGTCTGTCTGTCTGTCCATCTGTTGAAATCAGGATACAGCCCACATTATTTGACGTAGAGCGCCAAAATTTAGCAGAGCAATTGGTATTGTGTCTAGGATGGTTGGTATTGAAAATGAGATATATCGGTCCACGTTCTGATATAGTCCCCATATAAGGGTACCTCCCGATATTCGGTATTTTGATGATTTATGCCACATTTTTTTTCACGGATTTGTCTGAAAATTGGTATTTGTAGGTCATTACGGGTCCCTGTACGTGTGGCAAAATATTGCATGTATAGGTCCACGTTTTGGTATAGCCCCCATATAATGGTACCTCCCGATATTCGATATTTTGATTATTTTTGCCACATTTTTTCACGGATTTGTCTGAAAATTGGTATTCGTTGCTCATAATGGGTTCCAGCTCCGGTGGCAAAACATTGCATGTATGGGTCCATGATTTGGTATAGCCCCCATATAACGTTACCTCCCTATATTCGGTATTTTGATGGTTTTTGCCACATTTTTTCACTGATTTGTCTAAAAATTGGTATTTGTGAGTCATAATGGGTCCTAGTTCGTGTGGCGAAGCATTGTATGTATAGGTCCACGTTTTGGTATAGTCCCCATATAACGGTACCTCCCAATATTCGGTATTTTGATGATTTTTGACACATTTTTTTACGAATTTCTCTGAAAATGTTGGTAGTTGTAGATCATAATGGGTCCCATTTCGTGTGGCGAATCATTGTAATTATAGGTCCACGTTTTGGTATAGCCCCCATATAACGGTACCTCCCGATATTCGGTAATTTGATGATTTTTGCCACATTTTTTCACGTATTTGTCTGAAAATTGGCATTTGTAGGTCATAATGGGTTCTAGCTCCGTTGGCGAAACCTTGCATGTGTAGGTCCACAATTTGGTATAGCCCCCATATAACGGTACCTCCCGATATTCGGCATTTTAATGGTTTTTTGCCACATTTCTTCTAATGTTTCCTTTACCTTAGGTGGAGGGTATTAAAAGTTTGGCCCGGCCGAACTTAATGTTTTTTTACTTGTTTTTTGTTAATTTTATCTTTTTCCATAAAAAGTCTGGACTGTGAAGGTAACGAGCTCCGCCAGAAAATGTTCTTCCTCCATATCGTGGAAGGAACTTGTTAACTAAGCCTGCTACTCCCCAAGGCGTCCAGATATAAACTAGACAATCGTTCAAATATAGTTGGGCGCCAATCACCCAAGGATCAAGGTCACCCTACATAAAAAGTGGGGACTGTGAATGCAATGAGCTCCGCCATAACATTTTCCTCCTCCATATCGTGGTAGGAACTTGTTAACTAAGCCTGCTACTCCCTAAGGCGTCCAGGTATCAACGAGGCAATCGTTCAAATGCAGTTGGGCGCCAGCAGCATGGCTTCGTCGGGTTAATGAATCAAGTTCAACCTGCTTATTTAATTCTCAACTACTATTGGCTATTTCAGTATCCTCATCCCACTAACTGAGAGGCGCCCAGGTATCAACGAGACAATCGTTCGAATAGGAAGTTTGGCGCCATTACCTTGGCCTCGTCGAGTCCAAGGATCAAGGTCACCCTACTTATTTAATTCACAGCTACCCAATATATCTATTGGACATTTTACTATCCTCGACCTTTGGATGCGTCCTATAACACTCAGCTATGCGTAACAACTATTCCGATTCTTTATCAGCTTTATTTGATTATTTGAATTTTTATTTACAAAATTTTACCATGAAACACACCGAACAATTTTTTTTTTCAAATCTCCCGAGTGGTGCTTCATACCTTCTTTTATTCTCTCTCTCTTTCTCTCTCTCTCTCTCTCCCTTGTCCATTTCAGCCCACCTTCTTCGGCGTCGTTCCATTGTGCCACACATATCCCTGGGTAAGAATTGAGGTAACTTTCATTTGATTCTCATAGAAATTCAAAGAATGATTAAAATTTAAGGCCGGCGTAAAAGGGGGTAGATATTCATTGGTAAAGGTAAAGTTGCGCATTTTATAGAGGAAATTCTAGAAAAAAAATAAATTGAAATTAATAAAATGTAGAAACTCTCTCATTGACACCAAAACCCACCGCCTTAATGGGACAGCCCAGCTTAACATTGAAGGACTTCTTCAATTCCCGATACAGATCAATGAGCAGTGGTATTGACTTGAAATTACTCAGAGAATCGCAAAGATTCAGACGCACATCGAAATAAGTAATTGGTCTAACACCCTTCACCGTCTTGACTTGGGTTAAGACACGAATTTCCGCACTGCGCACAAACTGGCGATAGAATTCAAAACTCAAATTAAAGCTATAATGATTGGGCGCCATTTTGGTATAACTGACATCGACATATTTTAAAAGATCACTGGTGTAATTGAAATAGGTAAAGTGGGTTATTTCGATGTTGATCGGTCCCTTGGCAGCCTAAAGGGAGAGAAAAAAATTTTTTGGATAGTGGAAAATTTTGAAAAAATTAATTTTCACTTACCTCGAAAATTGCAATATTTTCAAAAGCTATTATAAGCAGTAGGTATTTGACGGACATTGTTGTTACGCTAAAAATCAAATCTTGATTGGCTTAAATGATTGAATTTGTTGTGGTTGTCTACTATTTTCGGAGTTCAAAACATTTAATTGCCAATTGAAATTCCATTAGAGCTAAATAATTACTTTGTGTAGATTTGATGGCCTTGTTAAAAAAACAGGGTGAAGCAAAATGTTGCTGTTAAATTAGGATAAAATATTTAAGATTTGGGAGTTTTTTTAGAGATGCCACAAATTTTTATAGCTTCAGCCATATGGCTAGAGAGGGTATACAGGGTTGCCCATATTCGACGGACCCATCTGGCAACGCTATAACTTTTGACAGAGATGTCACATCGCTTAATGACATACCGCGTTTGAAGCGTCAGTCCAAGCAGATTTTTACCATGAACCAATACATGCCACGCGAGCGCTCTGAAATAGTTGAAGTTTACATTCAACAGAAGAAGTCAATTGTGAAATCTCAACGTGCTTTTAAAACATTAAAAAATGTGAGAAGTGCGCCTTCTAAGAACACCATTAAGCGTTTATACGAAAAATTTTCGACTGATAAGGCTCTTTCTAATCCGAAGAGGCCATATAAAAGTCGACCAAGGCGATCGGCCGAGAATATCGCTGCCGTACGAGCCAGTGTTGAGAGGTCCCCAAGAACATCCCAAAAACGCTGTTCTCGGCAGTTGGGCATGGCCCGGTCCACTTTACAACGGATTATTCGCATTGATTTGCGTACAAAATTCAATTGACGCAAAGAATGTTGCCTGCGGACAAGCCTCGTCGATTGGACAAGGTCCGTCGAATATGGGCAACCCTGTATATCATTTGATACGGCCAAAACTAGATCTCTTTGGGCCAAGTCCATTTCAGGACATTTGGAGTCGAACTAGTGATATCCCTCCGTCTTTCTGTCTGGCTGGTATGTACGACAACTCTCTCTTGGAGTATCCGATTTGGTCCAAACTTGGCACATCTTAATATTATTATAAAACTTAAATCGAGTTCGGAGATGGACAATATCAGCCCACTCCTTCTTTTGTGGGGGAGGACAAAAGGTCGAAATTTTCAAAAAATTATATTTTCTGCACAGAAAGAGAAACGATAATCCGATTTTGCTCCAACTTTACAAATCCTCATATTTGCATCAGTTCGAGGTCAGGTGCAAAAATGGACAATATCGGTCCTCCCCCACAAAGGGTCAAAGTTTTGAATAATTATAACTCTTATAAAATGTGACGTAGGGGTCCGATTGTCTTCAAATTTCAAATATTCCAATATTTTTAGGGTGTTAAAATGGCGTATATCGGTCCACTCCTCCTGGTACCTCCCCCACAAAAGATCGAAATTTTCTAAAATATATTTTCTGCACAGAAAGAGAAACGATAATCCGATTTTGCTCCAACTTTACAAATCCTAATATTTACATCAGTTCGAGGTTAGGTGCGAAAATGGACAACATCGGTCCACTCTATCAAGTACCTCCCCCCACAAAGGGTCAAAATTTTGAATAATTATAACCCCTATAAAATGTGATGTAAGAATCCGATTGTCTTAAAATGTCACATATCCCAATATTTTTATAAACCCAAGATCTGGTGTTAAGGTGGAATATATCGGCCCACTTCTTTTGGTACCTCCCCCACAAAAGGTCGAAATTTTGAATATCCATGAAGCTCATAAAACGCGAAATCAACATCCGATTCCATTCAGACTTGGCACATCCCGATATTTCTATCAACAGAAGATCTGTTATAAAGATGGTAGATATCGGCCCATTCCTTCTGGTACCTTCCCGCATAAAGGGTCAAAATTTTGAATAACCAAAACGATCATAAAATCCGAAATAAGCATCCGGTTTTTCTTGCTAACACAAGATCTGCTATAAAGATGGAACATATCGGTCCACCCCTTCTGGTACCTCCACCCACAAAGGGTCAAAATTTGAAGATCTGTTATAAAGATTGTAGATATCGGGCCATTCCTTCTAATCCCCCTCCCCCACAAAGGGTCAAGTTTTGAATAACCAAAATTATCATAAAAACCGGAATAGGCATTAGGTTCACCTGATATTTCACACATCCCATTCGTTCTTATAGCCCCCATATAAGTGAACCCCCGATATTCGGTATCTTGATGATGTTAACGACATTATTTACCGGAATTATTTCAAATTTTGTCTTTGAAATTCGTAATGGATACTACAGCCTATGACAGAAAATTTTCTCTGCAGGTCCACGTATTATAACCCCCATGGTACCTCCCTATATACGGAATTTTGATAATTTTAGCTACATTATAAACAGATTTTTTCAAGTTTCGCATTTGAATATTGTAATAGCTTGTGACAAAAGTTGCCTATGCAGGTCCACCTCGTCGTATAGACCCTAATATATGGCTACATTCGATATTTTTAAAATTTTAACATAATTTTTAACGGATTTTTTATTTTTGAAAATTGTTAAATTTGTACCAAATTGTGGAGGGTATTCAAAGTTCGGCCCGGCCGAACTTACAGCCTTTTTACTTGTTATTTAGCAAAAATTACCTTTTTTGTTGCATTTGTTTATAGAATAGGATCATTTAAAGTGTTCTTACATCGAAATATCTGAAGCTGGGAATTTTCAATTATTTTTTGGTTACCCTGTATTGAAGTTTATTTAATTCAAATTTCTTAATTCATCTGTAACTAATAAATTGAAATGTAAAAAAAAAATATAATGACTTTATTTTAAATTGATTTTTAAAAATAAAAAGAGGTTTTTATTCCCAACCATTTAATTCGAACCTTACAACCCCATTCACCCAAAATGCTTCAAATAATCCTCTCGTCATTTGTTCTAATTAGTTTTGGTTTAGGCAAAAATTCGCAGGTATTTTTCAAGACAACTAAATAAATTTTTTTCTTCATTAATTTAACCTCCAGATATCCGCCAATTCCTTTAATTTGGAACTCTACAACACGAGCTGGATCGAACACACGGAAAATTTTCTAAAGCAAGGCGGTGGAAATATTACCAAATTGTCCACAAACCATTTCTCGGTGAATTTATGGTTCAAATTCGAACATGATTGGGCCAGGAACACGGAGCTTCGAGTAGTGATTCGTGTTAAACCTCTGAAATCCCCAAAGATTTTGACTTTCTTCGATGCGAAATGGAATGTCTGTGATGTCTTGCGAAGATTTAAGGCTGTGCCCATGGTTGACTATATCTATCAGGAGATGAAAAAGAAATCGAACTTTCTCCGATCGTGTCCCATTAAGGGGGTATGAAAAACCATAGATTTTCAAAATTGTTGCTGGAAATATATATTTCCTTACTCTCTCTCTCTCTCTCTCTCTCTTCCAGAACTATAGCTACTGGGTGAGAAATTTCATAATCTCATCGGATGTCTTTCCCTCGTATACGCCATATTTAAGCTTCAATTACTCATCACTGTACTATGAGAACAAAAAGCTTTGTATCGAACATTTGGTACAGGGGGCAACGGTTCCTAAAATTTAAAAAAAAAATATATTAAAAAAAAAACAAAAAAATATGTTCTTATACCAGATTAAAGACTGAACGTCCTGAATTTTTTGCGTTTTTTTAATAACAAAACCAGTAAAGAAAGTCCTAAAGTCGGGCGGGGCCGATTTTATGATACCCTACACCACTTTGCTAATGTAGTAGAGCTCAGCATAATAATTAAACGTTTTTATGGGAGAATTCAATAATACACGCTATGATTCTAATTATAATTTAAAATTCAAAGTACTAATTTTGCGGAAGCATTTGTATCTTTTAAATTCGGACTTGTATTGCCTATTTGGTGCAAAATTAATTTGAAATCAGATAAATATATATATGGGAGCTATATCCAAATCTGAACCGATTTCGATAAAATTTGGCAAAGATATTTCTGAGCCGTATTTGATATATTTCCCTGAATATCGTTGTTACGGAGTGCATATTACGGCTGTGGGTAACAAATACAACAAATCGGATGAACAATATATATGGGAGCTATAGCTATATCTGAACCGATCTTCAAATTTGGCATACTAGCTTCTAGACTCAATTCGGTCGTATGTGCCAATTTCCATCTCATTTGGGCAAATATTAGACGTTTGGTGCTCAATAAAAGGTAAATCGGACGAAGTTATATATGGGAGCTATATCCAAATCTGAACCGATCTGGATAAAATTTAGAAAAGTTATTTCTGAGCTGTATTGGATATATTTCCCTGAATATCGTTGTTACGGAGTGCAAATTACGGCTGCGAAGGACAAAAATGACAAATCGGATGGGAGCTATAGCTATATCTGAACCGATTCCGATCAAATTTGGCATGCTTATTTTCAGGTCCAATCTGATCGTACGTGCAAAATTCCATACTATTCGGGCTGATATTACACGTTTGGTGCACAATAAAAGGCAAATATGGGAGCTATATCTAAATTTTTGCCGATTATCTCCAATTTTAATAGGGTTCTTCCTTGGGCGAAACAAATTATGTTTGGAAAATTTCACCTCAATCGGATAATAAATACGACCTGCATTTTGTTCACAAGAATACATGGACAGACGGACTGACTTACAGGCATAAATCAACTCAGACAGTGATTCTATGCAGATCATCAAAAGGAACTATGTATCTATCTCGTTTTCTTTTGCCTGTTACAAACAAATGCGCAAAGACATAATACCCTGACCACCTTGTGGTGTAGGGTATAAAAATACTTGGAAAAATTCCTTCAATTTTTTTCTAAAAATTCGATGGAACCTTCTTCGTAAAAAATCCTTTTTAATTTCCCCTACGGTCTTGAGGAAAATTGCTCTCAAAATTCCTCAGAAAAAAAATCTGTAAAACTTGAACTTGACAATTTTCCAGAAGATAAAATCCGTTAAACATTCTGTTAAAATTATAAAATGCCGAATGTAGCCTTAATATTAGGGTCTATAAGGCGACGTGGACCGATACCCAATATAGGGAGGACCATTATATGGGGGCTATACCAAAAAGTAGACCTGCACAGACAATTTTCTGCCATAGGCTGCAGTATCCATTACCAACTTCAAATACCAAATTTGAAGCAATTCCGGCGAATAATGTCGCTAAAATCATTAAAATACCGAATATCTGGAGGTACCGTTATATGGGGCTTATATAAAGACTTGGACATGCATAGACAATTTTCTGCCATGGGCTGGAGGCTGCCATTACCAACTTCAAATATCAAATTTGAAGCAATTCCGACGAAAAATTTCGCTAAAATCATCAAAATACGGAATATCGGGAGGTACCGTTATATATGGGGGCTATACAAACGCGTCAACCTGCACATACAATTTTCTGTTATAGGCTGTAGTATCCATTAAAAACTCCAAATACCAAATTTGAAGCAATTCCGACGAAAAATTTCGCTAAAATCATTGAAATACCGAATATCTGGAGGTACCATTATATGGAGCTTATATATAGACTTGGACATGCATAGACAATTTTCTGCCATAGTCTGCAGTATCCATTACTAACTTCAAATATCAAATTTGAAGCAATTCCGACGAAAAATGTCGCTAAAATCATCAAAATACGGAATATCGGGAGGTACCTTCATATAGGGGCTATACAAACGCCTCAACTTGCACAGACAATTTTCTGTTATAGAGTGTAGTATCCATTACGAACTCCAAATACCAAATTTGAAACATTTCCGGTGAATAATGTCCCTTAAATCACCAAAAAACCCAAAAAGAGAGAGGTACCATTATATGGCGAATATACCAAAACGTGGACCTGCATGACCCATTTTCAATACCAAAAGTCCTGCAGACATAGTATTCAATCGAGTGAAATTTTATCAACCTACTTTATTTCGTTCGGAAGCTAGAGTGATTTCCACAGACGGACGGACGGACGGACATCGCTAAATCGACATAGAATTTTATGGCGATCAAGAATATACTTTGTGGTGTCTAAAATGTACATTTCGAGGTGTTATAAACGGAATGACAAACTTAATATACCCTCCATACTATGGTGGAGGGTATAAAACTCTAAAAAAATCAGTCACCGAAAGTTCCTGGGGGAAAGCCGTCACCGAAAGTCCTTGGAACAAAATTTAAAGTCCATTTCTGGTACGCCGAATATCTTTAAGGAAAAAAACTGTGAAAAATCCGCCACAGAAGGTGGTAGAAAAAAAAAACTTTCAAAAATGAACACCCTTAAAAATTCCACACTTTGTCCTTGGAAAAAGTTTTTAAAACAATTTGTAAAAAATCCACGTTTTGTCCTGCTTGAAGTCCTTTGAAAATCCACACTTTGTCCTTGGAAAAAGTGTTTTAAAACAATCTTTAAAAAAATCCATGTTTTGTCCTTAATAAAATTTCTTTAAAAATCCATACTTCGTTCAGGTTCTGCCTTTGAAAAAAGTCCTTTAAAAATCCACAGTCCTGGGAAAAAGTCTAAAAAATCCAATAAAAAAATAAACGTCTGTCCTTGGAAAAAGTTCTTTAAAAATCCAACCTTCGTCCTTGGAAAAAATCTTTTAAAATTCTTCGTTTTGGCCTTGAAAAATGTCCTTTAAAAATCCAACCTTTGTCCTTGGAAAAAGTTTTAAAAACCATCTTTAAAATATTCACGTTTCTCCTTTGATAAAGTCCTTTAAAAATCCATTCATTATCCCGAGAAAAATTCTTTCAAAAATTCACGTTTCGTTCCATAGCCCTGTTGTGCGCTCTAGACTTAGGGTTATTGAAAAGTGGCGGCCAGTTGGCAGTTTTTTATGTCAGCAATTCAGTTGCCTTAACAAAAATCCTTAATTGCTTTATTTCATTTACCAGGATCCGTTTAAAGTCTGATATGGAGTCGTTCCCTAAGAATTGAGATCTGATATATGCAAACGCGCGACATTGATAGAAAAAGGCTCCTACGGTTTATCATCTTCTCCGCATGCCCTGCATATGCTGTTATCTGCACTTCCTATCTTGTACAGATGAGCTTGTAGGCCCAGGTGTCCCGTAAGAATGCCTGTTACCTTACTGATCTCCTTCTTACCTAGTAATAAAAGGTTCTTCGTTTTTACCTCATTGGGATTGCCCCATAGAATTGGTGGTGGTTTTCCCTACGCCCTCATTGTTCCATAGGGATATGTGGGCCCATGTCTTTAACTTTAGATGTGACGCATTTAGCGGCACTGGATTGTCTACCTTTATTGTAGCTAATTTCCTGCCTGTTTTGGCGAGAGAGTTTGCTATCTCGTTACCTCTAACTCGCGTATGACCTGGTACCTGGTATAATGCGTACTGAGCCGTACTGTTTTGGATGTTACAGCTTTAATAGCTGTCCGTTAGGACGTTAACGGTAGCTGGTCTCGTGTTAGCATTAAGCCAGTTCAGACACTCTGCAATCGCCCGGACCTCCGCTTGAAGGATCGTATTGTGATCGGGCAAGCGGAAAGAGATTTCGGTATTTGGTTCTTCTATAAAAAAAGTCCCAGTCCCGCTCTCTCCCCTAGCACTGAGCCATCTGTACAACAACAGAGTCGCCATCTGGGAATCCGTCGATCCACGAGTCTCTGGTAGGGATTAATGTTATCATCTTCCCCGCATGCCTTGTGGTTTTCCAGCCAAATATAAAGCAATCACATTACCACCCTTCAATTCCATCACGAATAATTTTTTTTCTGGAAAATTCTCAGCTAAATGCTTTTGTACGCTTGTAAAGGCTATAATGAGCTGTCACTGGAATAATTTTAACAGCTGTCGGATGAGTGGCCTAGAAATGACAGCAGTCTGAAGTTGGTTGCAGTTTTTATACCCTATACCACAAGGTGGTCAGGGTATTATGTCTTTGTGCATTTGTTTGTAACAGGCAAAAGGAAACGAGATAGACCCATAGTTCCGTTTGATGATCTGCATAGAATCACTTTCTGAGTTGATTTATGCATGTCAGTCCGTCCGTCTGTCCATGTATTCTTGTGAACAAAATGCAGGTCGCATTCATTATCCGATTGAGATGAAATTTTGCAAACAACATTTGTTTGGCCCAAGGACGAACCCTATTGAAATTGGAGATAATCGGTCAAAATTTAGATATAGCTCCCATATATATCTTCGTCCGATTTGCTTTTTATTGTGCACCAAACGTGTAATATCAGCCCGAATAGTATGGAATTTTGCACATACAACCAAATTAGGCCGGAAAATAAGTATACCAAATTTGATCGATATCGGTTCAGATATAGCTATAGCTCCCATACATACAGTTCATCCGATTTGTTATTTTTGTCCTCCGCAGCCGTAATATGCACTCTGCAACAACAATCTTTGGGGAAATATATCAAATGCAGCTCAGAAATACCTTTGCTAAATTTTATCGAGATCGGTTCAGATTTGGATATAGCTCCCATATATAACTTCGTCCGATTCACCTTTTATTGTGCACCAAACGTCTAATATTTGCCCAAATGGGATGGAATTTGGCACATACGACCGAATTGAGTCTAGAAGCTAGTATGCCAAATTTGGTGAAGATCGGTTCAGATATAGCTATAGCTCCCATATATATTGATCATCCGATTTGTTATTTTTGTCCTCCGCAGCCGTAATATGCTGCACTCTGCAACAACAATATTTGGGGAAATATATAAAATGCATCTCAGAAATACCTTTGCTAAATTTTATCGAGATCGGTTCAGATTTGGATATAGCTCCCATATATAACTTCGTCCGATTTACCTTTTATTGAGCACCAAACGTCTAATATTTTCCCAAATGGGATGGAATTTGGCACATACGACCGAATTTAGTCTAGAAGCTAGTATGTCAAATTTGGTGAAGATCGGTTCAGATATAGCTATAGCTCCCATATATACAGTTCATCCGATTTGTTATATTTGTTACCCACAGCCGTAATATGCACTCCGTAACAACGATATTCCGGGAATTATATCAAATGCAGCTCAGAAATACCTTTGCTAAATTTTATCGAGATCGGTTCAGATTTGGATATAGCTCCCATATATAACTTCGTCCGATTCACCTTTTATTGTGCACCAAACGTCTAATATTTGCCCAAATGGGATGGAATTTGGCACATACGACCGAATTGAGTCTAGAAGCTAGTATGCCAAATTTGGTGAAGATCGGTTCAGATATAGCTATAGCTCCCATATATATTGATCATCCGATTTGTTATTTTTGTCCTCCGCAGCCGTAATATGCTGCACTCTGCAACAACAATATTTGGGGAAATATATAAAATGCATCTCAGAAATACCTTTGCTAAATTTTATCGAGATCGGTTCAGATTTGGATATAGCTCCCATATATAACTTCGTCCGATTTACCTTTTATTGAGCACCAAACGTCTAATATTTTCCCAAATGGGATGGAATTTGGCACATACGACCGAATTTAGTCTAGAAGCTAGTATGTCAAATTTGGTGAAGATCGGTTCAGATATAGCTATAGCTCCCATATATACAGTTCATCCGATTTGTTATATTTGTTACCCACAGCCGTAATATGCACTCCGTAACAACGATATTCCGGGAATTATATCAAATGCAGCTCAGAAATACCTTTGCTAAATTTTATCGAGATCGGTTCAGATTTGGATGTAGCTCCCATATATAACTTCGTCCGATTTACCTTATATTGAGCACCAAACGTCTAATATTTTCCCAAATGGGATGGAATTTGGCACATACGACCGAATTTAGTCTAGAAGGTAGTATGCTAAATTTGAAGATCGGTTCAGATATAGCTATAGCTCCCTTCCTACTGTTTATCCGATTTGTCATATTTGTTACCCACAGCCGTAATATGCACTCCGTAACAACGATATTCAGGGAAATATATCAAATACAGCTCTGAAATATCAGTGCCAAATTTTATCGAGATCGGTTCCGATTTGGATATAGTTCCTATATATATCTTTAACTGATTTTAAATTAATTTTGCACCAAATGGTCAATACAAGTCCGAATTTAAAAGATACAAATGGTTCGGCATATATAGTCCTTTAAATTTTAAATTATAATTATAATCATAGGGTGTATGATTGAATTCTCCCATAAAAACTTTTAATTGTTATGTGGAGCTCTTCTAAATTAGCAAAGTGGTGTAGGGTATCATAAAATCGGCCCCGCCCGACTTTAGGACTTTCTTTACTGTTTTTTCTGAGGTAGTGGACCTTAAGCATTTTTTTACTTTTATATATATGAACTACCCACCCTAATATATCCCAGGCTAATATTTCCATCAATAACAAACCAATTTATGGTAATTTAGGCCTTACCTATTTCCACGAGCTATTTTAATTTATCAGATAGTTTTTTATATATGTGTATGTGTGAATAATTTGTTGTGTTTATTAAATACTTATATCCATTCAACATTTAAACATTCAATTTGCTGTGGCATTGAATAAATAAATTTCTATCCCGTAGAGAGGCCGCCCCCCGACAATGTTGATGAGAAAGTTAATATTTTTATTTATTTTCAATGTTTTTGCAACGCCACGGGTAAGCTATGGCATAGCTATATTTAAAATGTATTTGAAAAGGAATAGGAAAAAATTAAGTTAATATATTTGCAACTTCTTTCGAAGGCAGCAAAACGTTCCTTCAATGTGGAATTCCACCGGGTGACACTGCACAATGTTAGCTCTCCGGTTGCCCATGCCTATTGCAGTTTGAAGAAATTGGCTGTTAATCGTTTTGCCACCGGTCTATGGTTTATGCTGCAGCGTTCACTGGCCGATAATGCCGAAATCGAAATTATCATAACCTATCGCATGAGACAGCAGAGTAAGGCGATGACATTTCTCAATGTCAAGCTGAATATTTGCGAAGCCTTGAATCACATGAAATCGGTGCCGATGATCAACAAGCTGTTCATTGAACTGATGCGAACAAGTAATTTACCATATTCGTGTCCCGTTGAGGGGGTAAGTTGGAAATAACAAGTAAAAAAACTGTAAGTTCGACCGGGCCGAACCTTGTATACCCTCCACCATATGGAATGAATTTGGCAATTCTCAAAAACAATAATATCCGTTAAAATTCTGTTAAAATCTTCGAAATACCGAATGTAGCTTTTATATTAGGGTCAATACGACGACATGGACCTGCATAGGTAACTAACTAACCATTACAATATTCAAATGCGAAACTTAGAAAAAAATCGGTGAATAATGTAGCTAAAGTCATCAAAATACCGCATATCGGGAGGTACCGTTATATGGGGGCTACACGAAGATGTGGACCTGCACAGACACTTTTCTGTCTTAGGCTGTAATATCCATTACGAACTTTAAATACCAAATTTGAAACATTTCCGTTGAATAAATTCGCTAAAATCAACAAAATACCGAATATCGGGAGGTACCGTTATATGGGGGTTCTACGAAGATGTGGACCTGCACAGACAATTTTTTGTCTTAGACTGTAGTATCCATTATGAACTTCAAATACCAAATTTGAAACATTTCCGTTGAATAAATTCGCTAAAATCATCAAAATACCGAATATCGGGGGGTACAGTTATATGAAGGCTATACTAAAACGTGGACCTACATGACCCATTTTCAATACCAAAAGTCCTGCAGACATAACATATATTTGAGCAAAATTTTATCAATCTACTTCAGTGCGTTCGGAAGCTAGAGTGATTTCCACACACGGACAGACAGATAGAAGGACAGACGGACTGACATCGCTAAATTGCCATAGAATTTTATGCTGATCAAGAATATATATACTTTGTGGGGTCTAAATAATACCCTTAATACTTAATATACCTTCCATACTATGGTGGAGGGTATAAAAAGGCAGAGTTTAGAAAATTTACAGCTGGCTATTAATTTTTGAAATGAGGTTACCTTGCCTTAATTGTTCCATGGTCTGGTTCGTAATATTTTTTAAGAAATATTTTGTTGATTTTATTTTTAGAACATCTGGTACAACATGACCGATTTCATTGTAACCGAAGAAATTCTACCACCCTATACGCCAATTATCTCCTTCAACTACTCGTTATATTTTCATGAAAATGGAGGGGTTTTTGCCACCTACATTGTGGAAGGGTCTACGGTGCCAAGGACGAAACCTAAAAAATATCCAAAAACTAATAAAAATTTGAAAAATATTTCGATATGATTGCAAAAACTGGTTGTGGTTTTGTGATAAATAGGAGAAATTTTTGGGGGGAGTATTTCAATGGAACATATTAGAACTCGTATCGAAAGGATCGATTAGAAGTCGTAATACAAGCCTATCACCTGACAGAAATCATTTTTTACAAATACAATTCAAAACAGGGAGACAGGGTGGTTGATGGAAGTCACACCCACATTTTGCCCACCAAACCTTGACCTTTTATGTTCAATCTCTTTGATTTTAAGGGCCCCGCTTTCCACTTAATTTACATCCTATATCCCTTACGATTTAACGAACTAATACATAGTTGTATTGTAAGTATTGCATTTAGAGAACCCTATTACTTTTACAACACACAACATACGCTTTTTACTAACTGCGATTAGTTCGCACACACAAGTACCAACATGTAAATATTAGCATTCCTTCTTAGCGTCTAAGTTGTAAGTTGATCACTCAGAATAAAGAACTCGAACAGAACACAACTGTCTTTTAATTGGAACATCGGCAGCAGCACGCATAAAATATTCAACAAATTGTACTCTTAAAACAAAATCGGAAAAAACATTTTATAACTCTTATCGCTATTTTGAAACCTCAAGCTATTGAACAATTTTATATATATATAAAATAACCTCCAACGAGACTTAAATTTACTTTTTGAGTCAATTCTCAGATCACCCTTCAGACATTTGGTCATGTTTTTTTATGGTAACGTGGGCTAACGCTAGTATTATTGTAAGACCTGGCTAATAGAACTCCAAACAAGGAATAAGGATTAAAAATAAACACGTTCAGCATGAATTAATTGTATATAGGCTGATATCAGACCTACGAAACCTAAGAATAGGTGTGAATAATTGTGCGGCTGCGATTACATGTGAGATGAAAAAAGCTGCAGCCAACTTCAGACTGCTGTCATTTCTAAGCTACTCGTCCGTCAGCTGTTAAAATTATTCCAGTGACAGCCCGTTATAAAGTTTACAAGCCTACAAAAGCATTTTGCTGGGAATTTTCCAGAAAAAAAGTTATTCGTGACGGAGTTCAAGAGTGATAGTGTGATTTCTTTATATTTGGCTGAAGAACCACAAGTGGCTATCGTTAGAGCACTCCAGCATTTAAATGTCAATAAATCTTTTGTGTCTCGTATCAGCGCTCGCTACCGTGATACTGGTAGCGTAGCCCGACGTCAAGGAAGTGGACGAAAAAAAAATAGCAACCAACATCAGCAGAAATGGTTCGAAAAGTAACGAAGCAACTTGATCGAAACCCACGTCGCAGTGGCCAAAAAATGGCTCGTGAGCTGAACATATCGCAATATTCCATTCATCAAATATTGCAAAATGAGCTCGGGGTAAAGCCATTGAAATTCCAAAAAGTGCAAGAACTTACACCGCAACTGAAAGAAAATGGACTCAAAAGAGCTAAAGAGTTGCTTCGCTTGGCCGAAAGTGGTGAACTGCCGAATTTGGTTTCCTCCGATGAAGAAAACATTCGTTGTCCGGCAGTTTGTAAACAAACAAAACGATCGTGTTTACTTGCCAAAGAGGTCAGCTGAAAATGTGCACCTTCGGTTGGCCACCAGAACTCAAGCGCCGGCCATGGTGATGACGTGAGCCGTCATAATAGCCGATGGTCTCTCTCCGCTCGTATTAATAGACCGTGGCATCAGAATAAATGCCGAATATTATCGCGAAAATATTTTGGAGGGTGTATTAAAGCCTTGGACACGCAAACATCAGGACTCAGCACGCGCCTTCCAAGAATGGTTACAAAATGAGGTTCCTCGCTTCATTTCCAGCGCACAATGGCCACCAAAATCTCCGGATACCAATCTGTTGGACTATTGTGTCTGGAGTATTTTGGAAAGCAAGGTTGGCACTAAAAAATACCAAAGTGTCGATCACATCAAGCAAGCGCTTCGCCGACAAAGGGGAAAAATACCGCAGAGCACCATTCGGGCAGCGTGTGACGGTTTCATTGGCCATTTGAAGGCCATAATTCGTGCCAAAGGTGACCATTTCGAACAAGTCGAAACTTATTCTAAAATTTGATGCTATTTCCGACATTTTTATACCCTCAGCCATATGGCTACAGAGGGTATATATCATTTGATAGGTCGTGCCTAGTCGAAATAACGGTTTTAGATCCTAGGTCTCTTGGGACCAAATCCGTTTCAGAACATTTCGAGTCGATCTAGCGTCCGTCTGTCTGTCTGGCTGGCTGGTGCGCACGATAACTCTTGAAGGGAGTATCCGATTTGGTCCAATCTTGGTACATCGTAATATTTTTGTCAAACTTAGATTGAATTCGGAGATGGGCAATATCGGTCCACTCCTTCTGGCACCTCGCCCACAAATGGCCGAAACTTTCAAAAAATACATATTTTTTGCACAGAAAAAGAAAGAATAATCCGAATTGGCTCTAACTTTGCAAATCGTAATATTTGCGTCAGTGCTAGGTCAGGTGTGAAAATGGACAATATAGGTCCACTCCATCAAGTACCTCCCCCACAAATGCTCAAAATTTTGAATAATTACAACTCTCATAAAATGTGATGTAGGAGTCCGGTTGTCTTCAAATTTCACTCATCCGAATATTTATATTAACCCAAGGACTGGTGTTAAGATGAACAATATCGGCCCACTCCTTCTGGTACCTCCCCCACAAAAGGTCGAAATTTTCAAAAAAAAAAAACATATTTTTTGCACAGAAAGAGAAATGCTAATCCGAATTTGCTCCGACTTTGCAAATCCTAATATTTGCGTCAGTGCTAGGACAGGTGTGAAAATGGACAATATCGGTCCACTCCATCAAGTACCTCTCCCACAAATGGTCAAAATTTTGAATAATTACAATATCATTAAATGTGATGTAAAAGTCCGATTTTCTTCAAATTTCACACATCCTAATATTTGTATTAACCCATGGTCTGGTGTGAAGGGGGAATACATCGGTCCACTCCTTCTGGTGCCTCCCCCCCACAAAATATTGAAATTTTGAGTACCCATGAAGCTCATAAATCGTCAAATTAACATCCGATTCCATTTAGACTTGGCACATCTGTCGAAATATTTATATCATATTTTTGGGTCCGATAGGAAATGGGCAATATTGGCCCATTCCTTCGGGATCTGCTCCATAGAGGGTCAAACGTTTGAATAACCTTAACACTAGTCAAAATATATTCAGATAATCGAACATAGGCTGAGGGTATATCTCTGGCGGCAAATACCACCTGATACTTTTTAACTTGTTTTGCTTTCATTCAATAAAATTAAGAAAATGTAAAAATTATGGCGTTTGGTATTGTTGCAGTTTTATTTATCTCACCCTGTATATCACCTCTAATTAAATTAAACCCATAGGGTTTTTAACAATCAAAACCCTCGCTAATTTCCAGATTTCTTTAAATTTTTTTTTTTAAATTCTGTGTCATTATTAGGTTCTTAGTATGTTTCGGCTGAATTGTTGCTTCTTCTCTCTTTAGTACTGACATTTGGAAATTATATATTTCGTAAATATTCCGCAAAGGTGTTAGCCTTTTTAGCACTGGAGCCTTGTGAGATATTAGTGCTCTAAATATGGAAGAATTTTTTGATGACATTTTCATAATCTCCTACAATTTGGTCATGGTCTGTAAAAGATTTTTACAGACTTCCCTTGATAGATTTCCTTTTTCAAACCTTTGAAAATCTACTCTTGTAGTTCGAATTTCCAATTCAGTTTAATTATTTGTTCCAAATTAATGACTCCAATTAAATGTGGTAAGCGAAACGGACCATTGAAAAACTATTTCCTAAAATACCCTAATTAAAATAAAATTATTATTTATCTTCACTAAAAATCTGCATAAATTAAAATAGAAATAATGAAAAAAAAAAAGAACATGACAAGAGGAATTTGGGAAAGGAAATTGCAAAACATAACGTCATATTGCGGATGGATGTTTTTGTTATTAAAACATTTTAAAAATGTTAAGAATTTATTTGGGATTTTTTATTTTGTTGGGGACTTTTTTAAAAATTATGGTAAGTCTTTAATATTTATTTTTGAAAAATGTAATATTTTGAAATAAATTTAATTATTTTCCCATTGTAAAAAAGCTAGCTGCTCGTTCCTTCAATGTGGAATTCCACAAATCCTCTGTGCTGAGCCACACATATCCGGTGAAATTTATTAACTGCAGCATACGAAAATTGGCCCCTAATCGCTTCTCATCCAACATAGCTGTGATGTTGGAACGCCAATTGCTCAACAATGCCGAAATTGAAATCAAAATTACCTATCAACATGTCAAGGATGATAAAATTCGGAGTTTTGTTAATATGAAATTGAATATCTGCGAAGCATTGCAGCAGCTCAAAGGGATGCCCATAATTCGAAAACTGTTTCTCCAATTGATGTCGTCGAGTAATTTGCCCTGCAATTGTCCCATTAAGGGGGTAAGTGGTTGAAATATCTTAAAATTTTGAATAGTTTTTAAGTTTCCCTTTATTTTTTCAGAACATTTTATATAGCATGAAAGATTTTCTACTAACCGAAGACACCCTGCCACCCTATACGCCCATCATTAATTTCAATTATTCTCTTGCCTTTTATGAAGATCAACAATTAATTGCCAAATTGTTAACCCAAGGGTCTTCGGTGCCGAAGACGGCAGCAGTGGTTCGTAAGATAAGTCGTAAAGGGAATTAATTTTTTTTAATTATTTTAATGAGCTTTTTGGTCAGATATATAAATAAAGAAAACTAATGGCTTCTTCGGTGGGTATTTCATTGATTTTGTATTTCTTTTTTGAATTGTATTTTCCATTGAATATTTAATTATAAATGTTTACTAACAATTAGTATATGTTTCTTTATAAATAAAACAATAAATAAATAATTGTTAATAAAAAATCCTAAATAATATCACAAAACACATCACCTAAGCTATGGCAACATAGTATCATAATTTGGTATTTTTTTTTGTCTTCTCTGGTGTTTATTGACATTTGTACTCTCTCCTGTGTGTGATCGCTCTCATCGATGTGTTGTCTCTTTTTTTGTTCCCAAATATACTTTGTTGCAATGCTCACTTTCGATGCTCTTACGTGTTATCCAATTACGATGGCGTTCTCATTACATTTGTCTCTTTTTAGTGCTCTTCTGGCAAAAATTGTTGCTAATGTTTCGTTGGCTTTGTACACGATAAGTGTGTTGCTTGTTTCTTTAATTATAAAGATGGGACAAGACAGAGTCAAAATATGGCAACCCTGTGAAAATACCTCTGTTGTCATGATATCATAACAACATAGTTACCAATGTAAACTGATTTAAACCGCTAAGGCAATATGCATACTTTTGGAAAGGTTTATGGAATGGAATTTTGAAACCACATATTTGGATTTTTGATTATTTTATTTGTCATTCGCTTCTGTAATTGTTGTTATACCCTCCACCATAGTATGGAGGGTATATTAAGTTTGTCATTTTGTTTGTAACACCTCGAAATATACATTTTAGACCCCACAAAGTATATATATAGTCTTAATCAGCATAAAATTCTTTGTCGATTTAGCGATGTCCGTCCGCCTGTCTGTCCGTCTGTGGAAATCACTCTAGCTTCCGAACAAATTAAAGTAGATTGATAACAATTTACTCAAATGTGTATTATGTCTGCAGGACTTTTGGTATTGAAAATGGGCCATGTATGCCCACGTTTTGGTATAGCCCCCATATAACGGTACCTCCCGATATTCGGTATTTTGATGATTTTAGCGACATTATTCACCGGAATTGTTTCAAATTTGGCATTTGAAGTTCCAAATGGATACTACACCCTAAGACAGAAAATTGTTTGTGCAGGTCCACGTCTTCGTATAGCCCCCATATAACGGTACCTCCCGATATTCGGTATTTTGATGATTTCAGGGATACTTTTCACCGGAATTCTTTCAAATTTGGTTTATGAAGATCATAATGGATACTACAGCCTATGACAGAAAATTTTTTTTGCAGATACACTTCTTACATATTCGGTATTTTGATTATTTTAGCGACATTGCTTACCGGAATTATTTCAAATTTCGCATTTGAAGTTCGTCATGGATATTACAGCCTGTGACAGAAAATTGTCTGTACAGGCTTATGACAAAAGTTGCCTATGCAGGTCCATGTCATCGTATAGACCCTAATATACGGCTACATTCGGTATTTTTAATATTTTATCAGACTTTTTAACGGATTTTATTTTTTTTCTTCTCTGGTGTTTGTTGACATTTGCTCTCTCTCCGGAATAAGCAAAAGTAAGAATACATAAAAGGTTTTTTTTTTGACGAGCTTAAGTAATCTGCTGGCTTCTTCGTGAACGAACATAGACTCGTAGGGTTAACAAATATAAATAATGTCAAGTCTCAAATTGACTTTTGTGCAACACGATAGTCGTGTGGCAAAAAATATTGGGTAGGTAGAACACCTGATAAAACCGGTGAAGAAAGTCCTAAAGTCGGGCGAGGCCGACTTTATGATACTCTACACCACTTTGCTAATTTAGTAGAGCTCCACATAACAATTAAAAGTTTTTAATGCAGAATTCAATCATACACCCTATGATTATAATTAGAATTTAAAATTTAAAGGACTAAATACGCCGAAGCATTTGTATCTTTTAAATTCGGACTTGTATTGCCCATTTGGTGCAAAATTAATTTGAAATCTGATAAAGATATATATGGGAGATGTATCCAAATCTGAACCGATTTCGATAAAATTGGGCAGAGATATTTCTGAGCTGTATTTGATATATTTCCATGAATATCGTTGCTACGGAGAGCATATTACGGCCATGGGTAACAAATACAACAAATCGGATGAACAATATACATGGGAGCTATTGCTATATCTGAACCGATCTTCACCAAATTTGGCATACTACCTTCTAGACTAAATTCGGTCGTATGTGCCAAATTCCATCCCATTTGGACAAATATTAAACGTTTGGTGGACAATAAAATGTAAATCGGACGAAGTTATATATGGGAGCTACATCCAAATCTGAACCGATCTCGATAAAATTTAGCAAATGTATTTTTGAGCAGCATTTGATATATTTCTCCAAATATTGTTGTTACAGAGTGCATATTACGGCTGAGGAGGACTAAAATAACAAATCCGATGAACAATATATGTGAACCGATTTCGATCAAATTTGGCATATTTATTTTAAGGCCTAATTTGGTTGTATGTGCAAAATTCCATACAATTCGGGCTGATATTACACGTTTGGTGCACAATAAAAGGCAAATCGAACGAAGATATATATGAGAGCTATATCTAAATTTCAATAGGGTTCGTCCTTGGGCCAAAGAAGTGATCTGTGCAAAATTTCATCTGGATCTGGTAATAAATGCGAACTGTACTTTGTTCACAAAAATACATGGACAGGCGGACGGACATGCATAAATCGACTCAGAATGTGATTCTATGCAGATCATCAAAAGGAACTATGAGTCTATCTCGTTTCTTTTTGCCTGTTACAAACAAATGCACAAAGACATAATACCCTGACCACTTTGTGGTGTAGGGCATAAAAACTGCAGCCAACTTCAGACTGCTCTCATTTCTAAGCTGTTAAAATTATTTCAGTGACAGCTCATTATATTGTTTACAAGCGTTCAAAAGCACTTTGGTGAGAATTTTCCAGAAAAAATCTATTCGTGATGGAATTCAAGCGGAATAGTGTGATTTCTTTATATTTGGCTGAAAAATCACAAGTGGCTATCTTTGGCATTTAAATGTGAATAAATCTTTTGTGTTTCGTGATACTGGTAGCGTAGCCCGACGTCAAGGAAGTGGACGGAAGAAAACAGCAACATCAACAGAAATGGTTCGAAATGAAAAGAAGCGACTTGATCGAAACCCACGTCGCAGTAGCCGAAAATGGCTCGTTAGCTGTACATATAATATTCCATTCGGCAAATATTGAAAAATGAGCTCGGGGTAAAGCCATTGAAATTCCAAAAAAATGCAAGAACTTACACCGCAACAGAATGAAAATAGACTCAAAAGAGCTAAAGAGTTGCTTCGCTTGGCCGAAAATGGTTTGAAGGCCATAATTCGTGCCAAAGGTGACCAATTCGAACAAATCTAAACGTATTTTAAAATTTGATGCTATTTCAGAAATTCATTAAAACTTTCATTCAATAAAACGTAAAAAAATATAAATATTCGGGAGTCGGGGGCTGAAAGATGAATTGGAGTCGATCGCATAACATAAAGACTTACGCTGGATGAGTCGTAAAGGAAAATTATTAAATTTTGAATTTTTAACGGATATTTTTTCGGGTTGTTGTCCGGAGAAACCGATGGTCAAAACGTTTTTACAATTATTGTACAACTGAGGGGAAAATAGAGACCAATAATATTATAAATATGATGTCATGAAAAAGATAATAGGTGTGGGAAAACACTTTGAAAAATAGGCATTTTTTATGCCCCCCACCGTAGTATAGAGGGTATATTAAGTTTGTCATTCGAAATATATATTTTAGACCCCACAAAGTATATATATTCTTGATCAGCATGAAATTCTATGGCAAATTTAGCGATGTCCGTCCGTCTATCCGTCTGTGGAAATCACTCTAGCTTCCGCCATGATAAAGGTTATTCGGTATTTTGATTATTTTAGCAACATTATTCACCGGAATTGTTTTAAATTTGGTATTTGAAGTTCGTAATGGATACTACAGCCTAAGACAGAAAATTGTCTGTGCAGGTCCACGTCGTCGTATAGCCCCTATATAATGGTACCTCCCTCCTTTCGGTATTTTTATGATTTTAGAGAAATTATTCATCGGAATTATTTCAAATTCGGTATATAAAGTTCGTAATGGATACTACAAACGATGACAGAACGTTGTCTGTGCAGGTCCGCGTTTTATAACCACCATGGTACCTCCTTATATTCGGTATTTTGATGATTTTAGCTACATTATAAACAGATTTCTTCAAGTTTCGCATTTGAATATTGTAATAGCTTGTGACAAAAGTTGCCTATGCAGGTCCACGTCGTCGTATAGACCCTAATATACGGCTACATTCGGTATTTTTAAAATTTTAACAGAATTCTTCAACATAACCATTGATATTCCGTCCGGTCCCAACGTTTTAGATGACTTAGCGATTCGGATGACATTCACAACATCTCCCATCATTAACTGTAGAGGTACATCCTCGGCGATAAGAGCTCTTATACGACGTAGTACTCTTCGCCTCGCCCTATCACTCTCGGGGTGCTCGACAAATTGGCGGATAAAATGGCCAGCGCACCTCTTCAGATCAGTCACCGTTACGTCGTTAAATGTGATTGCTGTCCTATCATCACCTTTCCCAGTGTTCGAGAGCGAGAGCTACATATAATTACGAATTATGGTCTTCAAACGGCCAACGGTTGCTCTGCGGTATTTTGGCCCATTCCCAGCGAAGCGCTTGCTTGAGATGATCGACACTTTGTTATTTTTTTTAATTTTGCTTTTCAAAATATTCCAGATACAATAGTCCAACGGATTGATATTCGGAGATTTTGGTAGCCATTGTGCGCTGGAAATGAAGCGAGGAACCTTATTTTGTACCCATTCTTGGGTGGCGCGTGCTGAGTGCGATGGTACTGAGTCCCATTGGAATGTCCAAGGTGTGCGGCCAAAATGTTTGCATGCCCAAGGCTTTAATACACCCTCCAGAATATTTTTGCTGTAATATTCGGCAATTTATTCTGATGCCACACGGTCGATTAATTTGAGCGGAGAGCGATCATCGGCTGTTATGGCGGCCCACACAATCACCTTGGACGGCGCTTGAGTTCTGGTGGCCAACCGAAAGTGCACATTTTCAGCTGACCTCTTTGGCAAGTAAACGCGAGCGGATCATTTTGGTTGTTTACAAACTGCTGAACAACAAATATTTTCTCATGGGAGAGAACCAAATTCGGCGAAGAAACTCTTTAGCTCTTTTGAGTTTATTTTCATTCCGTTGCGGTGTAAGTTCTTGCACTTTTTGCAATTTCAATTTCTTTAACCCGAGGCTTTATCTCGAGCTCCTTTTTCAATATTTGCCGAGTGGAACATTGCGATATGTTCAGCTCACGAGCCATTTTTCGGCCACTGCAACGCAAGTCACTTCTTTACTTTTCGGACCAGCAGATGTTGCTGTTTTCTTCCGTCCACTTCTTTGACGTCGAGCTACGCTACCAGTATCACGGTAACGAGCAAATGCTGGAGTGCTCTAACCACTTGCTTTATCCTCTTTCTAGAACTAGCCTCTCTCTAGCTCCAGCCACTGGTGGTTTTCTAGCCAAATAGAAAGGCCTCACACTATCACGCTTGAATTCCATCACCAATAACTTTTTTTTTGGAAAATTCTCAACAAAATGCTTTTGTACGCTTGTAAACAATATAATGAGCTGTCACTGGAATAATTTTAACAGCTGTCGGACGGGTGGCTTAGAAATGACAGCAGTCTAAAGTTAGTTGCAGTTTTTTCATCTCAACCTGTAGACTAAATGTCAAAATAGATGTAAGTTGGTTGGGAGCCAGTACAACATTCATTATTACGTATTAAGTGGCCGTGGTTGGGATGGGCTTCCACCTCCATCATAATTATATGTGTGTTCATTTGGATCGTAACAACGTATGTATTTTATCGTAAGTTCCTCTATCACGTCGTCAAATACTTTATTTGGTACGATGTTGGAAATGATTCGAGACAGGGGGTTTCCCATAGACGTACCTTAAAATACATTGTCAAATTTATTTTCTCATCGGAAGTAATTGTGCTCTATTAGAAAAAAAACTGTAATCTATTTAAAAATGTGTGTTTCGCAATTCCTTCCTCATCGATTACATCCATTTTATTTCTTTTTCCTTATTCCACGTTGGTATAGCTTATAAATCAGTCCTCGTTAAGTTCTAAAATCAGTATGTCAAATTTGTTATTCTCTAGTGCCTGAATCCGTATAGACGCGCTGATCCTTCGTAGGTCCTCCAGCTCGTCTATAAAGCCACTCTGACGTCCCAGTTCGTCTATGGAGTCGCACTGATCCCTCAAAGACCAATTTTCAGACAGTGCTTCAAAATTCTAATTAACTTTGAATTACCTGCCTAAAATACACATTAAGGAGAACATTTTCCAAAATATTATAAGATTTATTTCAAACATATTTTATATATTTCAAGTGATACATCACCGTTTCTTTTGCAAATACAGTAAAAGCTTGATAATTGTTACAACCTTATTTCAAACATAATTTCAAATTTGTTACTAAAATATTGGAGTCCTAAATTATTTTAATAGCCTTGTAATCGCATTTAAGCAAAGCCCTTAATAATTCCAAACAATCTCGTTTCCTGTCACTCATTTCCAGTTACCACACTCTAACTGTACAACACAATTCTAACTTAATTTAAAATATGTTTTACAAAAGGTTAAACATTTAAAAGGGTCATTTTGGAAATAAAAGACCTGGCACACACACCAACAAAACATATTTTGCCACTTAAGCAAAAGATTTTCTTTTTGGCCCCCGAAAATCTTTTGAAAATTCCTGAAGCAGAAAATTAAATTTTGTGGTTAATTTATCAGTTGACAATTAACAAAAATTATCCGATAACGGTTCATTGACACTAAAAACCCAAAAACCCCAATTCAAGGAGATTTTGACAAAAATAAAACATCTTTTGCAAATGACAGAAATATGTGGTAAACACCAAGAAAATATGGCAAATGACAATGAAATGTGATGGGAAAGGATAGAGTGGTTGTAAGGAGAGAGTGTGAAAAATGGAATTGATGTTAGAGAGTATTGGACATTCAAAGGTGTGAAGTCAGGAAATACTAGCTGTAGTTTTGCTTTGTGATTCCCTGAAACCTTTTTAGAGAAGTTATAACAAGCTGGACGAATTTCATTTGTAGAGCGAAAATTCAACTCTGTAGAATTTGTAGGGCTCTGCAGGTATGTATAAAGAAAAAATAAGTAAAAAAACAGTAAGTTCGGCCGGGCCGATCTTTGAATATCCTCCACCATTTGGAACGAATTTGGCAATTTTCAAAAGAATAAAATCCGTTAAAAATTCTGTTGAAATCTTAAAAATACCGAATATAACTGTTATGGCCTATACGACGACGTGGACCTGCATAGGCAACTTTTGTCAAAAGCCATTACAATATTCAAATGCGAAACTTGAAAGAAAAATTCGGTGAATAGTGTAGATAAAATCATCAAAATACCGAATATCGGGAAGTACCGGCTATACGAAGATGTGGACCTGCACATACAATTTTTTGTCTTAGGCTGCAGTATCCGTTACGAACATCTAATACCAAATTTGAAACAATTCTGGTGAATAATACCGCTAAAATTAACAAAATACCGGATATCGGGTGGTACCGTTATATGGGAGCTATACGAAGGTGTGGACCTGTGCAGACAATATTCCGTCATAGGCTCTAGTATTCATTACGAACTTCTAAAACCAAATTTGAAACATTTCCGGTGAATAATGTCGCTTAAATAATAAAAATACCGAATATCGGGAGATACCATTATATGGGGGCTATACGAAGATGTGGACCTGCACAGACAATTTTCTGGCTTAGGCTATAGTATCCATTACGAACTTCAAACACCAAAAGTGAAACTAGTCCGGTGAATAATGGAGCTAAAATCATCAAAATACCGAATATCGGGAGGTACCGTTATAAAGGGGGCTATACGAAGACGTGGACCTGCACAGACAAATTTCTGGCATAGGCTGTAGTATCCGTCACGAATATCAAGTACTGGATTTGAAACAATTCCGGTGAATAATGTCGCTAAAATCATCAAAATACCGAATATCGGGAGGTACCGTTATATGGGGGCTATACGAAAACGTGGAACTGCACAGACAATTTTCTGTCATAGGCCGGAGCATCCGTTACGAATATCAAGTACCAAATTTGAAACAATTCCGGTAAATATTGTCACACAAATTATCAAAATACAGAATATCGGTAGGTACCGTTATATGGGGGCTTTACGAAGACGTGGACCTGCACTGACAATTTTCTGTCATAGGCCGGAGAATCCGTTACGAATATCAAATTCCAAGTTTGAAACAATTCCAGTGAATAATGTCGCTAAAAGCATCAAAATACCGAATATCGGGAGGTACCGTTATATGGGGGCTATACGAAGACGTAGACCTGCACAGACAAATTTCTGTCATAGGCTGTAGTATCCATTACGAACTTCAAATACCAAATTTGAAACAACTCCGGTGAATAATGTCGCTTAAATCATCAAAATACCGAATATCGGGAGGTAGCGTTATATGGGGGCTATACGAAGATGTGGACCTGCAAAGACCATTTTCTGCCATAGGCTGTAGTATTCATTACGAACTTCAAAAACCAAATTTGAAAGAATTCCGGATAATAATGTCGCTAAAATCATCAAAGTACCGAATATCGGGAGGTACCGTTATATGGTGGCTATGCGAAGACGTGGACCTGCACAGATAATTTTCTGTCATAGGCTGTAGTATCCATTACGAACTTCAAATACCGAAGTTGAAACAATTCCGGTGAATAGGTTCGCTAAAATCATCAAAATTCCGATACAAGGGAGGTATCATTATATGGGGGCTATACGAAAACGTGGAGGGTATAATAATAAGCGTAGGAAAATCCTCCAGAATATAAGAAAATTGGAAAAATTGGCGTCATTTTCGTCCCTGCGAAAGGCTTATTGGGGGAAAATGTTGTGTGAGAAGTACTATTTCCTCACAAATAAATTTCTCTACGAATCGCAGGACCTCGACTAGCTATTCCAGCCCAAGGGGCGAAATTCTGCCGTTACAGCGGGCAAAGTATGGTTATCACTTGTCAAAATCAATTTTATTAAGAACTGAAAATAAACAAGAACTATTCGAACTATTGCAATGGAACAGATTTTATTTATCAGATCTAAGCATTTTTAAGTTATTTTTTTCAAACTCCTGAATTCTGTTTAATCCACGAACGTAGGGCGCCCACGTAGGTATACATGGCCGGTTTACCTTGAGCTCCACAACCAAAGCCCCATGAAACGACACCAAACAACTTATTATCCACAGTCAAGGGGCCGCCACTGTCACCCTGGCAAGAGCTAACCTGTCCACTGGGATGACCGGCACAAATCATGCGATCCGTTATGCCGGGTATATTTTGAGGATTGCAGAAATCACGACTCCACAACTGAACACGGGCAAATTTCAGTTTATTCGGCAATTGTAAGTTGCCATTGATGGCTCCAAAACCACTAATCGTTGCCAAAGTGTCGGCGGCAAAATTCGAATCCGCAGCAGCCATTTCGATTTTATCCACTGTCGCCGTACCCAATTGCAACGGCTCGGCCAATTTAATCAAAGACATATCAAAATCTTGACTCTGAGAATTGTAACGGGGATGGATGATGAATTGGGCAACATTTACAGATCGACCATTGCCGGCCAAGAGATCATTGGTGCCGACGACGACCTTCATCGCCGCTGGATTTTGTCCAATTGTACAATGGGCTGCGGTGACAATAAAAGTTTCCGATATTATGGAACCACCACAATGATGACGTCCTTTTAGTTGTAGAGATACTTGGTAGGGGAATTGCCCTGCTGTGGCAAATTGTCCGCCAATTATACGGCTGGCAGCGGAAGTATAGCCCAACATCAAAGCCAAGAATAGAAGAGGTAGCATTTTATTTTGATTTCCAAAGAAAGTCACCAACGGCAGGGGAATTCGCACTGATTTCGTTTTAACAAAATCGGCTTTTATATTTAAAATATTCAAATAGTTCTGACTCTACCGAATTCTAAATTCTAGTTTTGTTATCCCGCAATTTAATTCACAGCTGGGTGTGAAGTGTCAAAACTCTTAATGCTTATGAATTTCGTTTGACCTACTTTGCCTAGTTGAAGGTTAACGAATATTTTAACGCCTTAGTTCTCACCTTACGGAATTATTTGCCAGCAGGCCATTATTTATTGCCTCAAGTCTCGTGCGGCGTCTGGGTAAATAAAATGTGGGTTAGATAAATAAGCGGAAATTACGCTAATGCAAAAAAAAAAGAAGTTATGGGATATCTAAGAGTCGAATTGGTTACATTTGAGAACGTTTTCGCAAAATTAATACAGCGTTCTTCCCAGGGTATAGTTAAGCAAGTAATGTCATTTCAAATAAGCATACCCAGCCCTACATTGTATGTAACTGTGGGACAAGTAATAGTGTTTTTGGGGCCCTTTAAAATTTTAATTTTTTTCTTATTAATATCAAAGGATCATGGATGGGAGGGCAAAGTGTGGTAATCACTATTCGAAATTCTCGTCATTAAAATCAGCTCTGAATTTTCTGTAATTCGCTTTGTCCAAAAAGACTTAACCATCTGCAGCTATGGACGAATGGCTACTTTTGTGGTAAATTATGATTAGTTTTACTTTCATCACAAATTGTTTGCTGGGATATCACAAAAAAAAAAAAAAAAAATCATGCCTGTCCTGTTTGGGACTTTTTCCTTATTCTTATTTGTTCCACATCTGTTTATTGCAGAGATCGAAATGTTGTTAGAAAAAATCACTTCAATCACCTCATTTACTTCCTAATCGAGCGAAGTTAACCGCCCCACATACACCAACGGGTGATGCACAGAGCTAGCATATCGGCCTCTGCGACTTCAGGACGGTGGCTCAAATCCTCATAGAAAACTTTTTTTATACCCTCCACCAAAAAAGGTATGGAGGGTATATTAATCTCGTCATTCCGTTTGTAACTCATCGAAATAATCATTTTAGACCCAACAAAGTATATATATTCTTGATCAGCGTAAAATTCTAAGACGATTTAGCCCTGTCCGTCCGTCTATCCGTCTGTCCGTCTGTCCGTCTGTTGTAATCACGCTACAGTCTAAACGAATTAAGATAGGAAGCTAAAATTTTGCACAGATCTCTCTTTTGTCTGCAGGCAGGTCAAGTTCGAAGATGGGCTGTATCGGTCCACGATATCGTATAGCCCCCATATAACGGTACCCCCCGATATTCGGTATTTTGATGATTTTACCCACATTTTTCAACGGAATTGTCTGAAAATCCACACAAGGAGTTCCTTGTGGGTACTTTATACCTCGGCAGAGAATTATCTATATAGGTCCACAATATCGTATAGCCCCCATATAACGGTACCCCCCGATATTCGTTATTTTGATGATTTTACTCACATTTTTCAACGGAATTGTCTGAAAATCCACACAAGGAGTTCCTTGTGGGCACTTTATACTTCGGCAGAGAATTATCTATATAGGTCCACGATATCGTATAGCCCCCATATAACGGTACCCCCGATTTTTGGTATTTTGATGATTTTATCCACATTTTTCAATGGAATTGTCTAAAATTCCACAAAAGGAGTCCCTTGTGGGAATTTTACCCCCTCAAAAAGAATTGTCTATATAGGTCCACGATATCGTATATCCCCCATATAACTGTACCCCCCGATATTCGGTATTTTGATGATGTTAGCCATATTTCCCAATGGAATTATCTGAAAATCCACACAAGGAGTTCCTTGTGAGTACTTTACCCCCAGACATAGATTTGTCTAAATAGGTCCACAATAGCGTATGTCCCCCCATATATCGGCACCTTCCGATATTAGGTATTTTAAAGATTTTAACAGAATTTTTAATGGATTTTATTTTTTTTTGAATATTTTCTAATTCTTTCTAAATGGTGGAGGGTATTCAAAGTTCGGCCCGGCCGAACTTACTGCTTTTTTACTTGTTTATTAGTATATCCTCCACCATAGTATGGAGGGTACATTAAGTTTGTCATTCCGTATGTAACACCTCGAAATACACAGGGTGATATAAAAAAAAAAAACTGCAGCCAACTTCAGACTGCTGTCATTTCTAAGCCACTTGTCCGACAGCTGTTAAAATTATTCCAGTGACAGCTCATTATATTGTTTACAAGCGTACTAAGGCTTTTTGGTGAAAATTTTCCGGAAAAAAAGTTATTCGTGATGGAATTCAAGCGCGATAGTGTGATTTCTTTATATTTGGCTGGAGAACCACAAGTGGCTATCGTTAGAGCACTCCAGCATTTAAATGTGAATAAATCTTTTGTGTCTCGTACCATCGTTCGTTACCGTCATACTGGTAGCATAGCCCGACGTCAAGAAAGTGGCAACAGCAGAAGAAAACAACAACATCAGCAGAAATTGTTCGGAAAGTAAAGAAGCGACTTGATTGAAACCTGCGTCGCAGTGGCCGAAAAATGGCTCGTGAGCTGAATATATCGCAATATCCCATTCGGTAAATATTGCAAAATGAGCTCTGGGTAAAGCCATTGAAATTCCAAAAAGTGCAAGAACTTACAACGCAACAGAAAGAAAAGAGATTCAAAAGAGCTAAAGAGTTGCTTCGCTTGGCCGAAAGTGGTGAACTGCCGAATTTGGTTTTCTCCGATGAGAAAACAGCAGTTTGTAACCAAACAGAATGATCGTGTTTACTTGCCAAGGAGGTCAGCTGAATTGTGCAACTTCGGTTGGCCACCAGAACTCAATCGCCGACCATGAGGGCCGCCATAACTGCCGATGGTCGCTCTCCGCTCGTATTAATCGACCGTGGCATCAGAATAAATGCCGAATATTATCGCGAAAATATTCTGGAGGGTGTATTAAAGCTTTGGGCGCACGCAAACATTTTGACCGCAGATCTTGGACATTCCAACAGGACTCAGCACCAACGCACTCAGCACACGCCACCCAAGAATGGTTACAAAATGAGGTTCCTCGCATCTTTTCCAGCGAACAATGACCACCAAAATCTCCGGATACCCATCCGTTGGACTATTGTGCCTGGAGTATTTTGGAAAGCAAGGCTGCCACTAAAAAATACCAAAGTGTCGATCACCTCAAGCAAGCGCTACGCCGGGAATGGCCCAAAATACCGCAGAGTAACATTCGGGCAGCGTGTGACGGTTTCATTGGCCATTTGAATGCCATAATTCGTGCCAAAGGTGACCAATTCGAACAAATCTAAACTTATTCTAAATTCTGAAGCTATTTCCGACATTTTTTGCTTTCATTCAAAAAAATTTAACAAAATTTAAAATAATATAGCGCTTGACATTGTTGCAGCTTTTTGTCTCACCCTCTACATTGTAGACCCCACAAAGAATATATTTTTGATCAGCGGTTTCCGTCCGTCTGTGGAAATCGCTCTTGCTTCCAAATGAAATGAAATAGGTTAATAACATTTTTCTCAAATGTGTATTATGTCCGTAGGACTTTTGGTATTGAAAATGGGTTATGTAGGTCCACGTCATCGTATAGCCCCCATATAACGACACCTCCCGATATTCGGTAGTTTGATGATTTTAGCGACATTATTCGCCGGAATTGTTTCAAATTTGGTGTTTGAAGTTCGCAATGGATGCTACAGCCTATGACAAAAAATTGTCTATGCAGGTCCACGTTTTCGTATAGCCCCAAACAACGGTACCTCCCGATATTCGGTATTTTAATAATTTCAGAGACATTGTTCACCGGAATTGTTTAAAATTTGATGCTTGAAGTTTGTAATAGATACTACAGCCTATGACAGAAAATTGTCTGTGCAGGTCTACGTCATCGTATAGCCCTCATATAACGGTACCTCTCTATATTCGATATTTTGATGATTTTAGCGACATTCTTCACCGGAATTGTTTCAAATTTGGCAATTGAAGTTCGTAATGGATACTACAGTCTATGACAGAAAATTATCTGTGCAGGTCCACGCCTTCGTATAGCCCTCCATATAGCGGTACCTCCAGATATTCCGTTATTTGATGATTTTAGCGACATTATTCTCCGGAATTGTTTCAAATTTGGCAATTGAAGTTCGTAATAGATACTACAGCCTATGACAGAAAATTATCTGTGCAGGTCCACGCCTTCGTATAGCCCTTATATAACCGAATTCATCGAATTTTTTTTTCAAGTTTCGTATTTGAATTTTGTAATGGCTTTTGACAAAAGTTGACTATGCCGGTCCAGGTCGTTTTATAGACCCTAATATAACGGCTACATTCGGCATTTTTAAGATTTTAACAGAAAATTTTAAGGATTTTATTTTTCTTTTTGAAAATTCGCCAAAAATTTGCCAAATTCGTTCGAAATGGAGGAGGGTATTCAAAGTTCAGCCCCGCCGAACTTACTTTTTTTATACCCTACACCACAAGGTGGTAAGGGTATAATGTTTTTGTTCATTTGTTTGTAACAGGCAAAAGGAAACGAGATAGACTTATAGTTCATTTTGATGATCTGCACAGAATCACTTTCTGAGTTGATTTATGCATGTCAGTCCGTCTGTCCGTCCGTCCATGTATTCTTGTGAACAAAATGCAGGTCGTATTTATTATCCGATTGAAATGAAATTTTGCACGGATCATTCGTTTGGCCCAAGGACGATTGAAATTGGAGATAATCGGTCAAAATTTAGATATAGCTCCCATATATATCTTCGTCCGATTTGCATTTTATTGTGCACCAAACGTGTAATATCAGCCCGAATATTATGGAATTTTGCACATACATCCAAATTAGGCCTGAAAATAAGTATGCCAAATTTGATCGAAATCGGTTCAGATATAGCTATAGCTCCCATATATATTGTTCATCCGATTTGTTATTTTTGTCCTCCGCAGCCGTAATATGCACTCTGTAACAACAATATTTGGGGAAATATATCAAATACAGCTCAGGAATACCTTTGCTAAATTTTATCGAGATCGGTTCAGATTTGGATATAGCTCCCATATATAACTTCGTCCGATTTACTTTTTATTGTACACCAAACGTCTAATATATGTCTAAATGGAATGGAACATGCAACCGAATTGAGTCTAGAAGCTAGTATGGCAAATTTGGTGAAAATCGGTTCAGATATTGCTATAGCTCCCATATATATTGTTCATCCGATTTGTTGTATTTGTTACCCTCAACCGTAATAGGCACTGTAACAACGATATTCAGAGAAATATATCAAATACAGCTCAGAAATATCTTGGCCAAATTTTATCGAGATCGGCTTAGATTTGGATATAGCTCCCATATATCTTTATGTGATTTCAAATTAATTTCGCACCAAATGGGCAATACAAGTCCGAATTTAAAAGATACAAATGCTTCGGCATATTTAGTCCTTTAAATTTTAAATTATAATTATAATCATAGCGTATATGATTGAATTCTCCCATAAAAACTTTTAATTGTTAAGTGGAGCTCAACTAAATTAGCAAAGTGGTGTAGGTTATCATAAAATCGGCCCCGCCCGGCTTTAGGATTTTGATTACTGGTTTTTGTTTTTTAATAAGAAAGTCATCCATTGCTAAGGTAAAGAGAATTTCTCTTTTCCTTCCTTCAAGACTTTATTCATTTAATTTCAATATCTTTCCTTTCAACGCGATGGTGTGATATCGCCAGTTATTCTCGTTATTGCAAACATTGTTTTGCCATCGAAAAATTCCATTTGAAATGTGAAATTCACGGCTGGTGTGTAGCGTGGAAAATAGGCATCGGTAAATGAGAAGTTGTTCATTTTGTAAAGGAAATCCTGAAAAATAACAAATAACTTATCAACAAACCTACAGAAGATCAAATATTAAATACTCACCCCCTTAAAGGGACAATTCAGGGGAATATTACTCGAGCGGAAAAGTTCCAGGAGTAAACTCCTCAACATTTGAACTTGCAGCGGGTGATTCAAGAACTCACAGACATTAAAGCGGACATCGATAAATTGTACCTTCTTTTTTCCATACCTCGGCTTGGCACTGATAAACAAATGCATTTCGAAATTTTCATTCATATCCCGGGACAACATTAAACGTTCGCTGAATATAAAACGATTGGCGGACTGTCGTTCGAAAACGCATTCAAACACTTTGATATGTGAGGTTAGATTCAGGCAATCATAGTCGAAGAATTGTAGTTTAAAGGTGCGTTTGGTCAACTGAAACGAGAAAGAGAGAGAGAGAGAGAGAGACTTAGAGAGTGACCCTGAAACTAAAATTCAAAAAATTCATAGTTTACTTACCGCAATAGCAATAAATAGGTGAAGCATCACCAGTAAAACGATTACACATCTGCTGAACATTTCCCATTTAGAATTGTGGAAAACCACCGATCAACTGCTAATGATTGCAATGTTTCCAATTGTGATCCTACACTTTTTCAATATTTAAATTATATTTTTTTGGAATTGATTTATTTTTAATTGTGTGTGGGGGATTGTAATTTAGATATTTTCGAAAAAAGGCTAACCTCCTCTCTGTCTCCTCGTGTGGATGAAAATTTGATAAATTTGTTGCAGTTTTTAAAGAAGTTTCCCCCTCTAAAGAGGTCATGTCATTAACAACCCTTAGAGTATATAATAATTAGTGCGATATTTTTAATGATTAAATTCCCAAATATTAATTGTAATTATCGCAAAATGTCATTAGCCGTGATAGGATGGATAGCTACGAAAAAATGTAAAACCAGTAAAAAAGCTGTAAGTTCGGTGAATACCTTCCACCATTTGTACAAATTTGGCAATTTTCAAAATAAAATTAAAATCCGTTAAAAATTCTGTTAAAATCTTAAAAATACAGAATGTAGCCGTATATTAGGGTCTATACGACGACGTGGACCTGCATAGGCAACTTTTGGCACAAGCTTTACAATATTCAAATGTGAAATTTAAAAAAAAAAAATCAGTTTATAATCTAGCTAAAATCATCAAAATAACGAATATAGGGAGGTACCATGGAGGTTATAAAACGCGGACCTGCACAGATAATTTTCTGGCATAGGCTGTAGTATTTATTACGAACTACCAATGCGAAAATCGAAACAATTCCGGTGAATAATGTCGCTAAAATCCTCAAAATACCGAATATCGGGAGGTACCGTTATATGGGGGTTATACGAAGATGTGGACCTGCACAGAAAATTTTCTGCCATAGGCTGTAGTATTCATTTCAAACTTCAAATACCAAATTTGAAACAATACCGGTAAATAATGTCGCTAAAATCATCAAAATGCCAAATATCGGGAGGTACCGTAATATGGGGCTATACGAAGACGTGGACCTGCACAGACAATTTTCTGTCATAGGCTGTGGTATTCATTACGAACATTTAATGCGAAATTTGAAGCAATTCTGGTGAATAAAGTCACAGAAATCATCAAAATAACGAATATCGGGGGGTACCGTTATATGGGGGCTATACGAAGACGTGGACCTGCACAGACAATTTTCTGTCATAGACTGTGGTATTCATTACGAACTACCAATGCGAAATTTGAAACAATTCCGGTAAATAATGTAGCTAAAATCATTAAAATGCCGAATATCGGGAAGTACCGCTGTATGGGGGCTTTACGAAGACATGGACCTGCACATACAATTTTCTGTCATAGGCTGTAGTATTCATTTCAAACTTCAAATACAAAATTTGAATTAATTCCGGTAAATAATGTCGCTAAAATCATCAAAATACCGAATATTGGGAGGTACCGTTGTATGGGGGCTATGCGAAGACGTGGACCTACATGGCTTATTTTCTGTTTTATGCTGTAGTGTCTATTACGAACTTCAAATACCAAATTTGAAACAATTCTGGTGAATAAAGTCACAAAAATCATCAAAATACCGAATATCGGGGGATACGGTATATGGGGGCTATACGAAGACGTGGACCTGCACATACAATTTTCTGTCATAGGCTGTAGTATTCATTTCAAACTTCAAATACCAATTTTGAAACAATTCCGATGAATAATGTCGCTAAAATCATTAAAATACCGAATATCGGGAGGGTCACTTATATGGGGGCTATAACCAAACGTGGACCTACATGGCCCATTTGCAATACCAAAAGTCCTGCAGACATAATACACATTTGAGTAAAATTTTATCAACCTACTTCATTTTGTTCGGAAGCTAGAGTGATCTCCACAGACTGGCAGACGGATAGACGGACGGACATCGCTAAATCGACATTGAATTTTATGCTGATCGAGAATATATATATTTTGTGGGGTCTAAAATGTATATTTCGAGGTGTTACAAACGGAATGACAAACTTAATATTGCCTCCATACTATGGTGGAGGGTATAAAAAGTGCAAGAACTTAAACCGCAAGAGAAAGAAGATAGTTGCAAAAGAGCTAACGAGTTGCTTTGCTTGGCCGAAAGTGATGAACTGCCGATTGTGGTTTTCTCCGATGAGAAAACGTTCGTTGTCCAGCAGTTTGTAAACAAACATAATGTTCGTGTTTACTTGCCAAAAAAGGTCAGCTGAAAATGTGCACCTTCGGTTGGCCACCAGAACTCAAACGCCGGCAATGGTGATGTTGTGGGCCGCCATAACAACCGATGGCCGTTCTTCGCTCGTTTTAATCGTCCGTGGCATCACAATAAATGCCGAATATTATCGCGAAAAAATTCTGGAGGGTGTATTAAAGCTTGGGACACGCAAAACATTTTGGCGCAGACCTTGGACATTCCAACTGGACTCAGCACCTTCGCACTCAGCAAGCGCCACCCAAGAATGAGGTTCCTCGCTTCGTTTCCAGCGCATAATAGTCACTAAAATCTCCGGATACCAATTCGTTGGACTATTTTGTCTAGAATATTTTGGAAAGCAAGATTGGCACTAAAAAATACCAACGTGTCGATCACCTCAAGCAAGCGCTTCGCCGGGAATGGGCCAAAATGCCGCAGAGCAACATTCGGACAGCGTGTGACGGTTTCATTGGCCGTTTGAAGGTCATAATTCGTGCCAAAGGTGACCAATTCGAACAAATCTAAACTTATTCTAAAATTTGATGCTATATCCGAAATTTTTTGCTTTCATTCAATAAAGTTAAAAAATATAAAAATTATGGCGTTTGACTTTGTTGCAGTTTTTTCATCTCACCCTGTACATATACACTTAATGTTTGCAGTGTAAGATTTTCCTCAATCTCATTCTCTTGGCACAGTTACGCCTGCATCCACATTTTTTTCCTTTCCATATTAGTTAACATTTTTAAATTCTTCCATTAAACATAATTATTTAACAATGTTCGAAGTCAACTTTTGAATTTAAACACTCATATTTGACCCGCCTTTTCATGTTTTCATTTGAAATTGTGACATTTTTGCCTTTGGCTGCATTTGAGAAAAACATGAGTTTATGACAGGTCGTATCATTTTTAAGACACTGGAAATAGAAATATTTTCCGCATTAATTGTTCGTGTCCATTAAAGCAAAGTATCAGCAAAAAATAATGTGAGTGAACACCTAGTATTTAGGTATTTTGAGGAATGCAAAAATGAACGGAATCCATATTCACAAATAATTATGACAATGTTTGGTACCCTACCCATTTTTTGCGTATGTGCTTACATCGAAGGTTAATTTGATGGGGTAGCTGGTATAATTGGGCTAAAATTTTTAAATTCTCTATGGCTAACGTTCTAAGTTTCCTAGAAAAAGATGTCTATAAGGTATCGCAGCAGCCAGTATATAATCCTTTGTAAATATTGTAAATATTTAGGAGATCATTGTAATTATAAATACAGGGTTAGATAAAAAACTGCAACAAAGTCAGACGCCATAATTTTTACATTTTTTTTTTAATTTTTTTGAATGAAAGCAAAAAATGTCGGAAACATCATCGAATTTTAGAATAAGTTTATATTTTTGTCGAATTGGTCACCTTTGGCACGAATTATGGCCTACAAACGGCAAATGAAACCGTCACACGCTACTCGAATGTTGCTCTGGGGTATTTTGGCCCAATCCCGGCGAAGCGCTTGCCTTAGGTGATTGACATTTTGGTATTTTGGGGCCAACTCATCGGTGAAACCCAAATTCGGCAGTTCACCACTTTCAGGCAAGCGAAGCAACTCTTTAGCTCTTTTGAGTCTATTTTCTTTCAGTTGCGGTGTAAGTTCTTGCACGTTTTGGAATTTCAATGGCTTCAGCCCGTTGCTTTTGTTTTCTTCCGTCCACTTCCTTGATGTCGGGCTACGCTACCAGTATGACGGTAACGAGCGATGGTACGAGACACAAAAGATTTATTCACATTTAAATGCTGGAGTTCTCTAACTATAGCCACTTGTGGTTTTCCAGCCAAATATAAAGAAATCACACTATCCCGCTTGAATTCCATCTCAAATAACTTATTTTCTGGAAAATTCTCACGAAGAAGCTTATGTACGCTTGTAAACAAATAATGAGCTGTCACTGGAATAATTTTAACAGCTGTCGGACGAGTGTTTTAGAAATTACAGCATTCTGAAGTTGGTTGCAGTTTTTTCATCTCACACTGTATTTGTGGTCCTTCTATTTGGAGTCTCACGATGAATTCTTAGTTGATGACCTATTTACCAATGCTGAAGGGGAAACTTATCCGAAAGCTTAATCTCCCTCAATAATTGGCTTCCTTTATTCCATAATGGTGCGAGCCCCTGGGAGAGTTATAACGAAAGTAATCCCACAAATTGTCTCGTCTCAAGGTGTTTAAATTAGTTTAGCCGAAGATAAAATACCTCATTGTCCGCTTTAACTGTCGCAAGTCAAAGATAATTATTGGGCCTACCATCGCGCAATAAATGGTGGAGGTCTGACTGTTAAGATTACATAACTTATATATAAACAGATAATAAGGCCACCATGATATATATATTTTTATACCCTCCACCAAAGGTAGGGGGGGGGGGGGGTATATTAAGTTTTTCATTGCGTTTGTAACACCTCTTCTTGATCAGCATAAAATTCTATGTCGATTTAGCAATGTCCGTCTGTCTATTCGTCTGTGGAAATCATTCTAGCTTCCGAACGAATTGAAGTAGATTGATAAAATTTTACCCAAATGGACCTGGAGGACTTGTGGTATTGAAAATGGGCCATGTAGGTCCACGTTTTGGTATAGTCCCCATATAACGGTAACTCCCGATATTCGGTATTTTGATAATTTTAGCGACATTATTCACCGGAATTGTTTCAAATTTGGTATTTAAAGTTCGAAATGGATACTACAGCCTAAGACAGGTCCATGTCTTTGTATAGTCCCCATATAACGGTACCTCTCGGTATTCAGTATTTTAATAATTTTAGCGACATTATTCATCAGAATTGTTTCAAATTACGTATTAAGAGTTCGTAATGGGAACTACAGTCTGTGACAGAAAACTGTCTATGCACGTCCAGGTCTTCGTATAGGCCCCACATATCAGTACCTCCCTATATTCGGTATTTTGACGGTTTCAGGTACAATGCTCACAGAAATTGTTTAAGATGTCGTATTGGAAGTTCGTAATGGATGCTACTGCCTGTGACAGAAAATTGTGTATTCTGTTTTTTTACGGTAGCTCTACTAAATATGCATGGTGGTGTAGGGTATCATTTTGGTATAACCAGTAAGGTTCGAATTGAAAAAAATTTATGAATTTATTTTTAATTGTCACCTTAATTTTAATTCCTTTTTTCCGAGGTCTCCAATTGGTCTCCCTGAATAAGTTATCGTCTTATGTTCTAAGATAGCGATTTGTGCAAAAAAAGCCCTCCTATGTTACTTTCTTCTTCCATTTCCTACAAATTTTACTACCGATGGTGTAAAGTATCTCCCAGTCGACCCCACCTTACCATGGTCTTTTGTTACTCAATTTTGTGTAATCATATACTGCCAAAAAAAAAAAATATATATATCCAAAACTAACAACAACAACATAGATGTATGACTGTAATTTTCGGTTTTGCATGATATTTATATGTATTGCGGCTATAAACATGCACATGCATGCTCGATGGAAATCTTGACATGGCAAATGTGTACAACGAACATATGGGTTATTTGACACGTTTTAATTATAGTTCGGATAGTTAGATAGACGAACACACACACATTCCCAAAAATACTGGCCACCACTAGTCATTGGGAAATTGAGAACCAAATAAATAAATATTAAAAACTAAAAAAAATATATTTTTTGATGTTATGGCAAAAGTTTTGAGAGTTGTTCTTGTTGTATTTTCATAGAGATTTTTGGCAATTTAATTGGAAACGTGATTTCATTGTTTGTCCTCAGAGAGGAATATAATTTAGTTTTGCTGTTTATTATTTGTTTTGGTTCATTATTTTGAAATAGTTTAACAAAGAGCTGGTGTATTTTGTGTAAAATATGTCATGTCATATCGTGGCGAAGTAAGAGGTGGGGTGATGAGCCCAAAATTGATAGATTTTTTTTAAATCTAAAAAAATGTCGCGTTCTAAAATTTTATTCAAAATAAAAATATTTTATAATAATTTTGAGTGCTGTTGAGACGCTGAAAAAATTTAAAAATCCGAATAGAAAATATTTTACAAATATCAATTCTTAGATGCCATGAAATACTGCTTGAGTACAATTCAGTGATCTCGATACGATAATGTGTAAGATAATAAAGGTTCTGTATAACCCTCAGAAACTAATCACCGAGCATGTCGGGAAAGACGTTGGTGAGGATTTGGAAGATATTGAAGTGAAGATGAATACTAGAACTCAAAATATAATTGGGAATGATGTTCCTTCCACAATTTATTCAAGAAAAGCAGGGTGCATTTGGATCTAACCATCGAACCAGTCATGGAAGAGGTTCATGGCGGATCGGAAGGTATCGAAGTGAAGATAAATACTAGAATAAAACAAGTAAAAAAACATTAAGTTCGGCCGGGCCAAACTTTTAATACCCTCCACCTTAGGGTAAAAGAAACATTAGAAGAAATGTGGCAAAAACCATTAAAATGCCGATTATGGGGAGGTACCGTTATATGGGGGCTATACCAAAACGTGGACCAATAATTACAATATTTCGCCACCGGAGCTGGAACCCATTATGACCCACAAATACCAATTTTTAGACAAATCAGTGAAAAAATGTGGCAAAAACCATCAAAATACCGAATATCGGGAGGTACTTTATATGGGGGCTATATCAAATCATGGACCCATGCATGCAATGTTTCGCCACCGAAGCTGGAAACAATTATGACCAACAAATACCAATTTTCGAACAAATCCCTGAAAAAATGTGGTAAAAAAACTAAAATACTAAATATCGGGAGGTACATTTATATGGGGCTATACCACAACGTGGACCTATACATGCAATGTTTTGCCACACGCTCAGGGACCCGCTATGACCTACAAATACCAATTTTAAGACAAATCCGTGAAAAAATGTGGCATAAATCATCAAAATACCGAATATCGGGAGGTACCGTTATATGGGGACTATACCAGAACGTGGACCGATATTTCACCGATTTTCAATACCAACCATCCTAGACACAATGCAAATAGCTCTGCTAAATTTTGGAGCTCTACGTCAAATAATGTGGGCTGTATCGTGATTTCAACAGACAGACGGACAGACAGACAGACGGACATCGTTAAATCGACTTAGAATTTTATGCTGATTATGAATATATATACTTTATGGGGTCTAAAACGAATATTTAGGGATGTTACAAACGGAATGACAAAGTTAATATACCCTCCTTTCCAAGGTGGAGGGTATAAATATAATTGGGAATAAAACTGGTCTAAAATAATAGGCTCGGGAGGTGGAATTGAATACAGAAGCAGATTCCATGCTTCAATAAAAATTCTGAGGAATGATGAGGAATGGCCGATAAAAACGCTCAGCTTATGAGGTTCAAACAGTTTCATTTGGAACTAACATTTAATGGAAGAGGTCCATGGCGAATCGGAAGATATTGAAAAGAACCATCGAATATGTCATGATTGATGACGGATTGGAAGAGATCGAAACAAAGATGAATACTAGGATGTCAACTATTATTCGAGTGATAATATGGAATGGTAAGTGGCCTAAAAGAAGAAGCTCGTAATTATAGTCTGACTAGGCAGTGGTCGTTCTCTTCTCACTAGAGGAAGTTTTCTGAGAATGTAACAATGAGGAGAGTTTTCTAACGGAAAAGTCGCCTCAGGTCCCTTAGGTTTTTTTTATTCAAAAAAAGTCTCCTAAGTTCCTGAGTTCTTTTTAAAGAAAAAAATCTCGTCAGTTCCGCAGAAAAATTTTTCTAACAAAAAAAAAAAAAAATTCTCCGTAGACACCTAAATTTGTTGAAGGATGCCCTGACTTGTGCTGTAAAATTTTATTGGTTTTACTCCTATGATAAGAAGAATGCGGAACAATGCAGTAATTTTGAAAGATAAGTGATCCAAAAGAAGAAGCTTGGTTCGTTACACCAATAGGATACAGATTCCATGATTTAATGGAAATGTTGGGAAATACTTTTCCTTCCACGAGTTCAGAAAGCTTTACAGCGTTAGATGAAAAAACTGCAACCAACTTCAGACTGCTGTCATTTCCAAGCCACTCGTCCGACTGCTGTTAAAATTGTTCCAGTGACAGCTCATTATATTGTTCACAAGCGTACAAAAGCATTTTGTTGAGAATTTTCCAGAAAAAAAGTTATTCGTGATGGAATTGTGAGAAGCGTGATAGTATGATTTCTTTATATTTGGCGGGAGAACCACAAGTGGCTATCGTTAGAGCATTCCAGCATTTAAATGTAAATAAATCTTTTGTGTCTCGTACCATCGCTCGTTAGCGTGATGCTGGTAGCGTAGCCCAACGTCAAGGAAGTGGACGGAAGAAAACAGCAACATCAGCAGAAATGGTTCGAAAAGTAAAGAAACGAAACCCGCGTCGCAGTGGCCGAAAAATGGCTCGTGAGCTGCACATATCGCAATATTCCATTCCACAAATATTGAAAAATGAGCTCGGGGTAAAGTCATTGAAATTCCAAAAAGTGCAAGAACTTACAGCGCAACGGAAAGAAAATCGACTCAAAAGAGCTAAAGAGTTGCTTCGCTTGGCCGAAAGTGGTGAACTGCCGAATTTGGTTTTCTCCGATGAGAAAACATTCGTTGTCCAGAAGTTTGTAAACTAACTAAATGATCGTGTCTTACTTGCCAAAGAGGTCAGCTGAAAATGTTCGGTTAGCCACCAGAACTCAAGCACCGGTCATCAGATGGTGTGGGCCGCCATAACGGCCGATGGTCGCTCTACGCTCGTATTAATCGACCTTGGCATCAGAATATATGCCGAATATTATCGCGAAAATATTCTGGAGGTTGTATTAAAGTCTCGGATACGCAAACATTTTGGCCGTAGACCTTGGACATTCCAACAAGACTCAGCATCATCGCACTCAGCACGCGCCACCCAAGAATGGTTAAAAAATGAGGTTCCTCGCACAATGGCGACCAAAATCTCCGGATACAAATTCGTTGGACTATTGTGTCTGGAGTATTTTGGAAAGCAAGGTTGGCACTAAAAAATACCAAAGTGTCGATCACCTCAAGCAAGCGCTTCGCCGGGAATGGGCCGAAATACCGCAGAGCAACATTCGGGCAGCATGTGACGGTTTCATTGGCCATTTGAAGGCCATAATTCGTGACTAGGGTGATGAATTCGAACAAATCTAAACTGAATCTAAAATTTGATGCTAGTTCCGAAATTTTTTGCTTTCATTCAATAAAATTTAAAAAAAAATTAAAAATTATGGCTTTGACTTTGTAGCTTTTTTATCTCACCCTGTATTGATTGCTCTTACCCCTTTTATTTGGTGAATGTAAAATAAAACTATGAATTGGAAAGATAAGTTGCCTAAGGGAAGAAGCTCGGGTCGTGGAATTAAAAAGGGTACAGATTTCATGCTTCAGTGGGAATATTATTTCTACTGTGATTTATTCAAGAAAATTGTAGAAGAAAACGCTCTGAGTTTCGAACCTCTATATTGTCTAAACTTATTTAAGAGGAGAGCTTTTCGCTAGGTGTGTCAAATACAACCTTGAAATATGTCCCTGCGGGTTTTTATTCTATACGAAAAAAGTCTCGTCAGGTGTCTGAAGATTTTTTTTCTATACCAAAAAAGTCTCCCCAGTTCTTAAAAAAAATTTAATTGGTTTCATCCCTTTTGATTCGAAGCATGTTGAGCAATGCGATGTATTGAAAAGATAAGTGGTCTGAAAGAAGAAGTTATTGTCTGCCTAGACAGGGGACTTTCTCTTCTCGGAAGTTTTCTGAGAAGACTTTTTTCATTAGAAAAAATCTCCTCAGTAGCTGAGTAACGAAAAAAGTCTCCTCAGCAACTGAATAGATTTTTTCTAATGAAGAAAGTCTTATCTGTTGCTGAGGATTTTTTTTCTAACGAAAAAAGTCTCCTGGGTCTTGCTGAGGAAATTTTTTTCCATCGAAAAAAGTCTCCTCAGAGCACGCGGAGATTTTTTCCAAACAAAATAGTTTGAGCAATTTTTTCTAACGAAAAAAGTCTTCTTGGTTTCTGATTTTTCCTTTGATTCAAAGAATATGGAACAATGCGATGAAGAAACGGTAGAGGATGAGATCAGTAGGATGAATGTGGAATCCACATAGAAATTTTCGGAGAACACAACAATGGGCAATTCTGAACTAGGTAGCAAACTAGAGCTAACTATTAGGCAGGAAATTTGCGAAATTATACTCTAACAAGATAGGGGTTTCTTTTTTTTTTTCACCAGATAATGAGTGGAGCAGTTTGAAGGAGGATCTATAAAGAAGTTTTTGGAAAACTCAACAATAAGATTTTCTTCAACAATTGGCAATGAGTTGGAATTCAGTGAAGAATTTTGTGAAATTATACTCTAATTAGACAGGAGTCTTTCTCTTCCTGCTAGACATTTGGTCCTTCGAGCTGGATAGTTTTTAAAATTACATCCTAGTAAGACAGCTTATTATCAATGTATACGAGCCGAGAATAGTCTTGCTAAAGTGTAATTTAAAATCTCTACGGCTCGAAGAGCCAAGTGTCTAGCGAGAAGATAAAGATACCTGTGTTCCGCAAAGTAAAACCCCCTCCCTTTTTCATGCCTTACCGCAGTGAAAATGCAAATTATTTCTTCACCCACAAATCACCGTTTGTCACCCACCCCACCGCTGAGACCCCCGCCGCCACAGGTTATCGGTAACTTATCCAGCAAACAATTAGATTCATTTGAAAGGTCTCATTATGCTAAAGACTTGTTAATGTTTCTTGTCGTTGTTGGTGTTTTTTTTTTCAAAAATTTCATTGGCGTAGACAGTTTGCTAAACTCTACGGAAATGGTAGGAGAGTGAAGGGAAGTTGGAGGTAACTGTTTTGGAAAACAAGTCAGATAATAAGCATTGGGGGTAGTTAACCAAATTTACATAAAAATGTTTGGTAATTAGTTAACAATTTTCTACATTTGAAAATGTCTTTAAAACCGGGGAGAATGGGAGGGATGAGAAGTTTGGGAGATTTTCTGTTGTGTGAATGAAAAACTTTATGAAAAGTAAATTTTTCTAATTTGGTTAACCGGAACGACACAAATACTGGGGAGTTGGACATGATTTTGGTGGGTAATTGAATTTGTGAGTCTCCCCCCTTGGGATGGGAAATTAAGATAGCGGACAAGGCAAGGGAATTGAACTTGGCACTGGCGAGCATTTAAAGTTCTCCCACCAAGGACATTAAAATTATTTGAAAATCATCATAATGAGAGTTTAAATAGCCTCAGTTCATGTGGATTTTTCTTCTAACGAAAAGAGTCTCCTCAGTTCCTGAGGAAATTTTTTTCTATACGAAAAAAGTCTCCTCAGGCACCTGATGAAACTTTTTCTCTAAGGAAAAAAGTCTCCTCAGGGACCTGATGAAACTTTTTCTCTAAGGAAAAAAGTCTCCTCAGGGACCTGATGAAACTTTTTCTCTAAAGAAAAAAGTCTCCTCAGGGACCTGATGAAACTTTTTCTCTAAAGAAAAAAGTCTCCTCTGTTCCTGAGGAAATTTTTTTCTAAAGAAAAAAGTCTCCTCTGTTCCTGAGGAAATTTTTTTCTAAAGAAAAAAGTCTCCTCTGTTCCTGAGGAAATTTTTTTCTAACAAAAAAAGTTTCCTAAGGTCCTGATGAAATTTTTTTCTAACGAAAAAAGTCTCCTCAGGGACCTGATGAAACTTTTTCTCTAAGGAAAAAAGTCTCCTCAGGGACCTGATGAAACTTTTTCTCTAAAGAAAAAAGTCTCCTCTGTTCCTGAGGAAATTTTTTTCTAACGAAAAAAGTCTCCTCAGTTCCTGAGGAAATTTTTTTCTAACGAAAAACGTCTCCTCAGTTCCTGAGGAAATTTTTTTCTAACGAAAAACGTCTCCTCTGTTCCTGAGGAAATTTTTTTCTAACGAAAAAAGTCTCCTCAGTTCCTGAGGAATTTTTTTTTCTAACGAAAAACGTCTCCTCAGTTCCTGAGGAAATTTTTTTCTATACGAAAAAAGTCTCCTCAGTTCCTGAGGAAATTTTTTTCTATACGAAAAAAGTCTCCTCAGTTCCTGAGGAAATTTTTTTCTATACGAAAAAAGTCTCCTCAGTTCCTGAGGAAATTTTTTTCTATACGAAAAAAGTCTCCTCAGTTCCTGAGGAAATTTTTTTCTATACGAAAAAAGTCTCCTCAGTTCCTGAGGAAATTTTTTTCTATACGAAAAAAGTCTCCTCAGTTCCTGAGGAAATTTTTTTCTATACGAAAAAAGTCTCCTCAGTTCCTGAGGAAATTTTTTTCTATACGAAAAAAGTCTCCTCAGTTCCTGAGGAAATTTTTTTCTATACGAAAAAAGTCTCCTCAGTTCCTGAGGAAATTTTTTTCTATACGAAAAAAGTCTCCTCAGTTTCTGAGGAAATTTTTTTCTATACGAAAAAAGTCTCCTCACGTCCCTGAGGAATTTTTTTTCTATACGAAAAAAGTCTCCTCAGTTCCTGAGGCAACTTTTTTTCTATACGAAAAATGTCTCCTCAGGGACCTGAGGAAATTTTTTTCTATAGAAAAAAAGTCTCTTCAGTTCTTTATGCAACTTCTTTCAACAAAAAAAAGTCACCTCAGGTCCCTGAGGATATTTTTTTCTATACGAAAAAAGTCTCCTCAGTTCCTGAGGAAATTTTTTCTAACGAAAAAAGTCTCCTTAGTTCCTGAGGAAATTTTTTCTAACGAAAAAAGTCTCCTCAGTTCCTGAGGAAATTTTTTTCTAACGAAAAAAGTCTCCTCAGTTCCTAAGGCAACTTTTTTTCTATACGAAAAAAGTCTCCTCAGTTCCTGAGGCAACTTTTTTTCTATACGAAAAAAGTCTCCTCAGTTCCTGAGGCAATTTTTTTCTATACGAAAAAAGTCTCCTCAGTTCCTGAGGCAACTTTTTTTCTATACGAAAAAAGTCTCCTCAGTTCCTGAGGCAACTTTTTTTCTATACGAAAAAAGTCTCCTCAGTTCCTGAGGCAACTTTTTTTCTATACGAAAAAAGTCTCCTCAGTTCCTGAGGCAACTTTTTTTCTATACGAAAAAAGTCTCCTCAGTTCCTGAGGCAACTTTTTTTCTATACGAAAAAAGTCTCCTCAGTTCCTGAGGCAACTTTTTTTCTATACGAAAAAGTCTCCTCAGTTCCTGAGGCAACTTTTTTTCTATACGAAAAAAGTCTCCTCAGTTCCTGAGGCAACTTTTTTTCTATACGAAAAAAGTCTCCTCAGTTCCTGAGGCAACTTTTTTTCTATACGAAAAAAGTCTCCTCAGTTCCTGAGGCAACTTTTTTTCTATACGAAAAAAGTCTCCTCAGTTCCTGAGGCAACTTTTTTTCTATACGAAAAAAGTCTCCTCAGTTCCTGAGGCAACTTTTTTTCTATACGAAAAAAGTCTCCTCAGTTCCTGAGGCAACTTTTTTTCTAACGAAAAAAGTATCCTCAGTTCCTGAGGAAATTTTTTTCTAACGAAAAAAGTCTCCTCAGTTCCTGAGGAAATTTTTTTCTAATGAACGAATTTTTTTCGAACGAAAAAAGTCTCCTCAGTTTCTGAGGAAAATTTTTTCTAAACGAAAAGAAAACTACTCTGTCTTTTTTTCTCCTTCCGGTGAAAATTATCCTCCTCCTCTCCTCTAAACATTTTTACCTTATCGCCAATTTTTATTTATTTTTTTCTCATCCTTTAGTCGCTCTCTTCCTCCTAACTTTTTCAAACTCAGATTTCAGCAAACTTTTATAATTACATTGAAAATGTTTTGCCATTTCGTTTCGAACTGTATCGTTTCGATTTCAATTGATTAGCTGATACTTTCAATGGCAAATAGTGCAAATGCAAATAAAAATAAAAACAGTTCGTTGCAAACTCGAAAGTTTATTAACAAAGTTGTTGCTGGCCTGCCTTACTTACGACTTAAATTCGAAACTGCATTAATAAAGTTAACACACTTTGAGCTACGAGAGAGCAAGAGAGGAGCAAACAAAAATTGGTATTTGAATTTCAGTGTGCTTTGATATGTTGCTGAGTTTGGAGGTAAATAAAAAACAGGGTCCAAGGTATGAAGGGGGTTCTGTAATTGAAAATAAAAAAAAACTGCATCCTTTATAACCTCTTCTTCAAATGTCTATTGTTGGGAGGCGTTGGAAGGGATATATTATTCAACCCAAAAAGTCTCCAACAAATTTTTGTAGTTTTCTCCAAAATTGCTATCAACTCCGACGCCCCTGCTCCAATTCCATTTGGCAATTAATCACCCTGCACAACCGTGACTGTCTGTCAGCATTCAAAGGCATTAACACATAAAAAGGATTATTCAAGCTTTTATTTGCAAACACCAACAGCAACAAAAACTAATATTTGTTGTTGCAACAACATCAGCAACATCATGTGCAACACATGTGCAACGAACAAACTAATCCTAGCCAAGGTTTACAAATGATTTCAGAATCTGTTACATTTTTATTTCCAATTTTTTCTTTTTCATTTTTTTTGTTGCATTCAATTTAACTAATGAATTCAATGTAAGAAGATTATAGCCGATTTTTATTTACTTTATTTCCAAATAAAGTTGTTAGGAAATTATTTCTAGGGAATTTCAGAAAATTTGTCAGCTCAGAAATTAAAAAAAAAAACAAACAAAAAATAAATAAATAAAACTCATTTGTAAACGTTAGGAATAATAACTGAGGAGACTTTTTTCGTTAGAAAAAAATTTCCTCAGGAACTGAGGAGACTTTTTTCGTTAGAAAAAAATTTCCTCAGGAACTGAGGAGACTTTTTTCGTTAGAAAAAAATTTCCTCAGGAACTGAGGAGACTTTTTTCGTTAGAAAAAAATTTCCTCAGGAACTGAGGAGACTTTTTTCGTTAGAAAAAAATTTCCTCAGGAACTGAGGAGACTTTTTTCGTTAGAAAAAAATTTCCTCAGGAACTGAGGAGACTTTTTTCGTTAGAAAAAAATTTCCTCAGGAACTGAGGAGACTTTTTTCGTTAGAAAAAAATTTCCTCAGGAACTGAGGAGACTTTTTTCGTTAGAAAAAAATTTCCTCAGGAACTGAGGAGACTTTTTTCGTTAGAAAAAAATTTCCTCAGGAACTGAGGAGACTTTTTTCGTTAGAAAAAAATTTCCTCAGGAACTGAGGAGACTTTTTTCGTTAGAAAAAAATTTCCTCAGGAACTGAGGAGACTTTTTTCGTTAGAAAAAATTTCCTCAGGAACTGAGGAGACTTTTTTCGTTAGAAAAAAATTTCCTCAGGAACTGAGGAGACTTTTTTCGTTAGAAAAAAATTTCCTCAGGAAATGAGGAGACTTTTTTCGTTAGAAAAAAATTTCCTCAGGAACGGAGGAGACTTTTTTCGATAGAAAAAAATTTCCTCAGGAACGGAGGAGACTTTTTTCGTTAGAAAAAAATTTCCTCAGGAACGGAGGAGACTTTTTTCGTTAGAAAAAAATTTCCTCAGGAACGGAGGAGACTTTTTTCGTTAGGAAAAAATTTCCTCAGGAACGGAGGAGACTTTTTTCGTTAGAAAAAAATTTCCTCAGGAACGGAGGAGACTTTTTTCGTTAGAAAAAAATTTCCTCAGGAACGGAGGAGACTTTTTTCGTTAGGAAAAAATTTCCTCAGGAACGGAGGAGACTTTTTTCGTTAGAAAAAAATTTCCTCAGGAACGGAGGAGACTTTTTTCGTTAGAAAAAAATTTCCTCAGGAACGGAGGAGACTTTTTTCGTTAGAAAAAAAATTCCTCAGGAACGGAGGAGTCTTTTTTCGTTAGAAAAAAATTTCCTCAGGAACGGAGGAGACTTTTTTCGTTAGAAAAAAATTTCCTCAGGAACGGAGGAGACTTTTTTCGTTAGAAAAAAATTTCCTCAGGAACGGGGGAGACTTTTTTCGTTAGAAAAAAATTTCCTTAGGAACGGGGGAGACTTTTTTCGTTAGAAAAAAATTTCCTCAGGAACGGGGGAGACTTTTTTCGTAAGAAAAAAATTTCCTCAGGAACGGGGGAGACTTTTTTCGTTAGAAAAAAATTTCCTGAGGAACGGAGGATACTTTTTTCGTTGGAAAAAAATTTCCTCAGGAACTGAGGAGACTTTTTTCGTTAGAAAAAAATTTCCTGAGGAACGGAGGAGACTTTTTTCGTTGGAAAAAAATTTCCTCAGGAACTGAGGACGATGTTTTTCGCATAGAGTAAAATTGCCTCAGGACCTGATGGAACTTTTTACGTATAGAAAAAAATTTCCTCAGGATCTGTGGAGACTTTTTCTTATTGTTCAATAATTTATTTGCATTATTTTAACGCCAACTGCCCCTCCCCCTCATGTGCGGGTAGTTAACTTTATTATAAATTACTACAAATGCATTGTGTAAAATTGATTTGAAATTTATTCAAAACAAATGCATCAATATTGCATTATTTATGGAATTTTAAAATAGACATTGTTTGCTATTTGAAATTAGTTATTGTGATTATTTGCACACACACACACACACAGACTCACATCAATTCCGAACAGTTGTTTCGCTAATTATTTCCATTTTAATTATTTATTGTTTGATTTTGAGCAAAAACTTTTGTTTGTGAATTTTTAATCAACTCGAAGGTGATAATTGACAAATTGGCCAATGGATATCTGTTCAAAATGCATTCAATGGGGGGTTTTGTGTGTATGTGTGTAGTGGTTAAAGGCTGTTATCACACACATACTTATGTACACAGATACACATGCATGTGCCAAAAAGTCAATTTTGTGTGATGAAATTTAATTAAAAATCAAAAACAGATATGCTGAAGGGGGCCAAAGGGGGCAAGCGGGAAACAGAATGATGGAAACTAAAATTTGCAAATTATGATGAGAACATTTTCAATTAATTTTTAAGCTAATCATAAAATTGTGTAAAATTTAAGGATAAAATCCTTTAATTTCTCTATCAATGCCAAATATAGATTTTTTTTTCAAAATTTCCGCTTTTAACTCTTTCTTATAATTTAAATTTCCCCAAAAAAAGTTAATAATCTTATAATAATCTCCAATTACCTCCGGGCTCCATTTTCAATCATCGTTAGCCCATTATTATAATTTTAATGATCTCATACAGATTTTCAAAATCAAAATCACAAGGCCAGAGTATTGGAAACAATGCCATTAAATCCAATAAAAAATAACAACTTCAAAATCATCTTCTGAGAATCATCATCACCATCATCGTCATCACAACTAATTATCATCCTTTTATGACTACGAATCAGCAGCAACAATAACACAGACATATTGGAGTTCCACTTGTCTTTATCGTTACAACAACACTCATGGCATTTAAGGACTCACAGCTATGGCACAGTGGGAGTAAAACAAACTTATGAAAAATTTTTTTTTTTATATTTTTTGTTTTTTTTTTCCATGAAAATTTCCAGTTCCTGAAGAAATTTTTTTTTTTTAAGAAAGCAGTCTGCTCATTTCCTGAAGAAAATTTTTTTCTAAAGGAAAAAGTCTGCCCAGTTCCTGAAGAAAATTTTTTTCTAAAGAAAAAAGTCTCCTCAGTTCCTGAAGAAATTTTTTTTCTAAAGAAAAAAGTTCACCAGGTTCTTAGAATTTTTTTTTTCTAAATTTTCTAAAGGAAAAAGTCTGTCCAGTTCCTGAAGAAACTTTTTTTCTAAAGAAAAAAGTCTCCTCAGTTCCTGAAGAAAATTTTTTTCTAAAGAAAAAAGTCTCCCCAGGGTCTTAGAATTTTTTTTTTCTAAATTTTCCTGAAGATACTTTTTCTAACGAAAAAGGTCTTCACTTTTTCAATGGAATTTTGTTTCTGACGGAATAACTCTCCCCAGTTCCAGAGGAAATTTTTTTCTGACGAAAAAACTCTCTCCAGTTACTGAGTATTTTTTTAACGAAAAAACTCTTCCGACTCCTGAGGACATTTTTTTGTATCGAAAAATTTTCCAATTCCTGAGGAGATTTCTTCTAACGAAAAAAGTCTCCACTATTCCTGAGGAAGATTTTTGCTAACGAAAAAAGTCTCCCCAATTCCTGAGGAAATTTTTTTCTATAGGAAAAAAGTCTCCACAGGTACTTAGGAAAATGTTTCTAATTTTTCATCACCATCATCGTCATCACAACTAATTATCATCATTTTATGACTACGAATCAGCAGCAACAATAACACAGACATATTGGAGTTCCACTTGTCTTTATCGTTACAACAACACTCATGGCATTTGAGGACTCACAGCTGTGGCACAGTGGGAGAAAAACAAACTCATGCTTTTTTAATGAAAATTTCCAGCTCCTGAAGAAAAATTTTTTCTAAAGAAAAAAGTCTGCTCAGTTCCTGAACAAAATTTTTTTCTAAAGAAAACAGTCTGCTCAGTTCCTTAGGAATTTTTTTTCTATAGAAAAAAAGTCTCCCAGGTCCTTAGAAAAATGTTTTTTCTAAATTTTCCCGAAGAAATTTTTTCTAACGAAAAAGGTCTTCACTTTTTCCCTGAAATTTTTGTCTGACGCAATAACTCTCCCCAGTTCCAGAGGAAATTTTTTTTCTGACGAAAAAAACTCTGCCCAGTTACTGAGGATTTTTTTCTAACGAAAAAACTTTCCCAATTCCTGAGGAAATTTCTTCTAACGAAAAAAGTCTCCACAATTCCTGAGGAAGATTTTTTCTAACGAAAAAAGTCTCCCCAGTTCCTAAGGAAAATTTTTTCTATAGAAAAAAAGGCTCCACAATTCCTGAGGAAGTTTTTTTCTAACGTAAAAGGTATCCGCAGTTCTTATGGACATTTTTTTTCCAACGAAAACAGTCTTCACAGTTCCTGTGGAAATTTTTTTCGAACGAAAAAAGTCTCCACAGTTCTTATGGAAATTTTTTTTTTCAACGAAAACAGTCTCCACAGTTCCTGTGGATTTTTTTTCTAACCGAAAAGGTCTCCACAGTTCCTGTAGAAACATTTTTCTAACGAAAAAAGTCTCCTCAGCTCCTGCTTAAATTTTTTTCTATCGAAAAAAGTCTCCACAATTCCTGTGAAATTTTTTTTGTAATGAAAAAGCCTCCCCAGTTCCTGAAGAAGTTTTTTTTTTTCTAACGAAAAAATTGTTCTTAGTTCCTATGTAAAATTTTTTCTAGCGAAAAGAGTCTCCACTATTACCAAGTAAATTTCAGTTTAACCTAATGACCCCACTGTGTGTGAAATCTCCGTCTGTTTATTTATGGAGCATCATTACGAATATCATCACCGGCAATGGTGTAACGAAGACCATCATTGATGATGGGTATCAGGCGAATCATTGGCTTCATCACAATTTTCTATGCTTATTTTCATTTGGACTTTTCCTTTTGCTGTTCCATTCTCCGTCGAGCAGGAAGAACATTAAATGTTTCCAAATGGTTTTATGAATGTCCTTTCATATTTTGTGTGGGAGTATGTGTGTGTGTGTGTGCGTGAGTGGCATTGTGGTACAAGGATATGTTTGTCTAACGTCTGCCAGTCTATCTCAAATGTCTATCTCCCAACAAATGACATTTTATGATTTTTTTTCTGTTATTATTGTTGGCTTTTGTTTCGCTCCTCCCTCCTCCTCCTCTCTCGTCTTCTTACAATGAATTGTCTCCTTTGCTTTTTCAATCTTCCGTTTGATTTGATTATAAGACTTGTGGTAAATTGTGATGCTTTTATAATTTCAAATGGCTTGGTATTATATTGTGTTTCCGGGACTTCAGGATGAGGGGTTGGGTTGTCTTTTTCGAAACTGTTGGTATTGAAAATTAAATGTTTATTTTTTGCCACAATGCTTTCATATCTGCTTGACATTAAATGTCTCCTTGGTGAGGGGCTATGGATGGAAAAGTTGTCATTATATTGGAATTGGAAATAAAGGATCATTAACACAGGGCTGGGAACGAACAAATGGATGGTATCAAGAACTATCCTACAGAGAAAATGTTTTTCTTTCTCGGGTCCGTGAGGTCAGTTTTTTTCTATAGAAAAAAGTCTCCTGAGGTCCCTAAATTCAGTTTTTTCTATAGAAAAAATTAACTCCTCAGGCCCTGAATTCATTTTTTTTCTATGAACTGTGGAACTGTGGTCCCTGACCTCCTGAGGAAATTTTTTCTATCGAAAAAAGTCACCCAATTCCTGAGGAAATTTTTTTCTAAAGAAAAAATTCTCCTCAGTTCTAACGAAACAAGTCTCCTCAGTTCCTGAGGAAATTTTTTTCTAACGAAACAAGTCTCCTCAGTTCCTGAGGAAAAAAGTCTAACGAAAAAAGTCTCCTCAGTTCCTGCGGAAATTTTTTTCTAACGAAAAAAGTCTCCCCAGTTCCTGTGGAAATTTTTTTCTAACGAAAAAAGTCTCCTCAGTTCCTTGGGAAATTTTTTTCTAACGAAAAAATTCTCCTCAGTTCCTTGGGAAATTTTTTTCTAACGAAAAAATTCTCCTCAGTTCCTGAGGAAATTTTTTTCTAACGAAAAAATTCTCCTCAGTTCCTGAGGAAATTTTTTTCTATATGAAAAAAGTCTCCTCAGTTCCTGAGGAAATTTTTTTCTAACGAAAAAAGTCTCCCCAGTTCCTGAGGAAATTTTTTTCTAACGAAAAAAGTCTCCCCAGTTCCTGTGGAAATTTTTTTCTAACGAAAAAAGTCTCCCCAGTTCCTGTGGAAATTTTTTTCTAACGAAAAAAGTCTCCCCAGTTCCTGTGGAAATTTTTTTCTAACGAAAAAAGTCTCCCCAGTTCCTGTGGAAATTTTTTTCTAACGAAAAAAGTCTCCACAGTTCCTGAGGAGATTTTTTTCTATACGAAAAAAGTCTCCTCAGTTCCTGAGGAAATTTTTTTTCTATATGAAAAAAGTCTCCTCAGTTCCTGAGGAAATTTTTTTCTATACGAAAAAAGTCTCCTCAGTTCCCTGAGGTCAGCTTTTACTATAGAAAAAAAGTCTCCTCAGTTCCAGAGAAAATATTTTTCTAACGAAAAAAGTCTCCTCAGTCCCTGAGGAAATTTTTTTCTAACGAAAAAAGTCTCCTCAAGTCGTAAAGTAATTTTTTATTTTAACGAAGTCTCCTCTTTTCCCGCAAATTTTTTCTACCCGAAATTGTTTTCCCCTGCCTTGGGAAACTTTTTAACAATTCCTAAGTTTCCTCATTTGAGGCGGATAGTTTATGCAGCTAGAAAAGCCTACAAATTTCAGTTTGTAGAAAAATTATTCACTTTGTAAATAGTTCTCCGGTAGGACATATTATTGTTTTTTCTTAATTTGATATATTTTTAGTAGGTCAATTGATAATGCTGCTCTTACTACAGTACATCTTCACTGTCATTCTGTATGCTTTTCCCATTGACCCCTTAGGTGGCATTCAAAAATGAAAGTTATTTCCTTTGCAAATCTCCATTCCAATTACCTCGAAGATTTACTTTCGTTAGTCTACTTACTCTTAGTATTGTTGTTGTAATTGTTGCTGCTGATGTTGTTGTTTATTTTAGTCCAGATAAAACATCATTTATTTCGCTACAACTTACGACATTTGAAATTTCCTCTCGGAGCGTGTTTTGCATGTCCGGAATATTGATTAGCTTTGATATCCGTTGACCTAATCAGAGGCACATTTCGGGGAGATAAATTGGCATTTGAAGAAATATATCTGTTGCCACGATTCAACACGATTCATTTATCATAAAGGCTAACAGGGAGTAAAGGCTCCAAATGAAAAGTGAGGGGGAGGGAGGAGGGGTTTTTTATCATTGGCATTACAACATTAAAAAAAAATATGTAATATTTTTGGGTAAAGTAACTGGTCGTTTTTCTTTTCTAGTGGAAGTAGCAATGGCAGGTTGTTACAAATTGAAGGTAAACAAAATCGTAAGGAGTTCCATTGATAGACCACCCTGAATGGGCTTCCTAAAGATGACCCTGATTGGGCATCTAAATATAAGGACCCAAAATATAAATACCATAGAACAACTGTAATTGGGTTTCCTTGGAAGAGGACTCTGAAAAATTTCCTAAAGTTTCAAAAATATTAAAAAAACTAGAATCCTCTTTTGAGTTTTCTATAAAAAAAATGCTCAAAAGCTCTCTATAAAATGTTGCGAATTATATCTCAAAATATTGGGATACCTTTGTATATGGTCAAGACCTTAGTAAGGGTATTGAAGTACAAATCAAATCTACTGGGATTTTCTACAAGCCAAACTGGCTATTGGAAAATGGAATTATAAAACATTTTGCGGCGAATTCGGAAAAAGTGGCAAATTTGTGAAAAATAATTTTTTTTACAAACATTTTTGATATTTTTTATGTTACCTCTTAACTATACAAATTTCTTTTGTTCAGTGACTCATAATGAAATTTGATCTAGAATATTTCTTCCTTTGACGCATTCTTCAAAAAATTAAGTCTTAAGGGAGATCTTGACTTAGAGTTGAAAACGTCTTAAATATGCGGTAAAAAAGAAACGCATAATTTCCACTTGCAATATATAAATCTCGAATGCAATTTTCTTCGAAACTGTTATACCTAGGTATATGGTTTATTCTGGGATTTATAGTGAAATTTTGTGTCGAATATTTCGTCTTTCACTACATTCTGCCTTAAATGACGTTTTATGTAACATTCATGCTTTAAATCGGATAAAGTCCAAAAACTTGATCAAAAAATTGGGAAATATTTTCATTTTTTTCGGCAAAATTTGTGTACATTTTTTATGGTATATGATTAAAATAGAGACTTCTTTGGTAACTTATAGTAAAATAGGGTTCAGAATATTTTTTCCCTTGACACTTCTCCGAAAAAAATGAAGTATTGAGGCAGATTGTGGCTTGAAATTAATTAGCAAATTAGCAGTAAAAAAGTTAAAAATAATAATTTCCAATCGGAATATTTATTTAATTCAAATGTAATTTTCTTAAAAACTATTATATTTAGATATACAATTTATTCTGAGATTTATTGTGAAATTTTGTGTAGAATATTTACTCTTTTGATACATTCTGCCTAAAATGGAATTTTATGTTATTTTCATGGCTTAGGTTAAAAAAAGTCAGACAAAAAATTAATCAAAAAAAAAAATCTAGTTTTTCTTGTCAATTGTAGATGCAAATATTTTCTGGATCTACAATGGACATAGAGATTCCTTTCCTGTGGTGACATTCGGTGGAATTGGGTCTAGAATATTTCTTCATTTGACACCTTCCCAAAAAAATGAAGTTCTATAGGAGATTTTGGCTTTGAATGGAAAGGGACATATTTTGAAGGTCTTGAACAGACAGTGGACTTTTCAGAAGACTTTTTCTGCAGGAAGAGTATAGCTTGTGAGTATCTCCATTTAATCCTCTGAAGATCTTCTGTGGAAACAAGTAAAAAGCTGTATGTTCGGCCGGGCCGAACTTTGAATACCCTCCAACAGTTGGAACAAATTTAGCAATTAAAAAATAAATAAAAAAGTAAAATAAAATAAAATCCTTTACTTGAAAAAAATTGAAAAAAAAAAAAAAATCGGTGAATAATGTCGCTAAAAATAATCAAAATACCGAATATCAGGAGGTGCCGTTATATGGAGGCTATACGAAGACGAAGAGGCTATACGAACTTCAAACGCCAAATTTGAAACGATTCCGGTAATTAATGTCACTAAAAATCATCAAAATACCGAATATCAGGAGGCGCAGTTATATAGGGGCTATACTACAACATGGATCTGCACAGACAATTTTCTGTCGTAGGCTGCAGTATTCATTACGAACTTCAAATACCAAATTTGACACGATTCCGGTGAATAATCTCACTAAAATCATCAAGATACCGAATATAGGGAGGTGCCGTTATATGGACACTATACGAAGACGTGGACCTGCACAGACAATTTTCTGTCATAGTCTGTAGTATCCATTACGAACTTCAAATACCAAATTTGAAACATTTCCGGTGAATAATGTCGCTAAAATCAGTAAAATGCCGAATATCGAGAGGTGCCGTTATATGTGGCTATACGAAGACGTATACCTGCACAGACAATTTTCTGTCATAGGCTGTAGTATCCATTACGAACTTCAAATGCGAAATTTGAGACAATTCCGGTGAATAATGTCGCCAAAATCATCAAAAACCGATTATCAGGAGGTACCGTTATTTGTGGTCTATACGAAGTCGAGGTCCTGCACAGACAATTTTCTGTCATAGGCTGTAGTATCCTTTACGAACATCAAATACCAAATTTGAAACGATTCCGGTAAATAATGTCGCTAAAAATCATCAAAATACCGAATATCGTGGGTACTGTCTTATGGCGGTTATACGAAGACGAGGACCTGCACAGACAATTTTCTGGGTTGTGGGATCCATTACGAACTTCAAATGCCAAATTTGAAACATTTCCGATGAATAATGTCACTAAAATCATCAAAATACCGAATATCGGGAGGTGCCGTTATATGGAGGCTATACGAAGACGTGGACCTACATGGCCCATTTTCAATATCAAAAGACCTGCAGACATAACATACATTTCAGTAAAAATTTATCAATCTACTTCAATTCGTTCGGAAGCTAGAGTGATTTCCACAGAGGGATAGGCGGATAGACGGACAGACGGACGGACATTGATAAATCGACATAGAATTTTATGCTGATCAAGAATATACATACTTTGTGGGGTATATTTCGGAATGACAAACTTAATATACCCTCCATACTATGGTGGAGGGTATAAAATAAAAATTATGGCGTTTGACTTTGTTGCAGTTTTTTTTTTTTATCTTTTTATGGATCTAAAATGTATACTTCGAGGTATTACAAACGGAGAAAATTAATATTTCTTCTGTACTATGGTGGAGGGTATAAAAAGGTCTTCTTCTATAGAAATCAGATCATGAATAATTTTGTTTTTAAAAGGGTTTTTAAAACAGAGTAAATATTAGAGGTTTTCTATCAATTTCAGAAGATCAATAAAAGAAAGGATATTTCCAAAGGTCTTCTATAGAAGAGAAGGCCTTTTCAATGTTACTTATGGGCCGAAGTCATTTTAGGGTTTTCTATTAACTGAAGACCTTCTATACAATTAATACAATGAAAGTTATTTTGAAGGTATTCTACAAAAGTAAACTATTTTATAAAAATCATAGGAAGGTCTTCCCCTAACTGGACCTCCGTATCTCTTCCCAAAAATTTATCTTCAAATCCCTTCTCAATTTCCACCACAATTCTTTTGTTTAAAACTTAAGGTTTTAAATTTATTTCAATTTTAAATATTTTCCCCCCATTTTGCATTGGTGTTGAGAAAAACTTTCGGGTTTCAATTTTGTAGTGCAGCAAGTGTTAGTATGTGTGTGAGTGTGTGTGTGTGTGAGTGTGTTGGTGCAAATGTGTTGGTCCAGTCGTTAGTAATTTAAAATGATGACATCGGCACATTTAAAGTTTTGTAAAAAGTTTAGCACTCACTGCAATGACTGGTGTTCGATTGAAAGTGCAAAGGGGGGAGAGGGGGAAAGGGGTAGGGTAGTACTTTCCGTTTTTTTGCCTGCAATTCTTTTCCACAAACTATTAAATGATTTTGTATTTTTTTTTCTCCTTCGTTTTTTTTTCTCACTTTCCAAGTTGGTGGCAATGGCTAGCGTAGAGTGCTTGGAAATAGTTAAACAGGAAAAAAATAGAAACGTCATTTCCTTGGCACTTCCACACTTTACCTCTGACCGAGGTGGGGAGTTGAGGAGGTGCCTTCGTTCGCTCGCTCCCTGTGTAAAAATAGTTTCAAATGGTTTTGAAAATAAATAATGGCATTTCGAATGACGGACAAAAGACGGACTTTGCGATGACTCAATGATTGCTGGGTAAAACATTTGCGCTGGGGTCCAGAAAACAAGCTGCTCAAGGAGACAAGTGGGTATTGTGCCGGACGGGATGACAGTTCACTTTGAAATTTCAAAGTTTTCAAAGTGCTTTCCAAACTAGTGGTGGTGTTGTTGTTGTTGCTGCTCCTCCTGTTATTGGCAGTATTTAAAATATTGGCTATCGATGTCGTTGCCGATGATGTTGTTAGTTTACACTTGTTGGCGGGGAAGATGATTGCAGGGGGAGAGTGAAAAATGCTTTTCTCCCATTCATGGCTCTTAGTTTCTCCTTTCTCTTTCGTGTTCTTGTTGTTTTGTCTTTAGTCCTGCCATTGTTTTCCCTGTGTGTTCTCCTGCATTGAAATGTATTTAATGAAATGCCAGCATCAGTTCAAGCATCTGTCAGCTTCGTCGTGTTTGGGCCATCAGCAGCTGAGTTCAGCAGGGTACAATGAGGTCTTCTCAGCTTGCCTCAAATATGATATCATTTTAATTTGATTTTATGGCCAATTCCCTTTGATGCACTTTTCACCTCCCACCCACCATTATCACCGGATCATTTGTTATTTGAACATTATCGGTATTGGAATTGTGTCATCGTTCAATTAGAAAATCATAATCAATTGTTTGAACGGACAAGTTGTAACAATGAGACACGGACCATTATGTTGGCAGTGGGAACACACCAAATTAGTAGGATTTGGAGGGATTTTCAAAGCATAAGGAATAAGAGGAAGAAAAATTTTGATAATTTAATTTGGTTCGTGTCATTCGATAGGTTTTCAGGGGGGCAGATAAACTTCCACATAGAGGGCCTTCTGTTCATAGAAGACCTTTAAAAGGAATTTTGGTCACTGGAGACCCTCTTTAAATTCTTTTGACCATCTGAAGTCTTCGATGGTCAAAAGACCTTAAAATAGGTCTCCGGGGCTAAAGGAAGTCCTAAAAAAAGGCCTGCTAAATTATTTCTGCCTACATAAAGCTATGAAATTTCTTCGGTTAAAAGAGGATCTCTAAAAGGAATTCTGCTCATAGGAAACTTATTTGAAGTTCTGCTGAAAGAAGACCATGAAATTCAGGACTTTTGGTCATATAAGGCCCATGCAGTTTCTTTTAGCCTTGGGAGACTTATAGACCTTCCATATGTCTCCCAGGGCTAAAAGAAACTTCATACGCCATAGGGTATCTTATAAAGGTCGTAGGACCATAGAGGACCTGTAAATGTAGTTTTGACACTAAAACCACTAAAAGATCTGCAAAAGAACTTCTGGTCATATAAGAGCTATGGAATGTGTTCTTCCTATAGAAGACCTGTGGAAGGTCTTCTGGCCATATAAGATCATAGAAGATCCATAAGGGGGTTTCTGCTGAAAGAAGACCTCTAACCGGTCATGAAAGTCTGGTAAAAGGACTTCTGGTCATAAAATACCCATGACATTTTTTTTAACTCTCTAAAAGGTCATGGAAGTAGTGTAGGATAACTTCCGGCCATAGAAAACCTGGGGAAGGTCTTTTGACCATAGGAGACCTATTAATGGTAGAGGTATCATAGAGGATCCATAAAGGAGCTTCTGCTGAGAGAACATCTCTAAAATACCATGGAAAACTTGTGAAGGACTTCTGGTCATATAAGAACTATGGAATTTCTTCTGTCCATAGAAGATCTGTAAAATATTTTTAGGTCATGGAAAACCTATTAAGGGTTGTGGGATCATACAGACCTGTAAAAAAACTTCTGCTGAGGAAAGCCCTTAAAAAAACCATGGAAAAAGACTTCTTCGGTAAAAGACTTCTGCCTATATAAGACCTATTAAATATCTTCTGTCCACAAAACATCTGTGGAAGATTTTTTGGCCATAGGAGACCTTTTAAAATTCGAAGAAGACCTCTGGGAGACCATGGAAGCGTGGTAAAAGGGCTTCTGGCTATATAAGGCCTATGAACTTTTTTTTAACTCAAGAAGACATGTGGAAGGTCTTTTGGCAATAGGAGACCTATTAAAGGCCATATAAGACCTGTAAGGGTTCTTATGCTAAGGACTTTTGCCCTTATAATACCCAAACAATTTCTTCCGACTCTAAGAGACCTCTGATTGTTTTTTCGGACATAGGAGACCTTATAAAGGTCTTAGGACCATCGAAAACCTGTTAAAGGACTTCTGGCCATTTACCTGCTTAAGGACGTTTCGTCAAGAAGAAGACATATGGAAGGTCTTTTGGCCAATGGAGACCTATTAAAGGCCATAGAAGATCTGTAAAGGTTCTTATGCTGAGAGAAGGCCCCTAAAAGACCATGGAAGTCTGGTGGAAGGACTTTTGCCCTTGTAATCCCAAACAATTTCTTCTAACCCTGAGAGATCTATGGATGTTTTTTCGGCCATAGGAGACCTTATAAAGGACGTAGGACCATCGAAAATCTGTTAAAGGACCATTGGCCATTTAGTGCCTACAAAATTTCTTCTGTCCATTGAAAGTGGGAAGTCTTTCGCCCATGAGAGACCCATTAAAAGTCGTGGATCTATAGAACACCTGTCAAGGGAGTTCTGCTGAAAGAAGACCTCTAAAAGACCTGTAAAAAGTCTTCTGGCCCTATAAGACCTATGCAATTTCTTCTGGCTCTAGGAGACCTGTTAAAGGACTTTTGCTCCTAAAATAACTTGAAGAGGTCCTGTAGCAAAAAAAAAAATCTAAAAGACCATGGAAACTTTGTAGAAGTACTTTTGGCTGTATAGGACCTATGACATTTCTTCTAGCCCTAGGAGACATTATAAATGTCTTTTTTCCTAAGATTCCTTAAAATGAGCCTTTGGCGGCAGAAAAAAAAAACTTAAAAATATTTTCCCTTTCTAAGACGGCCCAAAAAGGATTTTTTAGCCACAGAACATCTGTAAAAGTTTCACAGGCCATTTAAGAGTCCTGGCCTTCTGTGCCTGAAACTTCTTTTAAAGATCCTCTGAAAATCAAACATTTTTGTATTTAAAGAATATCTGACCCTGGAGGACCTAGTTAAGGCCCTTTGTTACTAAAATACCTTGCTAAGGTTTTCTGGGTAAAATAGATACTCTAAATTCTTTGTGTTTCTTAAAAGCGTCGAAAAGGTTCTTGTCCATAAAGGACCTGTAAAACCTGGTTAAACCAACCATTTTTATTTAGAAGTTTCATAACCCATTTAAAGTTAACTAAGTTTCATTTGCGGCTATCGAAATGTGGTCAAATTTAATTTTTCCTTTACTTTTTAGCAAAAATTATATGTCTGATTGTTCGTCTTCGTTTTTTTGTTTGTTTTGGCCTTTGTTTGCCTTCCAAAGAAAAGTTCACTTGATTTATAATTTGTGCCCTACTGGAAAATGTCTAGATACCTTTTTTTCCTATGGTTCGATGGTTGGCCAGGGACTAGAGTAGCAGTTTGTTTACATTTGTGGCAGTGACGTACCTTTTTCACGCTATAGGTAGGGTTAGGATGTTTTGAGGAGAAAAAAAAAAATAAAAACTATGAATACCAAATATAGGATTTCGAGCGATATGTGTGTCCAAGTAATGCTTCTCTCATATCTCCAATTCGAAACATAAAAAAATTCTTCAAAATTATCTAAATTGGCCAGAATGTTCCGCCAAAGATTAATTTTAGGTTGACAATTTTTCATGGGTTATGTGGTTACTTCTAATTTTCTATCGACGCCACTGTCACCTTTTCCAAAGTTCAAAAATAGATTTCTCATCTTTGTATATTCTCCTTGTGCTTGTGAGTGTGTTTGTGTGTGTGTCTGTGTATGCTTTATTTGTATTGTAAATTTTTCATGACGCTGTCCACACAGGTGCCATACTGAGGTGTCATAATTTAAAATTTATAATACGAACCGAGTTAATTAAAGTTAAATAGCTTCGTTTGTCTATGACAGATTGTGAGTATGGGTGTGTGTGTGTGTATTTGTTTGTTGACAGGAAATTGTTGTAAAATTAAAAATGGTAGTTCTAGCAGCTGAAAAAGTTTGTGGTTAAAAAAAGGTAAGGTTTTACTGGGGAAATAAAAAAATGAATGATTTAAAGGCATTTAAAAAATCAGCAAATATTCAACTATAATTGGTCTTCATAAAATTCCAAAATTATAAAAGAACTGTTATGGATGGACGGTTCTAGAAATAGTATTAAGGCTTATTTATTGATCCTTGAAAATTATTCTTTAAAAATCCTTCTATAAGATGATTAATTAGTTCTTATTTAAAAAAAAAATCCATTATTATATTTGGTTTATAAAAAATATTTTTTTTAAATATACTTTTAAAAAAATAAATATTAAAAAACAAAAAAAAAGCCTACCAAAGGGGTGGGACAACGATTTGTACCATATTCTAAAGAGAATTTTGGTCCTTAAGAAATCCTTAAAAATTCAGGTCTGAGGGCCTGGTCTCTAGAAAAATTTTCTTCAAAAAACTTACGTTTGACACCCTTTTGGTCCTTAAAAATATCGTTAAAAATTCTTCTTTTAACGAAAATTTGAAGCCTGTGGTCCTTAAAAAAATTCCGTTACCGTTAGATACTCTGTTGATCCTTGAACATTTTTCACAAAAGAGGATCTTTTGGTCGTTAATAATTTCTTTAAAAAAATTTATGCTTAAGGCTCTCTAGCTTCTTGAAACATATTTAAAAAAAAATCCCCGGTTGGGGTTAAAAAAATTAGTAAAAATAAATAGATAATAAAAATTAGTAAAAATAAAAACAGATAATGTCTGTATGTAAATGTAAGTCCTTATAATAAAAAAAAAACAATGTTGTTTGGTGTCCTTGAGAAATATTCTTTTAATAATATTAAAAATATTTTTGTAAAAAATCCGCTTTTGGATCTGTTGGTCCTTGAAAAAAATCTATTTTTGGAATCCTGTTGGTCCCTGTAAAAATATTCCTTAAAATTCCAAGTTTGATACTCTTTTGATTCTTGAAAAAATATTTTTTTTTGTCAAAATTTGCAATTGAAGTCCTCAAAAAATTATTTGAGGAATAAAAATATAAAAAAATAAAAAATTCTTCAAATAATTTTTGAGTTCCTTGAAAATATAGGTTTTTTTGGTCCTTAAAAATATCGTTAAAAATTCTTCTTTTAACGAAAATTGGAGGCCTGTGGTCTTTAAAAAAATTCCATTACCGTTAGATACTTGAGGCTCTCTAGCTCCTTGAAAAATATTTAAAAAAACCAGTTGGGGTTAAGAAAAAAATTAGTAAAAATTAATAGATAATAAAATTTAGATAATAAAAATTTGTAAAAAAAATAGATAACTTCGTAATAAAATACTTCTGAAAAAATCGACAATTATAGTCCTTGGCAATATATTCTTATAATAGAAAAAAAAAACAATGTTGTTTGGTGTCCTTGAGAAATATTCTTTTAAAAATCCACGTTTGGTTAGCCCTTGAAAAAATATTTTTTCTTTGTCAAAATTGGCAATTGAAGTCTTCAAAAAATTATTTGAGGAATAAAAATATTCTTCAAATAATTTTTTGAGTTTCTTGAAAAAATACGTTTTTTGAGGTCCTTGCAAAAATATTCTTCAAAAATTCACGACAAATAAAGTTCTTGACAATATATTATTTAAATAATTATCTATTTTTTTTAAGTGGAGAATAGAAGTCTTCGAAAAATGTTCTTTGAGTAAAAGTATATGTTTGAGGTCCTTGCGAAACTATTTTTTAAAATCAAAAAAATATTAAAAATATGTTTTATTTAAGACCACCATTGAAGTTATTAACAAGTAAAAAAGCAGTAAGTTCGGCCGGGCCGAACTTTGAATACCCTCCACCATTTGGAACGAATTAGAAAATTTTCAAAAAAAATAAAATCCAATAAAAATTCTTTTAAAATCTTTAAAATATCTAATATAGGAAGGTGCCGATATATGGGGGGATATACGATATTGTGGACCTATAAAGACAAATCTATGTCTGCGTGTAAAGTACTCACAAGGAACTCCGTGTGTGGGTTTTCAGAAAATACGATTGGAAAATGTGGCTAAAATCATCAAAATACCGAATATCGCGGGGTACCATTATATGGGAGCTATACGTTATCGTTAACCTATATAGAGAATTCTCTGTCGGTGGGTAAAGTGCTCACAAAGAACCTCTTGTGACCATTCCGTAGAAAAATATGGCTAAAAACATCAAAATACCGAATATCGGGGGTACCGTTATATGAGGGCTATACAATATCGTGGATCTATATAGATAATTCTCTGCCGAGGTATAAAGTACCCTCAAGGAACTCCTTGTGTGGATTTTCAGACAATTCCGATGAAAAATGTGGGTGAAATCATAAAATACCGAATATCGGGAGGTACCGTTATATGGGGGATATACGATATCGTGGACCTGTATAGACAATTCTCTCTCAGGGGGTGAAGTACTCACAAGGAACTACTTGTGTTGATTTTAAGACAATTCCATTGAAAAGCGTGGCTAACATCATCAAAATACCGAATATCGGAGGTTACAGTTATATGGGGGATATACGATATCGTGGACCTATATAGACACTTCATTTTGAGGAGGTAAAATGCCCACAAGGGACTCCTTTTTTTTGTGGATTTTTAGACAATTCCGTTGAAAAATGTGGGTAAAATCATCAAAATACCAAATATCGGGGGTACCGTTATATGGGGGCTATACGATATTGTGGACCTATATAAATAATTCTCTGCCGAGGTATAAAGTACCCACAAGGAACTCCTTGTGTGGATTTTCAGACAATTCCGTTGAAAAATGTGGGGAAAATCATCAAAATACCGAATATCGGGGGGTACCGTTATATGGGGGCTATACGATATCGTGGACCTATATGGACAATTCTCTGCCGAGGTATAAAGTACCCACAAGGAACTCCTATTGTAGTCCATGAAAAAATATTTTTTTTAATAAAACTGGGGGGATGTCCTTGAAAAAATATTCTTAAAATTAAAATCGTTGTTTAAGGTCCTTGAAAAATATTCTATAAAAAATCACATTTTTGTTGTCCTTGACAAAATGTTTTTTGTTTTTTATAAAAGGTCGTTGAAATAAATTCGTTAAATGAATATCCATTTTTAGGCCCTTGAAAAGATATTCCAAAAATTCCATGACAAAGTATTCTTCAAAAATCCTAGAATTATTGAGTCTTGAAAAGAATTCTCTAAAAATTCGAATTTTTGATTCGAAAAAATAATTTTTTTAGAAATTCTTGTTAGGGAGATCCTTAAAGACATATTTCTAAAAAAAAATATTCTTCAAGTCCTTGAAAAATGTTCTCTAGATTGAAATCGCTGTATGAAGTCCTTGAAAAATATTCTATAGAAATTCATATGGTTATTGTCCGTTTTTAGTAAAAACGGATAAATAGAGTCGTTAGAATAAATCGTTAAATAATTATACATATTCGAGGTCCTTGACGGTCGCCAAACAATATTTCTAAAAATTCCATGAAAAATAATATTCGTTAAAACTCCTAGAATTATTGAGTTTTGAAAAGTATTCTCTAAAAATTCACATTTATATGCTCCTTGAAAAAATCTTTTTTTAGAAATTCACATTCGAGTGATCCTTGAAGACGTATTTCTGAAAAAATATTCTTCAAGTCCTTGGAAAAATATTTCTTAAAATAAAATCGTTGTTTGAGGTCCTTGAAAAATATTCTATAAAAATTCACGTTTTTGTGGTCCTTGAAAAAATATTTTTTTTTATAGAAACGGATAATTGAAGTCGTTGAGGTCCTTAAAAAAACTGTTTTTAAAAAAATTCATATTTGGACGGCGGTCAATAGATATTCTTAAAATTTCCGTGACAAACATATTCTATAGAAATCATAGAACTATTGAGCCTTGAAAAATATTCACTAAAAATTCTCGCTTATTAGTCTTTAGAATTTTTTTAATTTATGTTCGTGTGATCCTTGATGACATATTTCTGAAAAAAATATCTGTAATATTTCCACATATGTGTGGCCCTCGAAAAAATATTATGTAGATTTCCAAGATTTTGTTAGCTTGAAAAAAATGAAAATATTATTTAAGATGTCCTGGAAGAAATATTCTTAAAAATTCCAGGATTATTGGCTCTTGAGAAAATGTTCTTCAAAGAAATCCTAGATTTTTAGTCCTTGAAATATATTTTCTTCAAAAATCCCCATTTGGAAAATTGTTGTTAACACATTGCATAGTTAACGTTTGAGGTTCCTTGAAGAATCCTGGAATGTTGATATATGCCCTTGATGTTGCCAGCAACATGTTTACAAGTGACAAAACTGAAATATGAAAATCCACAGTTTGGAACATGCGCTGTAAATGGAATCCACGAAAATGCATCGGAATTTTATTTTGAAATATTTTCAATAGTTCGTTAAGAAATAAATGTGAATTCAAAATATTTCAGGACAAGAAGCCATTTCATGTATCCATAGTCTAGGAACTCAAGAACATTTTCCTTGACAATTTTTATCTTGTCCCATAAAGTTATTTTTATTAAGGACAAATGCCCATTTGTGTGTCCTTGTATCATTTGCTTGCCTAACATTTAACGGAAAAAGGGGCTTCCCATTTCAACTTCCCAGATTGACTTTCATTATATCAGCATTCTATATTTTTTTTTGTTACGAATTCAAATTTCCTCTTAACTGCCACATTGTACATTAACATTTTATTAATTAAATTTGTTTCTGGGAACTGAAGTTGTGTGTGTGTCAGAATTTCATCTCCTCCCACCACGTCATTATTTCATATAACGTTCCTGGAATTGTTTCCTAATCAGTGGCTTTGTTAATAAATTCCTTCAACATTATAATGATTGTGATGGCAGATTATGGTAATTCGCAGAAGCTTCTCATTTAATAATAATCACAATATTGAGTAATTCATGGTGAGTAGCAAAACAGTTGGTCACACCCACACACACATACATGCAAAAATATTTGCATAACTATCAGAAACATTTTGAAGTTTTGTTGAAAATTACCTTGGAAATGTCATGAAATTTTAAAACGAAATAATATCATGGTTTTGATGGCTTGATAAATTAAAATATCTTGTAATGAGGGCGTAGTAGAGGGGGGGGGGGGGGGGGGGGGGGGGAGATAAAGTTTTCTTGATTATATCCTGAAGGCTTTGACTTTTCCTGCTCCTCAGCGAAAGAAATGGAGTTCCACGAAAAGGCCAGAGACACTTGAATAAAGAGGCTAAATGAATCAACTACCAACGTATACAAATGGCATGACAATGTGGCGTATGAGTGCTGACAGCAGTCATACGCACTGAAATCCCGGAATTTAATAACAATTTTTCAAGGTTTTTATAGAATCAAATAGGTGGATTTTTGAAAACACCCAAAAGAGCAATCCGCAAACGAGGATTTTTTAAAGAATATTATTTCTAAGGATCAACATAGCCGCAAACAAGGATTTTTTAAAGAATATATTTTTTCAAAGATTAACAGATTATCAAACGTGGAGTTTTAAGGAACAGGGGCCAACAGAAATCCAAAAATAATTTTTTTCAAGGACCAACAGAGTTCCAAAAGTGAATTTTTTACAGAATATTTTTTCAAGGATCAACAGAGCTCCAAAGTACTGGAACTTATACTTTTTGACATCCTATTTTCAAATGTAGTTTTTCAACGATATATTTTTCTAGGTCCTACGTGATTTTTTAAAGATTTTTTTCAAGGTCAATTTTTGGATCTAAGGACCTAAAAGTTAGATTTTTAAAAATTTTGTTGCTCCTAAGAGTATCAAGGACTATAAAAACCTGGACTTTGAAAATATTTTTAACAAAATTGTTTTCAGATTTCAAAGCTACAACAGTGGATGCTTAAAGAATATTATTATTAAGGATCGAACTTGAATTGTTTCAAGGACTTCTTAATCCTTGGAAATGGACTTCATGGACTTCTTTGTGGACTACTTTGTGGACATTTTAAAAAGTTTTTTCCTAGAACACTTTTTTAAAAATTTTACTGAGGGCTTGATGAGTTTTTTTTTTCATATTTTTAAAGTCTATTTTTTCAAGGACCTTTAATGTAGATTTTTTTGGATTTTTTTTTGCGTAGGTTAAAGCTGCAGTACCTAGGTCAACGATATTGCAATCATTCGCTTGTCATCCGTCCTGTTTGACCTCTTGTCGTCCAACTTGAGCTACACCATTAAAGCTATTGTTTTGGCTTCCATCGCTCCCGCTAATGGCTACAAACGTGGATTTTTAAAGATAATTTTGCCAAGGATCTAAAGAGCCATAGACGTGGATTTTTCCCAAGGACCTTTATGCCTATGGCTTTTTTTAAGAAAAATACTTTGGACCCCTAAATGTGGACGTGAATTTATAAAACATTCATTAAAGGACGTGTTTTTTAATTTTTTCTTTTTAATTTTCCAAGGATCTCAAGCCCAATAGGCATGGATTTTTTAAATAATCTTTTTTGATTTTCCAGCATAAGTGTGGATTTTTTAATGAAGTTTTTTTCTAAGGATCTCAGAAGACCCTCATAAACGAGGCATAAATGTATTTTTTATAGAATAATACCTCAAGAGCCCTAAATGTGCATTTTTAACGAGATTTTTTTTCAAGGACCTCAAAAGCCATAAACGTGGATTTTTTTATTGAAACTTTCTTCAAAGGACCTAAGGAATCATAAACGTGGATTTTTAAAGATTGTTTTTTAAATTTCCAACAACCCTAAATTAACATAAACGTGGTTTTTTTAATTCCGCGGACATTACTTAAGCGCCATAAACGTGGAATATTTAAAGAATTTTTTTAAAGAATTTTCCAACAACCCTAAATTGCCATAAACGTGGAATATTTAACGAAATTTTTTAAAGAATTTTCCAAGGACCTTTAGCGCCATAAGCGTGGATTTTTTAAAGATATTTTTTAAAGAATTTTCCAAGGACCTCTATCGCCATAAGCGTGGATTTTTTAAAGACATTTTTTTAAAGAGTTTTCAAAGGACCTCAATCGCCATAAGCGTGGATTTTTTAAAGAAATGTTTTTAAAGAATTTTCCAAGGACCTCAATCGCCATAAGCGTGGATTTTTTAAAGAAATGTTTTTAAAGAATTTTTCAAGGACCTCAATCGCCATAAGCGTGGATTTTTTAAAGAAATGTTTTTAAAGAATTTTCCAAGGACCTCAATCGTCTAGGGTCCTCACGAGACAAAAATGACCTCAAAAAAAAGGAGCTCATGAGACATAAGGACCTCAGAAAAGTAAATTTTTTATGGGCCTCATGGCAATATCAGCAATAAAGGTGGATTAAAAAAAATCTAAGGACATCACGAGACATAAACATTTTTTTTAACACGAGCCATAGAAGTCCTTAGTAAAAGCGGATTTTTAAGGGAGACATTTCTAAGGACCTCCTGTGGTATATACAATTTCAATAAACATACATAGTTTCAAAGATTTTTTTTTAAACGAGGAGTTTTTTAAATCACAATATATAAAGGTCCTCAAAAAAACTAAGATTTTTTTAAAGAATAATTTTCTAAGGATCTCATGAGACATAAAGGACCTCAATACAAGTGGATTTTTTAAAGAAAAAAAATTTTCTAAGGTCCTTCTAAGACATATAAAACTCCAAGAAAAGTGAATATTTTAAAGAAAATGTTTCTACGGACTTCACGAGATATAAAGGATCTCAATAACCAGGAGTTTTTAAAATAAACATATTTTAGGACCTTACGAGACAAAAAGAACCTCAAAAAATTAAGATTTTCTCAAAGAAAAATTT